>NW_006292604.1:1785849-1821436 GCF_000327345.1 Myotis davidii | reverse complement strand
ACATAAAAGGGTACGGTCTTTTTTTTTTTTAGTTTTATTCATTTCAAAGGGGCCGCATCCGGCCCGCGGGCCGTAGTTTGCCCATGGCTGGGCTAGGGGCAATGGTTGGCAAACTCATTAATCAACAGTACAACGATTGAAATTTCTTTTGAGAGCCCCATTTTTTAAACTTAAACTATATAGGTAGGTACATTGTTATTAACTTAATTACGGTACTCCTAAGGCTTAGGAAGAGCCACACTCAAGGGGCCAAAGAGCTGCATGTGGCTCGCGAGTCGCAGTTTGCCGGCCACGGGGCTAAGAGAACAGTATTTTTCTTTTGTTGCTTAGAGAAATTCACAAAGTGACTGTCATCATTTTCTAAGCATGTATACCTTCAGTATCCTCTGGATCCCCCCCCCAGATATCAAAATCCCCAGATATTGAAGTCCATTATATAATGAACCAGTTTTTGCATATAGGCTACAACACAGTATAACCAAACATCACTTCATTTACATGGGTTCAGTATAGTGCTTGGCACATGATAAATTCAAGTTTTACTATTTGAAACTTTCTGGGATCTCCCACTTATTTATTTGTTTGTTTGTTTGTTTATTTGAATTCTCACCCAAGGATATGATCCTATTGATTTTTATAGAGAGAGGAAGGGGGAGAGAGAGGGAAACACCAATGTGAGAAACATTGATCAGTTGCCTCCTGTGCACCTGACTGGAGATTGAACCTACAATCCATTTATATGCCCTGACCAGGAATCAAATCCAGGATCTTTTTTAACATGGGATGATTCTCCAACCAAATAAGCAACCCAGCCAGGGCCCCCTTCGTTATTTTCGACCCATGTTTGGTTGAATCCACAGATGCAAAACCCACAGGTTAGGGCTAGTTATAATATCTTCCCAGAGAATGGTTAAGAAACTGCTCAGGAAAAATTTATATATTACACAAAAACATAAATACACATACTCATACCACAGCAAACAATAAGAGTTCTTTGTATATCATACCATACCTGTATCAGCTTCACGTTCTTTATTCTCATCTGTAAGGGGGTTGTCATGAAGCTTCAAGTAGATCTCTATAGCAATTCTTGCTGCCTTGAAGTAAAATGGATGCTGTCGAAGTACATCTTCTAATTTTAATAAGTCCACATATGATCTAAGGGTAATCTTCCTCATGCAGTATGTATGAAAGTCAAACTGGTCATCAGTGATTTCTATAAAATGCTAATAAAATTGTCTTTTTTATTATATTGAAATAAAGCAATACCAAAGAAAACAACAAAACTCAAATCCTTGGAATTACCTATGACCTAAGCATAAAAACATAAGTAAAATAACAAAAAGTTACAATCATTCAATATACTAAACACTTTGCAAATAAGCAAATATAATTGGCCATCACCAATTAGCAAGACATATGGCACATACAAAGCACTGAATTACTTGTTGGATGAAAAGGAAACACAATGCTTTAAAACGTATTTATTCCTTCCTTAATTATCCTATATAATAGAGAGCTAATATGCTAATTAGACCGAATAGCAGGACAACCGTCCAGACAACCTTCTGGGCAAAGCCAGGGCTGCAAGGGTCAGCTGAGGCAGACAGGGCTTCTTCAAGGGCTGAGCCCCCTGCACAAATTTCATGCATCGGGCCTCCAGTACTTAAATAAAGCTATCATGACAAATCAAACAGTATACATAATGATGTAATATAGTAAGATTTGCATAAACATTCAGTTTTTACATTTAGAACAATTTTGCTAAGTATTATAATATTCAGTATCTGGTAACTTTTATAAGGCTACAAATCTGAATGCTATGAAATAGTAATGCTAGTATGTAGAAATCAATTAGCAAGTAAATCAAGCAATCAGAAATGAACACAATTCAACTAAGCTCTGGGGTTCTCTATTTAATGAAACAAGCATGAAATTATATAACCTATTTTTATCTGGAAATAAAACACAGAAAATAATCAAAAGTGAAGAGGACTACAAAAACAATGAATTTATAAAAAATGAGGCATTATATAGGCTATTGAAATATTGTAAAAAGGCTTCTAAGCTCCCATCTCATAAATACCAAGGGAATATGGTATCCCTAATCAAATCTATGACAAACAGGTTTCTAGGATAACTTAATGAACTTTGTGTTATTCAAGGAACAGCAGCTATTTCAAAGAAACATTAAAAAAAATCAATGAAAACATAAGATACAAACTTTCCATAAATACTTTTACATGAACTCTTGCAGGAGGAGTAGACAATGGGAAAGTCTGCAGAAAATGCAGTCTATAATATCCTATCTAATAAAAGAGTAATATGCAAATTAACCATCACTCCAACACAAAAGATGGCAGCACCCGGTCCTCTCAGCCCCGCTGGAGTCCTCCAGTCTTAGGGGCGGCCGCTGAGAACAGGGCCTGCTTGGCCGTCGCCCGCAGTGACCCGGGAGCAGTCACGCAAGACCCGCAGACAGCACACAGTAGGGCCTGCTTGGCCGTCGCCCACAGCAACCCGGGAGCAGCCAAGTGGGCACCGCAGACAGCAGAGAGCCACAGGGAGTGGGCCTAAGCTGTCAGTAGGACATCCCCTGAGGGCTCCCTGATTGGAGAGGGTGCAGGTTGGGCTGAAGGATCCCCATCCACCCCCTATGCACGAATTCTGTGCACTGGGCCTCTAGTTTCCATTATAAAGACTGAAAAATGTAAATACTAATATTTAGAAATCACTTAATGTAACTTATAAAGAGAAAAGAAAAAACAATAGGACTTACCCCACATCTTTAATATTTAAGAGAATTAAAATAAAAAACTCATATATTCAGGGTACTTACTCTCTCAATTTCATGACATTTCTTAAGCGCTTCACCAAATTTATTCATTGTCTTATAAGCCTGGGCACATTCTGTCTGGAACCACATGCACTGCATTTCATTCAAATTCTCTACCGCTGATGTTCCTTCCTATGTGAAAAATCACACATATTCAAGAACATTTCTTACCTAATACATTATTCTACCACAGGATTTCAGAAAAAGATGGTCAAATAATCTGAATTCTTTCAAAATCGTTTTGTTTTTTAACCCATTCTCAGATTAAGAGGGAATAAAATGTGAAACTGAAATTATATATATATTTTTTTGAAATTATATTTCTAACCACACAAAAAATATGTACCTTTGTAAACAACTAATCAAAAGCTACACTAATAAAAGACAAAGATGCTAATTGGCCATACCTTCGCTATACCCACCAGCCAATCAGAATGACTATGCAGATTAACCCAACCAAGATGGCGGTTAATTTGCATATGCCAGCTGGGAGCAAAGACTGGAGACAACGTAGAAGGAAGCCAAGTGCTGCAGATGGGAGCAAAGTAGAGGTGGCGGAGACAGGAATGGAGCCAAGGCGGCAGAGGTGGGAGGCAGGAGCGGAGCCAGGGTGCTGTGGGCAGCTGGGGCGCGGTGGGCAGCAATGGGAGGCGGGAGGCAGCGGGGAGGTAGAATAGGCCCTTGACGTCGGGGGTGAGGGGGGACCTGAGCACTTAGCGCAGAGGGATAGGACAGGCTCTATGGGAGGGAACGGAGCGGAGTTGCACTCACACTCAGTCTCAGACTTCAGTTTCCTGGTGTGTCAGGTGGCCCTCCCTGCCTTCACTGGGTTGCAAGGTTCAGCTCAAAAGACTGAGAGCCTCCAGGGTGGTTGGGAAGGCAGTTGTGGGGTGGGGGAGCGGTGAGGGCAGTGGGCGAGCGAATTGGCTGGAGGTGGGGCAGCAGGGCTCCCAGATTGGTTGGATTGACAGGGCGGGGCTAACCTTTGAGAGGTGGGAGGGGGAGTGTAAGGGAGTGTGCCACCGGCCTGCCGGCTTTACTCTTGCATGGCGATTGTGGTGGCAGTGGCAGTTACTACCCTAGCCAAGGTGGAGCAGAGGCCAGTGGAGCAGGACATCCCGGCATCCAAAGGGGAGGGCGCCAAGAGCGGCTCCACAATGGGGCTGCTGCCTATAGGCATCCTCCAAGTGGGTGAACGCCAGGCCCAGGGAAGGTGAGAACCTGGCATCTGGTGGAGGGCAAGGGACGGCAGCGTCCGCGGAGCATGCGAGGTGTTGGGGGCGGTGGACAAGGCCCTGATGGCAGGCTAGGTCTAGGGGACCCTACACACTCATGATTTAATCGTGCGCTGGGCCTCTAGTATCTATATAATTGGGGTTGGAGAGTAACTTAAGAAACAGAACACTAGGCACATAGCAGGTACTCGATTTATATTAATTTCCTTCAGCCCTAAAAAAATTAATCTGAACATCCATCAATATAAATCAGAGTTAAAAAACCCATTGTACAACCATCTAAAAGGTAATAATGTTTTATACTAACATTGATTTTTTTTTTTGCTGATAAGGTGATTTAATTAAACTCCTATTTTGATGTTAAAAATATTAGAAAATGCCAAGCCAGTGCTGCTCAGTGGTTGAGCATTGACCTATGATCCAGAAGTTCATGGTTCGATTCCAGGTCAGGGTACATGGAATTGATCCCCAGTAAGGGGCATGCAGAAGGCAGCCGATCAATGGTTTTATCTCATCATTCATCTCTCTCTCTCTTTCTCTCACTCTCTTTCAAATCAATAAAAATATATATGTTTTAAATATATATCAGAACCAAACTTTGAAAATAAGTAAGGTATACAAGTATGATATGTTTTGTTTTTTTTTAATATATTTTATTGATTTTTTTTTACAGAGAAGAAGGAAGAGGAATAGCAAGTTAGAAACATCGATGAGAGAGAAATGTTGATCAGCTGCCTCCTGCACACCTCCTACTGGGGATGTGCCTGCAACCAAGGTACATGCCCTTGACCAGAATTTAACCTGGGACCCTTGAGTCCACAGGCCGACGCTCTATCCATTGAGCCAAACCAGTTAGGGCTGAACTGTTTATTCTTAAGTAAGAATATTAGCTGTACAAACCCTTGTAAACTTGGAGCACATTTCTTCAGCCTCCTTTATCAGATTGGCTTTTAGCATATATTTTGCACACTTGGAGTTGATAAATCTGTCTGCTGTGTCCAAAGCCTGGGCCTCATCCATCCATCTCGCAGCTTCTTTAATATTCCCAGCATGCTTACAGGGTACAAAAACAAAATAAACCCGTCAATATGCTAATATTCCTATGCAAGTAATTAATTACCTATTGATATGACTGAAACCACAAATGAAAGAAAGGTATTCTTCTGACTAATCAGTGCAGATGCATAAATTCTGCTATAAGTTCTGATACCTTTCTGGCCATGTAGACTAAAGACTCTCTAATAGTAAAGACTTATTTTAATACTAGAGGTCCAGTGCACTAAATTAGTGCACGGGGTGGGTGAGTGAGGAGGGGCGGAGGGAGGGAGGGTGGCTCTCAGCCCAGCCTGCACTCTCTCCAATCCAGGACCCCTCGGGGGATGTCTGACTGTCTCTCACAATCCGGGACCACTGGCTCCTAACCGGTCATCTGCCTGCCTACCTGCCTGATTGCCCCTAACCACCTCTGCCTGCCTGACTGATCACCCCTAACTGCTCTCCTACAGACCTGATCGTCCCTAACTGCTCCCCTGCTGGCCTGATCGCCCCTAACTGCCTCTGCCTCGCCCTACACCTGGGACCCAGGATTCCCTCCTCCAGCCGGTTGTAGGCACCCAGGACTCAGGCTTCCCTCCCTCTGGCCGGCTGCAGGCACCCAGGGGGTGGGAGGCTTGTCCCTCTCCTGGGCCACAGCCTGGCTGGTCTCCATTCCTCTCTCCCCAGTGTTGAGTGTCTGAGCCATTATGATGTGATTGTGTGAGGGCGTGATGACCATTTGCATATTCGCTCTTTATTATATAGGATTATTGACTACTATTATAACTTCATTGCCAACAATATTATCTAGCACACAGTGAATACTCAAAAGTAATGGTTGAATCAAAGAATAAATAATAATTGAAATATTTACGTGAGAACAACATAATTAAATGTAAAGGTCATACTGGTAAGAGGCAAAGGGATGACCAATTTCTACCCAAAGGAACCATGGAAACTGATTAGGATCATTAGTGAACATTCCACAGTGATCCTCACTCCAGTTCAACTAACTAGTCCATTTGGCAAAGCCAGAAAACTAATGAACATAACCTAGATTTGAAAAGTGCTTTTAAAACATGACTTAATTTCTTTTTTTTTTTTTAAATATATTTTATTGATTTTTTACAGAGAGAAAGGGAGAGAGATAGAAACATCGATGAGAGAGAAACATCGACCAGCTGCCTCCTGCACATCCCCCACTGGGGATGTGCCTGCAACCCAGGTACATGCCCTTGACCGGAATCGAACCTGGGACCTTTCAGTCCGCAGGCCGACGCTCTATCCACTGAGCTAAACCGGTTTCGGCCATGACTTAATTTCTTTATTTTTGGTAAATAAATTATTGGTTTACAAGCTCTTCCCCAATAAGTTTTATTATTAAATTATATTTGTATATTAATATAATTTATTTTAAGATGATACTAAAACATATGATTAGAAATTCTCATACAAGACCCAAGAATTGAGGAGGCAAAAGATATATGTAAAATTCAGAATAGAATCTTTAGTTTAATTTCATTAACATTACCAGATACTTATATATGATCAAACTCAAATGTTAACAGAAGCAAGTATTTCACAGCAAATATAATTACTTTTGATTACCTACACTCTTATTACTTAAAACCAAAAAAATAACCAGATACACATATATGTGTGAGAATGTATGAAAATATATAATAACCACATATAAATAACAATATATGTGTCTATATAGATAGCTAGATAGATAGCTAGATAGATAGATATGAGTGGTCCAATTAGCATGACCATGACAAGTATAACAGTAATCAGACTAAGAATGTACTATGCTTGGTACTTCATGTTTTATGAGCTGTCAAATAGTTATTGTTCTTATAGCACTAAGAATCAATAAAATATAGAAAAAAATTTCTAAGTCTCGTTACTCTATAAGAAAAAAATAAAGGAATAGATTTTTACCTTATAGATTTTAGCTTTCACAAGAAAGAGTTCTATCAATGTAGGTGTACTTTCAATAGCGGTATTTATGTATTCAAGAGCGATACATGGCTGACCAATTTTGTCATAATGTTGTGCCAAGTAGTACTGAACCCAAAGTAATGTGGTTGGCGGTTCCTCTTTTCCATCATCTTTAAAAAGTAAGGGAAGCAGGTGGAAGAGGAAAGAAACCAAGATTAGTCATTATACATATACATATTTTATATATATGTGTATACACACACACACACACACACACATATCAAGAGGATACCCACCTCAAAATGGGCATTCTATCTTTATTAATAAAGAGAGTAGTTTGAACCATGTCACTTGTGTAGCTAGCTGTAAAATTACCCCTAAATGTACTAGTATAAGATCTTTGGATGGGATCACACTTTCTTTTCTGTATCACTACAGCACCTAGCCCAATGCCTTGCATTTAGTAAGAACTTTACATAGTAAACATGGTGGGTAAATGAAATCAAATATATATTACCTAAAGGAAACTGAAAGGGGTGGGGAAAGACAAGTTGTACTAGAACTATGAGTGTATTGACCAGGAATTTATATATGAGAAAAGAAAAAAGAAAAAAAGGCAAAAGAAATTTTCCATTAATGTGAAAAAAAAAAAAGAACAAGGCCAACTGTTTAATTGGTTTTCTCACTATGTACTAAACTATACATATATATATTTATGATATGGTTATTTTAAATTCTGGTGATTATAACATTCTTAATATATTTTAATATTATGGTGAATATGCAACAATTCATAATTGGGGTAGAATAAAAACTATACCCCCCAAAAAAGATAAGTAAAAATACTTATTCTATTTCATAGTTTAATTTTTATATACTCATAAGAAAATGTGTAAGTTAAATACAGAACCCACACATTAAAAAGTGCTTTTTATAACACAAATTTCTAAAATCAGAGAACTGTTCTTTGCTTTCAAAGAAAGCAATAGATTGCTTATTTTTTTCCTGGTAAAAGTACGATGGCTCAGTGAACAAACAATAGGAGTGGAACTCACCAACTCCCGATCTGATAGATCTGCAACTAAATGCTGCATATTCTTGGGCATTTCATTGAACCTCTTCCACATTTGTAAAATATGTAGAAAAATGCTGATAATCAAAGGAATATTATGATGATTAACCAATGAAACCATGGTAACGCCTTCTAAATAGTATTAAAATGAATCTGAGACCTAGAAATTATGATCAAACCAACAGCAATGAGCACCCCAGTTTCCATACTGGGCTTTCCCACTGCAAGAACCAGGGCTCCTTGGGAAAAAACAATTGATTCCAGGTCCATTATGGACAGTGTACAAGATAAACTGGAAAAAGAAAATTGTAAGGAAGCTATCAACTACTACCATGGTATAAGAAGGCTGGAACCATTGAAACTGCAATGACTCGCCCCAGCTGATTTGGCTCAGTGGATAAGAGCATCAGCCTATAGACTGAAGGGCCCTGGGTTCGATTCCAGTCAAGGGCACATGCCCCAGTTGTGGGCTTGATCCTCAGTAAGGGGTGTGTAGGAGACAAACAATCAATGATTCTCTCTCATCCTTGATGTTTCTATCTTTCTTTCCCTCTCCTTTCCTCTCTGAAATCAATAAAAATATATTTTGAAATTGCAAAGACTTAAAACAGCAAATATGTTTAAATCCAGGAATTCATAATACCTTTAAAACATGTACTAGCCATATTTGAAGGATGTTAGTAACCCAATTCATTATTTTGAAAACTGGTAAAGAACGGGAAAAAAAAGGTAGAAGAGGCAGGGAGAAAAAGCAGCATGTATCTTGTTTTTCCTATGCATAATGAAATATTGGATAAGCACAAATAGATCAAAAAAATTTCTTTTAAGGTAACAAAAATGAATGATAGAATATAAACAGTTTATAATTTCTACCAATTGCTAACATGTATAACAAATACTACATGTCTCTTGATGGAAGAACATACCACCACCCATGAAATAATCCTGCTCACTGCTCTTCTGATAAAAAACAAAAGCAAACAACGTACACCCCCCGACCCCCAACTTTAAATCTCATCAAGCCTCTGTCTATTAGAAGTTTCTGTGATGATGGACATGTCCTATATCTGCCCTGTCCAATATGGTAGGCAGTCACTTCAGATGGCTATTAAGCAGCATTTAAAATGAGGCTATTGCAACTGAGGAATTGAATTTTTAATTTTTTATAGCCAGACTGTAGAAAAACTCAAGCATATCTGATTTCCTTAACAAACAAGTTGCAGGAAGAAGAGAAGATAGAAGAAAAGCCTATAGAATAAAAGAGAGTTAAGAGACATATCAACAGCCCTGGCTAGTTTGGCTCAGTGGATAGAGTGTCAGCCTGCGGACTGAGGGGTCCTTGGTTCGATTCTGGACAAGGGCACATGCCCAGATTGTGGGCTCGATCCTCAGTGGGGGGCTTGTAGGAGGCAGTCGATCCATGAACTTCTCTATGTTTCTCTCTCTCCCTCCCTCTCTGAAATTAATAAAAATATTTTTTTAAAAGAGACATATCAACCAAATTCAAAGTATAGAATTCATCTGAATCTTCATTCAAACTAACATGAAAAACAAAAAGAAAAAAAATGATGTGTCTAAAATAACTGGAAATATAAGCATGGACCTTTTTGTTCTTTGATATTAAGGAAATATTAATGTTCAGGTGTGGTGATGATACTATGGCCACGATCTTTAGAATATTAAAATAATTCATCAATGAAATTATGTGATGTTTGGTATTTGCTTCAGAATAACATGGCAGTAGAAGGAAATAGGTAAGAATATAAATGAAAACAGTTTGGCCAGGAGATAAAAATTACTGGAGGTGGGTGGTGGATAAATGGATAATCATTATATTATTACATCTATTTTGGAGATGTTTTTAATTTTACATAAAATGTGTTTAAATAAGCTAATGTAATTTTCTTCCTTCCAAATATTTTCATACAATGTTTAGATTAATGCATCTCTAGCTTAAAGGGGAATAACATTTAAATATACTAAACTTATTGCCTAAATAAGGAACAGTAATGACCTTCTAATTAAGAATTTCACAGTACATTCAAAATTTCAAGATATTTTTAAATCCAAAACTTACCATTGGGGTTAAATAACCGGCAGCTTTTTAGAGAGGTTTCATAACCTACTACTAATTCTTCTATGATTGCCACCTAGAGTATAAATACACAAGCACAGTTTAGTAAAAAAATGCATATATATATATATATTTTATATATATATGTCATGTATATATGTCATATATATATGTACTATTTCTGTGCAGGATGTGTTATGTACTATTAAAGGGCTACATAAACATTCACACACACTTTTACAAATCTCTTAATCTATGGATAAAAATTTAAAAGCAAGTCCCCGGCCAGTGTGGCTCAATTGCTTATCACCCCATGCACCAAGAGGTCACCGGTGTGATCTCTGGTAGGAGGCATGAAGGAAGCGGCCAATCGATGTTTCCATCTCTCTCTCCATCCCTTCCTCTCTCTCTAAAACCAATAAAAACGTATTTTTAAAAGCCTAAAAGCAAGTAAACCATACGTGTCTTATGTATAAGACATAACTTTTTAAAAACTTACTGGCAACTCCTTTCCCTGCTAGAAAATAAAGTATCAAATTGAACTAGAAATCAGGAAAAGGTTGGACAAAAAGAGATAGTGTTGTGGATGATTTTTATCTCAATCCATATAAATAAAACCCAAATTAGCATTTATTCTTCAGAAATCAAAATTAAATACTATGTGAAATGAGAAATTCTGTAAGTAATTGATAGCATTAACTCTCAATTTCATAATCCGGAGGAAAGCATTAATAAAAATCAACATGGAACAGTAGATGGGTTTTTGAGGTCCAGGAGAGTGAGTGGGTGTCCATGTTCTTCCGGCTTCTCCTGAGTCATGACTATACTACTTGTTTCTGGCTTCCTAAGAAATCTGTGAATACTTTTAATTTATTAAATGGACTTCTATTACTACAGAAGCTCTCTTTAATGACCTCAATTTAACTGATCCAACAGATTAACACCAGCTCTCTCCATTACCTCAGAAAACTGTGAGGACTGAATGGCCACAGCTAGGTTATTCTGGTGCGCCCATGTTCTTCTGCTCCCACAAGTTGAGCTACATGCTTACTAAGTTTTGTTTTCCCAAACCTGTTTGAATCAGTTGCATTTATTATCATCATTGCAAAATTTAATTTAATATTATGTAAACTTAAGAAATGAGAATAAAAGAAAGAACTGTTTCTATAAGTTGAATACTGTGGAAAGATTCAAGGATAAATTAGGTATTTTTAACCAATTTAGATTTAAATAAGACAACCATATATACCATTAAAATATATAGGAATTCTACAATTAAAACTGCTTTGCAATCATCAAGTTCTCTAGCCAAACTGAAAATAACAGACCACATTTTATAAATGTGTTTTATGCAAGAAAAAAAAAGCGAAAGTCATCAATAAAGCCCATGCCTTGGGCCTCGCAACAAAAGACTGGCAAATAAGTGTACCTTATGTGCTTTAGGTTAGTGTTTAGCATGTTTAATTTGTCCCATCTTTCTGATTCTTCACTGTAACTGATTTTTTTTTATCCAACCAACATGTCTTGATGCCACTGTACTTGCAAGCAAAATAATCTAAATTAAGATCAAAACATCCTCTTAACAAGCATTTGAATATTGTAATATATAGCTAAAAGAGTAAGTTAGCTTACTGGGACAGCAAATAAAGTCTTCTGACAGAATTTTTTATACTAAATAAAAAAGGAGAAAGATTACTGAGCTAAATCTTAGTTTAAAAAAAGAAATCACTTCTGAGTTTCACCATGAGCAGGGATTAGAGAAAATATTGAAGAAATCACTGCCTTACCAACTTTTCATACCTACACTGACTTAAAACAAATAAGCACTAAATTATTTAGCTAAAGAAAGAAGAGGCACAGGAGCATTTAAACTATGAGCTAGGAAGACTGATACTAGATTCACAAAATGTGTACTATGTGCACAGATAAGCAAGAGTCAATTATTCCAAATACTAAGCAAAGAAATGATAGTTTAAAAAAAAGTCGTATTTTGCTTTACCTTTTCTTTATCTTTGTATAATGACCTCAAAGTATTGAAGACTGGTGGACAACCCTTGCTGAAGTTCATCCTTAAGAACTTATCCAAACATTCCTTAAACTTCTCACCTTGGAAGAAAAAAATCCTGTTGACTGACAATTACCCAGACATCTCTAACAATGCCTACTAATATGCACCTTTATATGTTTAAAATCAAGGAAACCGTAAATCATCCCATCATTTTCATTCCTTTGCAATTATACTCACCACATAAAAAGTTTAATGGCAGTCTTCTTGGCACCAGTCCCCTGGGATACTTAGTCCAGGCCTCCTCATAAATTTTTAGTCGTTCTAACATACTAGCTGCAAACAAAAAAAATTATTTTTATATTTAACTAAAACTATTATATATTTCTAACAAATTACATATTTCTCAAGGTATACAAATATGATATTAAGCAAAATTTGCAGATGGGAAGAAAATTATTTATAATCTAACCATTTAAATGCATCAACAATCATTTCAGAATATTTCCTTCCTTCTAATATTTTCACATTTTAAATACCTATAGTCATAAAAAATACATAACTTTCTTTATCCTCTTCTATTCTAGGCAGCCTTTCAAAATCTGAGGACTGCTGTACTGTAGTTCTGAGAATGGCTCAATTATTGTATTTCCATAGATGGCTTCTTCCACTATTCTCTTCAACCTCTCCTTTTCTTTTTTTAATGACCAGATCTGACTTGTATTTTATTTGTTTCTATTGACTTTTAGAGGAAGGGAGATAGAAACATCGAGAGAGAAACATCATTGATGGGCTGCCTCCTGTATGCCTCCCACTGGGGATCTAACCCACAACCCAGGCATGTGCCCTGACTGGGAATTGAACTGGTGACCTCTTGGTTCATGGATTGATCCCTAACCACTGAGCAACACTGGCTGGTGCAACCTCTCCTTTTCTAACTCCTGTCCTCTGATTTACTTTGGAGCTTCTGGATCTGTCCCCTATCTTCCATTTCTCTTTCTTTCTTTTGTATTTTATTCTTTACACTCAGTTGAGAGCTTTCCTCAGTTCATCAATCTTCTACTTCACTAATCTCCCCTCAGCTGTGGCCTCTCTTATTCAATCAAGATTTTTAAGTCACTAAGTAGGTTTTTCGTTTCCCAGATTCCTAATTGGTACTTTCTCATCACTATTCATATTTCATGGCTGCAATTCCCTGCCCTCACCTTAGACTCCTCCTTTATTTCCACTCTCCCTTTGGCTAGCATTGATAATTATCATTCCTGTGCTGGTGTTCTAGGATAGTATGACATTATTACAAAGTTCCTTCTGCATATGTCATTATATCAGAAATGGCTCAATACCAGTCTTGAGGGAAACACAGCTTCAAATCAGATCCTCTTGGCTGAGGAACAGGCAGGCCTATCTATAGGTAACATGTTTCTGGGCCTGTCCTTACGAGTGGGTCCTGTTCATGGGAGAGGGTGATGGAGGAAATTGGGGGGAAGGGGTTGTCTCAAAAGCCAAGTTTATTTGAGTGATGGAAATTTAGTCCCTCTTCCCATATAGGCAAGTGCTGTTCTTTCAGCTATATTCATGTGCCCCAGCAGGCCATTCTGCTGTGGCCACAGGTTACCAGAGAAGTTACGTTTGCTTCTTTCCTTTAGGGAGACATCTCCATTTCTGACAATGGAAATTTCCCTTTCATGCTTTTGATGCTGCTTATATGCATTTGTGAATTTTTTAATTTTATTTTTTAAATGATTTTAAATTGATTTTTAGAGAGGAAGGAAGAGGGAGAGAAAGAGCAACATCAATGTGAGAGAGACACATAGATAGACCAGCTGCCTTCTTGCACACCTACTATCAGGGATCAAACCTGCAACCCAGGCATGTGCCCTGACTAGGGAATTCAAACAGCAATCTATTGGTAATGGCATTGCCCAACTAATTGGGCAACACTGGCCAGGGCACATTTGTGAATTTTTAAAAGTTGTTTCTAATTTTTTCTCTTAACTATTTCTATGAATTTGTGTAGAAGAGAAGTTTCAGAAAATGCTGTCTGCCATATTAAATCAAAGTTTACAAATGTACTTTTGTATTCAGATTCTGATCCAATTCTTAACTACTATTTTTCCAGTTATGCTTTTGAATGAGTTAATAAAATACATGTTAATTACAAAAGAAGCAATTAAAACTTAGAAAGTAAGTTTTAAATAATGCTACCTGGATTGAGTGCCTTTTCCAGGCCTTTGTAATAGGCCCAGTTTTCAGGATTTCTCTCCTGTAATCCTCTATACACATCAGCTGCATCTTCCAAGCGACATAATTGCAACAGAAGTTCCCCTGATAAAACACAAATGAAGTTAACTACATATTTTCTGGTTACAACTTTTTCCCCTCAAATTTTAAGATCTCTTCAATGCTGGGAAGTGGATGCATTTGGTATCCTCCTGAGTTCCCAATTCCCTTCAAAAGACTATTTACCATGTAATATTATGGTCTCTCCCCAAGTTCATATTTAGAAATGCCATTCTCATCACATCCTCAATTTATTCAGATATTTGTCTACCTCCAAGCTACTTCCCAAATTTATTGGAACACAATCACCAAACCCATCAACTACTACTTAATTATTTCTGACATCATATGGACAATTTAACATCCAAATTAATGACCTAATCTAATACCCTACATTTATCATCTTTTAACTATGAAGCTATTCTGCTGTAGTACCTATATTCACGGCCACATCCAAAACCTGTGTTTTCTAGTGCTTCCAACTACCAAATAGACATCTTACTTTAAGCTGAACTTACTTGTCTTCCTCCTTCTGGTCTCACCAATCCTATCCTTCAACCTTACAGAAAACCCACTCCTTTCTTTTCTTTTAGGCCAGTGGTCGCCAACCTTTCGGACTTCATGGACCACCCGGTGGTCCGCGGGCGACCACTGCTTTAAGCCATCTCAGCAACCCGTAGACTCACTGCATGTCTTCTCTGGGCTGCATGACCAATCTCGTCCCTGAATGATATTAGCAGCCCCAAGTATCAAAATCAGTCTCAAACCTCAGCTCCCTTATTTAGATATTTAAGGCCTGGATGATCCCAAAGTGTTTGCTCCACATCTTCTCCCACAAAAAAAGCAAAGTCATCAGATGAATGGACAGAGGCACTGGTTTTACTACAAATATATGAGCTCCAAACTCACATAAGCCTCAAACACTATTCAGAATTCTTATCCTTAACGTGACAGCTCCTATTGACCAAAATTATTATTTTCAAACTATAACTATATCCTTACACCATTTGCTCTAACCAGATAATAAAAAACATTTAGTGAGTTCTTACTTTGTTAGTGACTTTGAAATGTTTCACATACATTAACTCAATTCTCAAACCTCTATGAGTTAGGTTATCATTAATTTCATCATTTTAATGCAGAGAGGACTTATAACTTGCTGAGGGTCATTCAGCTAGTTAAATGTTGGAGTCAGAATTTGAACCCAAGCAATTTGGCTGAAAGAGCACATATTCTTAATGCCTATACCAGTGGTTCTAACCAGAGGCACTTTTGCCAGCCAGGGGACATTTGGCAATATCTGGAGAATTTTTAGTTGTCACAGTAAAGGGAGGTGGAGGGGGTGATGCCATGGTATCTGATAAATAGAAGCTAGTGATGCTGCTAAACATTCTGTAACATAAAGGAGACTTCCACCCTCAACATCCCAGTCTCAAAATCTCAAAAGTGCTGAGAATGACAGCCTGCTTTGTATTAACCAAAAGCCTACTTCACTAAGAATATACAAAATATCCTGCAACTTTTCTCCCCTAAACTACCCATCCACATTTCCTTCCCTTCATCTTCTCCCACATTTTCTTTGTAAACGGAACTGATGGAATAAGAATTAATGAAACTTTCTGCCTATCTATATGCCCACTCACCTACTCCAGGAAGTTCCCAAATTATCCTGATATCCCGCCTACCCCCTCACCCTGCGCCACCAATAACAACAATGCCTTTATTACTGGAATTCCCAAAGACTGATGATTCTACACTCATTTCCTTTCTATTCTCTTTATGTATATTGTTCCCAATAGCTGACTCACTGCAGGTATTCAACACATTTTATGGAATGAACCAATGGCTCTGTTTCCTATTTTATTGAGAAAATGAAAGCAATTGGAACTCCCAAATGCCCGCTACATTTACACATCCACTCAATGCCCATATATTCTACCATCTCTGGGGATGAACTAATCATGTTGTTATTTAAGGCTAAGCCTTTAACTTATCCACTAGATCACAAACCCTCTACTGTATCAAATATTCTGTATCTATTAGATCATTCTCAAGTAAACATAAGCACATGCTATAAAAATATTTTGTTGATCCTGTAACCTGTTTTACCCATCACTGTTTCCCTATAACTAATAAAGTTATCAAGAGCCGAAACCGGTTTGGCTCAGTGGATAGAGCGTCGGCCTGTGGACTGAAAGGTCCCAGGTTCGATTCCGGTCAAGGGCATGTACCTGGGTTGCAGGCACATCCCCAGTAGGAGGTGTGCAGGAGGCAGCTGATCGATGTTTCTCTCTCATCGATGTTTCTAACTCTCTATCTCTCTCCCTTCCTCTCTGTAAAAAATCAATAAAATATATTTAAAAAAAAAAAGTTATCAAGAGAAGCAAATGAAATAATGTATCAGAGTATTTTGAAAACTGTTGTGTGCTTTCATAAAAGAAACTGAGGTCCAAGACTTGCCCTTGATCATATAGCTAGTTAGGAGCCAGCCAATCAAGGAATTTGAACTATTTTTTTCCAATCTAGCGATATTCCCAGTAAGTCATAAATCTCCTCCCCTTATAACTAAGAGACCATTAAGGGATGACAACTCAAATGAAAGAGAGCTGTTCGTTCATAACTGAGGATCAGGAACCTTAAATTTCCATTTTTTTCTCGCCAGTAGCAATATCATCTGCTCAAAGTCCATCAGGCAAACAATGGCTACATCCAGTTTTATGTAACAGATACCACAGTTTTCTTGTGTTCAACTTCAAGGGGAGCCAATGGAATTTGGAACCAGCAAATTTCAGTTCTCTGGACTAACAAGGGCAAAGCAACACTTTAGATGATAATTCCTAGAAAGTACTTGTATTTTTAATTACTTGTCATTCTTTCATTTTCCATCACCACTTCCTCAACTCTTAAAACCTAAGACTCCTTTTTTTTTCAGTCCTATAATAAATGGCAAAATAAATAAATAAATAAATGGCAGCATTAACGATTTTTATTTAAAACCCTACCCTCCTATTGCAATCCACACATATAAACCCAAATCTCTGATTTCAATTCATATTCTTTCTATATCCAGATAAACTATAAAGAACTTCAGGAATGTCCCATATATACTTTAGTAAAGACTGATATAGCTATATAAGAAATCTGATATACACATCCTGTTCTGCTAATAAGGCATTTCTAAGAAATTTAATCCTATGTTATATAAAATTAAGCAATTACATCCTGTGTTTTTTTTAATCAACATCCTATATTTTAAGATCAAAAATACTTTATTTAAAGAAAAAACATTTTGAGTCACTTCATTTAATAATTTTTATTGTTCAACGTTCTTTTACCTATAACAATATTCATTGTTTAAATGTAATTTTCCCAGATTAAAAATTATTTGAACAGGATTTCTATCATCAAAAAGTTGAATTACATGCAATTTTCAACAGCAACTAAATTTTTAACCTTGCTCTTTGTCATAATTAAATGCTAGAATAAATGATATTCTTTAAAAAAAAATACCTTTGGTTTCTTCTACAGCAAGTTTATCACAAATCTGCTTTTCATAGGTACAAAGGTGTTCCAGGGCTTCTCTATAGAGACCTGCTTCCCGAAGAACTTGATTCTGATATAAAAGGAGTTCACTATATTCATAATCCACTTTATCAGGGGATGTCTATATATGGATATAAGGAATATTAACAGTTAAGAATTTTGTTTTCATATTAGAAACTGTTTATACACTCAAATACATACAAGAAGTCTAAGGACACAATCTGATTGATATAACTCATTTTTTTAAATTAGTAAATATCTGTCTAGGGAACAATTAAGTAATAGTGACAGTACTAACTTATAACCCACTGACTAAGAATCCCTAAGTCCTTACATATAATAAATAAATAAGGGGAAAGGAAAGCTCTTATTTAATAGCAGAATATCAAATAATAAATCTAGAAGGAATAAGAGATAATCACCACTTTGCAACTATCACTGAAACAGCTGATTCAAGCAAGAATCATAATCAATAAATGCTAAGACGAGTGGATAAATGTAAAATTTGATGAACAGGCTACCCACAAAGTCTCGAATTGTGTTTTAACACCAAGAGAAAAAAATAACAAAGAAAAAATAAGTTTATAGTGAAGAAACCTAATAGATACCACCTTATCCAAGTGATTAAATGGAACAGACAGACATTATGTGCCTCTTAGTGTGATGAGTTGAGAAGGGCTCAACAACACCCTGTGGTTTCCTGCCAAAAATACATAACTATAACTAATTATGAGGAACCACCAAACAAATCCAAATGGATGGACATTCTACAAAAATCACTACCCTATATTCTTCAGAAATATCAATGTTATGAAGTACAAAGGAAGTCTTCAAAACTTCCAAAGATTAAGAGAGACCAAAGAGAAATGATAATAAGCAAATGTAAGGTATGATTCTAAACTAGATCCTGAAATAGGAAAAAAAAATCTAGAAAGGATATAGACAATTGATAAATGGGCTAGAGATTAGATAATCTATCAATGAAGTTTCCTAATTTTTAAATACTCTACACAGTACTATCCTATAGAGTTCACAACTACAAAGTTATTCTTAGGAAATACCACACGGAAACATTTAGGAGTCAAAGAACATTGTGTCTGCAAATACAAATGTTTTTAGAAGAAACTATAAACAAATAAATAGATATCGAGATTATAAGGTAAATGTATCAAATACTAAATTAGTAATGTGTGTGAACTCCTCTAGGAAGTTCTTTGCATACTCTTCTTGTACACTTCTTTCTTTTAGTTATAATTAGAATAGGACCGAGTTTACTAGGTCTGGCTTCTGAGTGTTACCTGTTGTGTTTTCCTAAACTCTTCTAAAATCTTTGCTGCCATTTCATAATCTTCTAATAAGTGGTAAGCAATAGCGTAACCAATCCATGATGCTCTCTGGGCAGGTCGAAGCTGAAGTAATTGATATCTTGTTTCCTTTAAGGCAGGGGAGAAAAAACTTTTCTTAGGTTTACAGTGAAAGCATATGCTCCTTAAAAAGATCATATTAATTCCCTCACAACACTGAGCAATCTGCAACACAATGCAGGGAATAATATCAGAAAACAGTTTCAAATATCCATACTGTATAGCAATACAGAAGCAAAAAATATTTTCTTAAAAAGCACAATGAAGCCCTAGCCTGTGTGGCTCGGCTGGTTGGAGTATTGTCCAGTGTACAGAAAGTTCGCAGGTTCAATTCCCAGTCAGGGCACATACCCAGGTTGCAGGTTCAATCTCCGATCTGGGTGCATACAGGAGCCAACTAATTGATGTTTCTCTCCTCTCTCTCTCTCTCTCTCTCTCTCTCTCTCTCTCTCCCTCTTCTCTCTCTCTCTCTCTCTCCCTCCCCCCCCCACTTCCTTCTCTTTCTCCTCCCTTCCTCCCTCTCGCTTCCTTTCTATCTCTAAAGTCAATTTAAAAACACATATTCCCAGGTGAGGACTAAAAAAAAAGTACAATGAAGCCTCCAAGGTAATCTTGTAATTTTTTTAAAAAGTTATAACTAGGTACACATCATTATTTTCTGATTCATTATCTCTAAGAAAAGACAAGATGGAAAAGATAGTACAAAGGAAAAACATTTAAAAAAAAATACAATGCACAACTACTGTATTAAGATCTATAGAAAATAACTCAGCAGGTGCTACATGAGAAAAAAGAGAGAAAAATCAATCATCTAATTTAATAGAATGTTTAAGAATTAAAATGTAGCCCTGACCAGTTTGGCTCAGTGGATAGAGCGTAGGCCTGCGGACTGAAAGGTCCCGGGTTCGATTCCGGTCAAGGGCATGTACCTGGGTTGTGGGCACATCCCCAGTAGGAGGTATGCAGGAGGCAGCTGATCGATGTTTCTCTCTCATAGATGTTTCTAGCTCTCTATATCTCTCTCCCTTCCTCTCTGTAAAAAATCAATAAAAATATATATTAAAAAAATTTATTTTTAAAATCTGAATAGTCCAGTCATAAACACAATCACTACTGGGGGAAGGTGTAAGATTTAATTAAATTCTTTTTAAAAATGGAAAAATTTTATTATCAAAAAGTACTCAAAAAAGGTTTATATTTTAACAATATTTTCTCCTAGAATAAAAAATTCTTTATTTTACTTACCCTGTAACCCTCAAGATCTCGCATTTGAATCTGTAGTAAAGAAAGGTCCCTTAAGATTTGAAGATTGTCTTTATCCCATTTTAGCGCATTTCTGTAACACTTAATGGCTTCATCATATTTCTTGTCTGACCTCTGGAGAAGGCCATAAACATGCCAACCTAAAGATTTAGTTAAGGATACAACTAAAGGACTTAGTTAAGTCAAGAGATAGTATTCCAATAATATTCCCCAGGAAACTCAGAGAACTATAGCTATTTATAAAATTACAAGCCATTAAATAAAAAGGAGATAATATAAAGATACAATAGCTTAATACAATGGAAAACAGGACAGCTTTTCAAACCAGAGCAAACAGGTCTAGCCTGCCTTGTTAGCTCTATGACCTTTGATAAATTATTTAATCTGGCCATGTTTTCTCAATTATAAAATGTAAATAGAAAGTCTATAAAGTAAAGCATTAGTTTGGTGACTAATTGGAATAACACATAGAAAGTGCTCACTGGCTGGCATCAAATGCTCAATAAATATTAGCTAATATCTAAAGAGAAAAGAGGGAATGGGTATCCATAACATACAATTATTTTAAATGATTTATATTTTATTTTCTTTAGCTAACAAGGTCCTCGGGAGAGAACCCTTAGTGCAGAACAAAGTTCCTAAAAATCAACCACATATAAAATAAAGATCTTCATTCCACATATATTAAAATGTCTTAATAATTAGGGTGGTAGATGACCCAAAAGGGCAGTCTCCTGCATGCAAAGAACTTAAGAGTCTGATAAGAGACATACATAAGCAAAATTACATGCTGTAAAAAAAAAAAATGGAATAAAGGGGTAAAATATGTATTTCCACTATCCTAACACAAGTACTTTTCACTTTAGATCTTAATTACTACGACAATCACCATTCTCCCACCTTCAGTTCTGCTTTTATTCTCTCCTGCCAAAGTAACCTTTATAACACATACATAATCAAAAGGGAAAAAATCCACTCCCCTTTCTAGAAATTTACAGAAGTTTCTCTTTCAGATCAGGTTCAAAAATTTTAATTTAGTGACTTATACAGCAGGGATTCTCAAGAACAGTAAAATGTAGAATACCTAGGGTGGCATGTTTAACTAAAAATATATATTTAACATAAAATTTTACTTGAAAAATAATCTATTCATAATATGAATGACAAAGTAAGGCTTAACAAAATCTTCTGTTGGTTGGAACATGGTTTTGAAAAGCCTAAAACACACTACCCTTTATAATCTGCCCCATTACTTACCTTCTCATTCCTCCCCATTTCAATCACCTCTTGAGCACTGTAACACCTTTTAACTGCCTCTAATCTTCACCTCCTAAAAATTTACCCTCAAGGAGTCTTATGTCCATCAAGAGGAACCCAAATATATAAACCATGGCAAATAACATATAGAACACTGTGCAATTATTAAAAATGATAAAAAGATATCTACAACCATCTGATTAATACTTGCTGACATTTTTAGTTTCTGGTTATTCCCAACTTACTTTTTTTTTTTCTGGAATAGTGATAATTTTTTAACATGCACTAACATTTCATGTAATACTCAGAAATGTTCTGTATATGCTTCTAAATTAATACCCTTTCATTTCTTAATTTGTACTATGCCAAGGGCCTGGTAAACATTTGAAAATCTGCTAAGTGTTTCAGCACTTAAAATTGTGTTTGCCCACAAAATAAGCAAGAAAATATTTGTTTAAAAACTACTTAATAAATAGCAGCCCACAATCTTTCCCTCTATCTTCCCTTAGACATTTGTACTTTCTGCTACCCTCATATTTCCTTACTAAGATAAAATTTGTATAGCATAGTAATTAGCATTATCAGGGACTTTGTTAAGCATCATTAATCTTTACACCACCACAGTGAGTTGGTTCTGATTACCCTCATTTTACGCATGAGGAAATTAAGCCCTATGATCACAACCAGAAAGAAGTTGAGCTGGGATTCAAACCTAAGTGAAGTATATTCCTAAACCTGTGCTCTTAAACAGTGCACTATATGGCTTCTAATATTCCTTAGTGTACACCCTTCTTTAATTTATGATCATGACAAGGTCTGCAGGGTGCCTTCTTTTTGAAGCACGGGAAGAATTTTCATAGATACTTTAAAAAAGCAAGCCCATTAATCTGTAAATAGATGCATTAGAACATGGTAGATATGTAAAAGTGTTCCCTGAATGAAGGCAGTTGCTACTCCTCTGGAGTTACATGGTAACAGGAATATAAAACTGCTGATTCCCAAACTACTACCTTAGCTCAGGATACCCCAATCCAATCTTTATATATCTCTCAAAAAGGATACACACATGACTCTTCAAGTCATTTCTCAAACCTCTACGAACCAATTCATAAGCTTCTTCCTTTTTACCCAAACAGTTCAATGTTAATCCTTTCATAGCCAGAGTTTCTATTAAAAAATAAGAAAAAGTAGGAAAAAGGAATTAAACATTTAAAATAGTTAACAACAAAAAAGATAACCATAACCTCAAAGACAAATGTTACATTACCCTAAGAACTGAAGATTATTAGGAAATTTTCCAGGTTTGCACAGAATTAAAATATTTTAAAAATCGACAAACCAAAGTTAAACCACATTTCTATACTCTAGGCCTCCCTAGATTTTTTTTTTTAGATGAAAGGTACAAAATGCATTAATATCTGGAAATTCAGATGCTAACAAGATACAACAGCTCTATTACTATTCTTTAGGGAAGGTCTATAGAATGACCTTACATAATTACTCCTTTAAAGTATGAAAAAACTTTATCGCAAAACAGATTTTACTTCTTTGAACCCAAATTAGAGATTAAAATCATTGCTCAATGATTAAAATATACACATAAATTATATACATTAACATTTCTGATATGCATAAATTTCATTCTTTTACAATAATTCTTTAGGATATTATTAAATATACAAGAAAAAGAAGATATCAGACTCGTGTCACTCACAATGAACAGATTAAAAGAGGGACCTGAGCCCATGCCGGTTTGGCTCAGTGGATACAGAGTCAGCCTGCAGACTGAAGTGTCCCAGGTCCTGACCCCAGTACGGGTGTGTGTGTGGGAGGCAACCAAGGCATGTGTTTCTCTCTGTCTCTTCCCCTTCATTCACTCTCTCTAAAAGTCAATGGTAAAATATCCTCCGGTGAGGATTAACAAAAAAATTAAATAAATAAAAGGAAGTTGAGGGCAACATTAATTTTTTAGAAAAGGCAAAAAAATATTTTTAATTTTATAATATATATTTTATGATGTACAAAAGAATAAAAATATTCATTATTATGTATTTGTCTAACTTTTAGGACTAAAATTTAGAATTTATAGAAAAATTATGTAGGAATAAAAGATATGGCTATAAGAAAAAAACATTTATAGGAAAGTACAGATAAAGAAATAAAAGCAAAAAAGAGGGGAGAAATCATGTACTAAATTGTTATAAATCATCCTATATAACAAAAGGCTAATATGCAAATCGCCCGAAAAGTGGAACGACCAGTCTCTATGACATGCACAGACCACCAGGGGGCAGACGCTCAATGCAGGAGCTGCTCTCTGATGGTCAGTGCACTCCCACAGAGGAAGCGCTATTCAACCAGAAGCCAGGCTCATGGCTGGCAAGCGCAGTGAGGGGGAACACCACTCAGCCAAAAGCCAAGCTCAGGCTGATGTGCGCAGTGGTGGTGGCAGAAGCCTCTCCTGCCTCTGTGGCAGCACTAAGGATGTCCGACTGTTGGGGAGCGGGCCTGTTAGTTAAACATCCCCCAAGGACTCCCAGACTGCGAGAGGGCTCAGGCCGGGTTGAGAGATTCCCCTCCCACCGAGTGCACAAATTTCGTGCACCGGGCCTCATGTATAAATGAAAAGAAAGCAAATATATTCAGCACGGTACTGTAAAAATTAACCCTTTGTTATCAAACAAGTAAAATATATTCTTACAAGCTTTACCAAACATCTTAAAGTTCCTTAATTAATGGAACCCCAGGATGCCATTATGTTTAAGACAAACCATCATTTTATGTATTGTTAAAAAATATTTTCCATTAGGTTACTATCCTTCATATGCAACCTAATTTCAGATATGTTAAAATATGAGAAACTAGCCCTAGCCAGTTTGGCTCAGCGGGGGTTATAAAAACAGAAGAAGATCAGATACAATTTTTCTGAGATCTTCAATTTATCTCACTTTAAAAATGACTAAAACATGACTTTCTGGAATTACCTTTGAGTAAAAAGAAATATATTTAAAAATAAATAAATAAATATGAGAAACTGCACTTTAGAACAATGAACTTTGGTCTCTGCTATATTGAAATTCTATCATTACATTACTAAAGTTATATGACCAGTATTTTACTTTAGAAAAAAATATAAACAACCTAATATCCAGCTGGCCAGCAAAAAATATTTTTAACAACATTAAAAAAGTGTTAGCCCTAGCTGTTTTGGCTCAGTGGATAGAGCATCGTCCTGTGGACCCAAGGGTCCCCGGGTTTGATTCCGGTCAAGAGCACGTGCCTTCATTGCAGGCTCCTCCTGGGCCCGGGCCCTGGTCAGAGCACGTGCAGGAGGCAACCAATTGATGTGTTTCTCTTACATTGATGTTTCTCTCTGTATTCCCTCTCTCTAAAATCAATGGTAAAATATTCTTGGGTGAGGATTAAAAAAAAAAAGAAAAAAATAGTGCTATTATTTTAATAAAGTAAAGCTAATAGAAAACTATTACTCTCTCCAATAGTGATAACACTATCAAATTAACTACCAAAGAGCCATGTTTCCTAACTATACAACTCTGACCTATGAAAGCTTATTTTTCCTTTGCCTCATCTCAAGTTTAGCTAAACACTCTTCCCTTACTCTACAAACATCTCACTGTCCAATCTTCTACCCTCACATAGGCAAAAGCTAAAAGGCAAAAAAATTTTCAGAAGATTACAATATACAAATCATGCATTAAATATGACTGTCTGAAAAAACTAAGATATAATGCTAAATAAAAAGATGCTGGGACCAAATGGGCACTTTCTGAGTAAGTTATTTTAAGGAATAAAATTCCCCAGATCAAAATTCTAAAGCACATTTTTCTTTTAACTTCTTAAATAAATTTACTGATTCAACTTAAATAAGCATATTTATTCTACTAGGTGCTTCTGCCTCTCCTCCATGCTTAGTCTTAAAATAGGTATGTCAGAACTCAAGTAAAATGTGTGTATCATTTTCTTGACACTAAATTCAAAAAACAGACGTCAAGGAAAAAAAAGTCCATCCTCTCTGGAAATTATTTAAGGCATTAGGAAGTGATAGAACCCAAATAAATGAAGCCAGACAAGTAAGCAAAGCCTTATCTATTCATACTCACAAGTAAGCATATGGTATTTACACTTACCTCCATGCTCTGCAAATTTGGGATTAGAGAGGATTTGTTTACAGAATTTCAACCCATTTCTATACTGTTTATGCTCATAACATCTCTGTTAAAGAAAAAAAAAATTAAGTTTAGCAAGAAATGCAAAAAGTTTAAATTCGTTGCGAAATATTTTATTCTGTTACACACAATAGGATAATCAAAGATTACTTCCATATTCTTTTAAATCCCAGTAAAAAAATACAGAAGGTTCAAATACAGAAAATAAAACAAAAGGACAGAATATAGATTACAAAAAAATAAGAAAATCATTAGCTTACTCCTAAAGGTTCAACAATCCTAATAAAAATGGAATATGCAAATTGAGTCACTTTATGACAAAGATGGCAGCACCCACAGCCAGTGAGGAGGGAATATGCAAAATGATGCGACAAAGATGGCGGCAACCGGCAGGGATGCTTGCATCATCGCCATGGTGACAACACAGGTGTTCCACCTTTGGGGCAGCGAGCAAAGGTGGAAGGCGGCTCCAGGCCGGAGCCAAGGTGGTGCCAGCAGCCAGGGGAAGGAAGGCCTATTCTTGCACAAATCTTCGAGTATTGGGCCTCTAGTCCTATATAATAAAGATGTAATATGTAATGGTTGTTATGCTGTGATGCATAACGACGGACCGCATTGACGGCATCACAGATCAGGAGGGTGGGGCAGTGAGCTACAAGCCGCGGAGGAGAACTATAGGAGGGGGCAGGGCAGCAAGCTATGGAGGGTTGGGGGGCTGCAGGAGGGTGGGGCAGTGGGCGGAGAGCTACTGGAGGGCGGCAGCCAGCTACTGGTACACGGATTCATGCACAGGGCTACTATTTATTATATAAAGTGAAAACTGAAAAAAGGTAGAAGTGTAGAAATTATATTTCAAAACAAATTTTCTTTTTAACTGAAGGAAAGAAGTCTCTCAAGCTGCAAAGGGACAAACAAGTACGTGCAAAATAATAAAGAAGAATAAAGACCTATACCATGAAACATCATAATGAAATTTCAAAGCCCAAAAAGAAAAGGTCTTTAAAAACTTCCTGAGAAAGAGAAGGAAAAGAAACAAACAAACATAAGAATATCTATAATCATAATGGCACCTTTTATTCCATAATAGTACTAGAATATTGCTGAAAGCCAGAAAACTATACACAGCCTTAAAAATTCAGTGGAAATTAAGTTTCAATCTAGAATTCTATACCCAGCCAGATTAGCAATCAACTATATGAGTAATGTGACATTTTAAGGCTTCTCAGAAAGCTAAAATTCTATTTCTATGTAATCTCCCTTAGAAAAGTTTATTAAAAAGAATCAAAAAAAAATTAACAAGACAAAATGGAAGTTAGTAACTAAGGAATCTAATGCAGAAAAAAGAACTAGAGAACAAAACCACTCCAAAATAAAAAAGGAAGCGAAGCCAAAGGACACCATGGAATACATTTCCAACAAAGGCAAAAATGGAACTGATGTACTTCATAATATGGAAAATATTATTTATAACCACATAACAGAAGTACAGGCATATTTGGGGGAAAAGTAACAGGTCTACAGAAAACAAAACAACTGCCCAGCTGGCATGACTCAGTGGTTGAGCAACCAGGAGGTCATGGTTTGATTCCCCAGTCAGGGCACATGCCCAGGTTACAGACTAGGTCATCAGTGTGGAGCATGCAGGAGGCAGTCAATCAATGATTCTCTCTCATCATTGATGTCTCTCTCTCTCTCTCTCTCTCTCTCTCTTTCTCTCTCTCTCTCCCCCCCCCTTCTCATTTCCTCTCTGAAATCAATTAACAAAAAGAAAAGAAAACCAGGTAACTGTATAAATGAGACAGATATTAACTCCAGGAGAAATAAAGACTTATATAAGAAAGTGTGATCTTAGTGTAATATTTGGCTTACCAGTGAACAACATATACATGATTATAAAAATGTAAGTATTAAGTACTAATTTACTGAAATATTGTGATATGAGGTAATGAGGAAAAGGAAAGAGGGCAAACATGGTAGTGATGAAGTTCTAAGTCCTCATATTCCATAACCAAAAGTCAACAAATGTTTAAAAGTCATTTATCGCCCTGGCTGGTAAGGGTCAATGGTTACAGCATCAGACAGCACACAGAGGGGTTGTGGGTTCATATCCCAGTCAAGGGGGTAAGTACCTGGGTTGTAGGTTTGATCCCTGAACCCTGGGTGTGTACAGGAGACAAGTAATTGATTTGTCTCTCTCATATCAATAGCTCTCCCTCTCACTCTTCCTCCTTCTCTCCCTCCCTTCCACTGTCTCTAAAAATCAATGGAAAAAAATATCCTTGGGTGAGGATTAACAACGACCAAAAAAACAAAAAGTCATGTATCAAGAAATAGTGATATATTGTTAAACAAAAGAAAGCAAATACCAGATAAAATGGCTAGGAGGACTGAGGGTACTTGATTCTGGAGTGGGAAGGCATGGGTGACAGAGGGGGAAATTACTTATTTTTTTATTATTTGAATTTTAGGTATCAACATGTGCTTTCATAATTATTTTTTAAATCACTGTATGTTACAACAAAACAAAACCTGCATCTAAAAGATATTCACTGTCATAAAATTTACTCACAACTTTTAAAATAATATATTCAAAATCTGGGAGGGATAGTTAATGCAAAAGATGACAAAATGATAGAATATGTAGTAACTTTTTACATGTAGCATCAAGAAACCAATTGCCTATAGCTCAATACTACAGCCAACTATAGAGTTGTTCTATACCAACTATGTACTCACCATATTGTTTGTTTCACATCTCAATATATCCAAAACACAACTGATTTCACCCCAAAATCTATTCTTCACCAAGTCTTTTCCATCTCAGTACATATCTTCCCCTCAATTCATCCAACCAGATGACGATGGAAAAAAACTAATTATCCTTGGTCCTTTCTTTCCCTCATACTTCCATCCTCTAGTAAAGGAGTGGGAAAATTTTTTTTCTGTCAAGGGCCATTTGGATATTTATAACATCATTCATGGGCCATACAAAATTATCAACTTAAAAATTAACCTGCTATATTTGGTCAAACATTTAATTATCTCACCCCTAATTTCTTGGCAGGGCCAGACCAAATGAATCCACAGGCCAGAGGTTTCCCACCCCTGATCTAGTAGGTCCATCAGTCCCAGTTTCTCTGCAATTGCTTCCTAACTCTCTGCCCCTCCCACAATCAACTCAGCACTCAGCAGGCTGAATGACCTGGGGGATAAGAGGAAGGGGAGAACAAAAACTATAACTTGGGAGTTACTACCAAATGTATGTAATCAAAGAAACACAAGACTAAGCAACTAAACTTAGTGTTCCTATTTACTTAACAGAAAGCTTAAAAATAACGTTTTTCATGGAACTCCCATTCGACCCAGTGATCCCACTTCTAGGAATATATCCCAAGAAGCCAGAAACACCAATCAGAAAGGATATATGCAACCCTATGTTTATAGCAGCTCAATTCACCATAGCTAAGATTTGGAAACAGCAGGTGAGTGGATTAAAAAACTGTGCTACAACTACACAGTGGAATACTACACTGCTATGAAAAAGAAGGAATTCTCACCATTTGCAACAGCATGGATGGAACTGGAGAGCATTATGCTAAGTGAAATAAGCCAGTCAGAGAAAGATAAATACCACATGATCTCACTCATTTGTGGAATATAGAGAACAACATAGCCAATGGACACGGACAACAGGAGGATGAGAGCATAAGGGGGAGCGGGGGGGGAGGGAAGTTGAGGGTTAATGGGGGGATGAGGACACATTTGTAATACCTTAACCAATAAAGAAATTAAAGATTAAAAATATAACGTTTTTCATATCTATAAAAGCCTAAGTGACTGAATGACCGGTCGCTATGACGCACACTGACCACCAAGGAGAAGATGCTCAACGCAGGAGCTGCCCCCTGGTGTTCAGTGCACTCCCACAGTGGGAGCGCCGCTCAGCTAACAGATGGGTGTCAGAAGCAGGGCTCATGGCTGGCAAGCACCGCTGTGCCGGTGCAAGCCTCTCCCAATTGGGAGTGACTAGGTGCGAGCCCAGGGCAGGCACAGTGGGGCTGGGATGAGCGGGAGTGGCAGGCGGCATTGGACTGCCGGTTTCAGCCAGATCCTTGCAGGCCATGCCGAGGGACCCCACCAGTGCACAAATCCATGAACCAGGCCTCTGGTATAATTATATTAAAAACAGTAAAAAGCATTAAAGGAAGCTATGATGTAAAGACTAGGCTAGTTAAAAGGGTTGCTTCATTTGTCACTATTTTCCAGAAAAAACATACATACAGCACACAGTTTAAGTGCACTATTCTTAAAACCCTCAATTAGCCTTCTGAAAACTTATTTCTGTAAAAATGTATTAAGAGAACTACCACTTTTGGCCATGATGGGTGAGGCTGAACTACCCTTCTCCAACAAAAAAAACTGGACAAAATAAATAGCCTAAGCGACCATTCGACCGGTAGCTATATGACATGCACTGACCACCAGGGACAGAGGCTCAATGCACAGGCATGGAAACACAGAACAGACTGATGAATCTCAGAGGGAAGGGGGGAGGGCAGAGGGCAGAAAGAGATTAACCAAAGATCCTATATGCATAATAGAGGCCCAGTGCATAGATTCATGCACTGGTGGGGTCCCTCAGCCTGGCCTGCAGGGATTGGGCTGAAACCAACAGTCAGACATCCCCCAAGGGGTCCCAGATTGTGAGAGGGCGCAGGTCAGGCCGAGGGACACCACCGGTGCACAAATTAGTGCACCGGGCCTCTAGTATGAAATAACTGTTGTCAGACACTGAACAACAGGCAGGGCTGGATTGTGAACCACATGAGATGGGGAAATAAAATCATGATGAGGCCCTATTCGGTTTGGCTCAGTGGATAGAGCAACAGCCTGTGGACTCAAGGGTCCCAGGTGCAATTCCGGTCAAGGGCATGTATCTTGGTTGCAGGCACATCCCCAGTAGGGTGTGTGCAGGAGGCAGCTGATCGATGTTTCTCTCTCATCAATGTTTCTAACTCTCTATCCCTGTCCCTTCCTCTCTGTAAAAAAATCAATAAAATATATTAAAATAAAAATGTTTTAAAAAAAATCATGATGAACTTAGAAATGCCACTGCTTTATAGATCACAGCACAAGAATAATACCAAGCAGAGCACAATAGTCCACAAAGTTGAAGAGACAAAGATTGAACTCCAACAACATTTGCAAAAACCAATGGAATTATTCAGAGGAAGAGATCCAACAATTTGCAAATTACTGAATAACTAGAGGCCCGGTGCATGAAAATTCATGCACTGGAGGGGGGTCCCTCAGCCCAGCCTGCCCCCTCTCACAGTCCAGGAGCCCTCTGGGGCAGGTGGTGACCCAGCAATCAGGGGAAGGGGACGCCCCCATCACAACTCTGCTGCTGCCACTGCCAGCAGCACAAGCCTCAGCAGGCCCCAGTTACCTGAGCCTCGGGCAGCCCTGGGCAACTGGGCAGCCACCATCCGAGGCTTGCCTGCACCTCAGGCCAGCCCTGGGCAGCTGGGGAGCTGAGGGGATTGGGCGTTGCCATCTTTGAGGGTGTGGCAGTCAATTAGCATATTCCCTCCTTACTGGCTGTGGGTGCCGCCATCTTTGCAATGGTGTGAGGGTCAATTAGCATATTCCCTCTTTATTAGATAGGATAAGTCTTGCATATGTAGGGTGAAACTTCATAAAGCCAAACAAAGCAGTAAGTTCAACAATTCTTAGAACTCACATGGTATTGAGAGTTCCAAGTAGCCAGAACAGAGCTTCAATAAACAGCTAAATATTGTGGAAAAGTCTACTCAGTAATAAGACAAAAACTAACCCTGGAATAAGTATACTCTAGAGACCCACCCTAACAAAACCACAGACTGATGTATAAGTTCCTTCACTGCCTGCTATAACCAAGTCTAACACTCTTTAAAGACAGTTAAATCCAACAAAAACAATGTAAAATTCATAATGCCCAACGCCCAATAAAAAAATGAGTACATTAGCTAAGAAACAGGAAAGCATGACTCATAACCAGGAGAAATAAAAGAGAGAAATGATGGAGCTATGAGATGAAGATAACAAAACATCTATTATAAATGTGCTCATGAATTTAAAAATATAAACTGCCCTAGCTAGTTTGGCTCAGTGGATAGAGCGTTGGCCTGCAGAGCATCGATCGGCCTGCAGACTGAAGGGTCCTGGGTTCGATTCCAGTCAAGGACACATGCCTGAGTTGTGGGCTCGATCCGCACTAGGGGTATCCAGGAGGCAGCCAATCAATGATTCTCTCTCATCACTGTTGTTTCCCTCTCTCTCTCCCTCTCCTTTCCTCTCTGAAATCAATGAAAAATATTAAAAAATAGATATATGTAAACATATTGCCCAGCCAGTGTGGCTCAGTGGTTGAGTGTGTCGACCTATGAACCGGGAGATCCCTGTTAAATTCCGGGTCAGGGCACATGCCTGGGCTATGAGTTCTGTCCCCAGTAGGGCGAATGCAGGAGGCAGCTAACCAACGATTCCCTCTCATCATTAATGTTGCTATCTCTTCCTCTCCTTTCCTCTCTGAAATCAGTGAAAATATAACGCAGAACCAAAGAGTACTTCTACAGATGAAAAATACAATTATGTACAATGAAAACTTCATCAGATAAAATTAAAACAATTATGGCATCGAAGAAAAGATCAGTAAAATGGAAAACACAGAAATAGAAACTAGCCAAACTGAAGAATTAAGAGAAAAAATAAATACTGGTAAGCAGAGTCACAATGACTCTATAATAGAAAACTAAGTTATAAAAGCATCACAGATCTAAATATGAGAGGTAAATAATAAAGTTTCTAGAAGAAAATATTTTTAAATATCTTCATTATGTTGGGTAGATAGAATCTCTTAAACAGGAAATTTAAAAATCAAAATAGTGTTTTTAAAAAGCCAAGCCAAAGAAGACATATACAATAAATATGGATAACACAGATCTTATATCCAGAATATATAAATAAGTCCTGCCCAGCCAGTGTTGCTCAGTGGTTGAGTGTTGATCCATAAACCAGGAGTCACGGTTTGATTCCTGGTCAGGGCACATGCCGGGTTGAATCATCACTGTGTCCTAATCCTAGGGTTACATTTAGATGTAATTTTTACATACCAGAAACAAAACCTTAAGGAATTAGTCAAGTTGTGAAAAGAACTGCCTTTGGAATCAAACAGCCCAGGTTTCAAACACTAACTTCAGACAACAAAACATTTGTAATCTTAAGTACTTTGCTGAGTATCAAAAAGAATCCATTAATTCTAGATATAAAGCATCAGAAATATATGAAATACTTCCTGTTTACTCTATGTCAGGCACTGTGCTAAACGCTTTATAAGGAAAAGTCATTTAAACATATTTTTCCCAGTGTACATACATTTCCATTACCATAATAAATTTTTTTCTGATTGTCTCATTTAATCTTAACAATGGAGTGAGGCAGATACTCTTTTTATCCTCATTTTAGATGAGATAACTGAGGTCTAGGGAAATCACTATATAATTTGGCCAAAGTAACACAGCTACTAATGTGACAGGAAAAAAAGAGCCATTCCACTTAACCATTATAACTACCTCTCCAATAGTCAAATAGCCTAAAACAGACAGAAAAAGATGTTTTTAAAAAATAAAACCACTAACACAAATAATATAAAATTGTAGAGAGAGCTAGAAAAAGAAAAAAATTAAACTATATTCCCTTTTTAACAATAAAATTTTAATCCAAAAATTATATAGCAGTCTACTATCCCACAGTATGAAGTGAACCTGTATAAATATAATGCATAAGTACTATATAAAATCATAGGATTTGATATTCTTACTTGACATGCACCAATGTGACTTTATTTTGTACAGTTGAACTTAAAATACTCAGGATTCCAGGTTTTTTTTTATTGGTCTTACTGGAAATACCTTACATTGTTTACAGCCACACATTTTTTCAAAAAGATTTCACACTAACGTATCATTTAATCTTCATGATATTCCTGTAAACTAAACACAAAACATTTAACCCGTATTGTACAGGTGAAATTTGGAAAACAAACAATTTGCCAGAGACTACATACCTACTTGTGGCAAAATTTGGACTAGTCTACACCCTCTAAGTCCCAGCTAAAAGCTCTTTCCACCACATACTGAAATTTTATTAACGTAATTGTGGGGGGGTTTTCATAATTGTTATTAAACCCAAGAGTTTTAACCTTCTAACAGATCTTCTAATCGACAAATTTGACTGTTATCTCACCTTTTGTTTTCTTTGGTTACTCGGTATTATATAATTATAATTTTGGCAATAAAAATGCCAAAAACAAGGTGAGAAAAATAAACACACACACAAAATAAATTAGCTGGATAATTCCACCAAATAATTAAGTTTAACAAATTAAAATTAAAAATCAAACTCCACTTTCTTGGAATGAAATGCTAATACTACAGCACTTGGCCTTTTATTTTATCACACTTCAGAACAGTAATTAAGCTTCAGTTCCTAATGATTATGTTCCCAACTAATGTAATTTGGCAATCTTCCATATGGAAATTATACGTGATGCCATTAACCCAATTATCTCCTGTTAATGTGACCTGTGAAAATAATTCAGAATGGCATACCTCTCCAAATAACTGCTAAGAATTCACTCTCTTCATCAAGAATCAGCATGTGTATAAGGAAATACATGTCAATAGATCTCTTATTTTTTCGCCTAAAAGCACTACCACAACGGGTCACTCATTATAAATGACAGTAGTCTCACGAATTAATGGAACAAGTAACAACAAATATTCAACTTAGTTTACCTCATAAATTTTTCTCAAATTTTCTGCTCTTGCCCAAGGATAAACTCTAGTAGAAAACAGAGTTAATAAAAATAGGAAATAGCCCCATACTGTGCATTGAGCGTCTGTCCCCTGATGGTCAGTGCGTGTCATAGCGACCAGTCGACCGGTCATTCAGCTGTTTAGGCTTTTATATATCCTATCTAATAAAGCGGGAATATGCTAATTGACCCTTATGCCATCGCAAAGATGGCGGTGCCCACAGCCAATAAGGAGGGAATATGCTAATTGGCTGCCCCACTCTCAAAGATGGTGGCGTCCACAGCCAATGAGGGAATATGCCAATTTACTGCCCCGCCCTCAAAGATGGCAACACCCACAGCCACAAGATGGCAGTGCCCAGTCCCCTCAGCCCCACTGGGACGGCAGGCATGCTCCTGCCCCCAGAGTCCCCAGTCCTCTCAACCCCCCAGCCATCCAGGGCTGGCCCGAGGAACAGGCAAGCCTCGGATGGCAGCTACCCAGCCACCCAGGACCAGCTGAGGCTTGCGCTGCTGGCAGTGGCAGTAGCAAAGGTGTGATGGAGTGTCGCCTTCCCCTGATGACCGGGTTGCCTCCCGCCCCTGAGGGCTCCCAAACTGTGAGAGGGGGCAGGCTAGGCTGAGGGACGCCCACT
>NW_006292604.1:1781317-1783951 GCF_000327345.1 Myotis davidii | reverse complement strand
ACTCGGTCCCCAGTAGGTGAGTGCAGGAGGCAGCCAATCAATGATTCTCTCTCATCATTAATGTTTCTCTCTCTCTTTCTCCCTCTTCCTTCCTCTCTGAAATCAATAAAAATAATATTTAAAAAATAAAATAAAATAAAAATAAATGTTGATTCACACATGCACAATACATGCAAAGCTCTCGCTGGGGCCAATCACACATGTGTATTTCGACCTGTTATTGTCGATTGTGAATTTGGTTGTTTTTGTTGACATTCAACGTGAACCACTTTGCGATTTACTCACTGACTGTCTGGCCAACCGACCAACCAGTACATACAACGTGCACTAGCATCCTCCTATATAATAAAAGGGTAATAAGCAAATCGGCCGGTCGCTCGGATGTGCACTGACCACCAGGGGGCAGACTCTCAACCCAGGAGCTTCCCCTGGTGGTCAGTGCACTCCCACAGGGGGGGGCGCCACTCAGTCAGAAGCCAGGCTTACAGCTGGTGTGCACAGCAGCAGTGGTGGGAGCCTCTCCCACCTCTGCGGCAGCAGTAAGGATATCTGACTGATGACTTGGGCCCTTGGGGAGCAGGCCTAAGTCATCAGTTGGACATCACCTGAGGACTCCTAGACAGCAAGAAGGTACAGGCCGGGCTGAGGAACCCACCCCACAAGTGCACAAAATTCATGCGCCAGGCCTATAGTTACTCATGCATGCATGATACATATAAAGCTCTCACTGGTGCCAATCGCACACATTTTAATTTTATAATACTACTAGAGGCCCAGTGTACGAAATTAGTGGACGGGGGAGGGGAGGTCCCTCAGCCTGGCCTGTATGCTCTCACAATCTGGGACCCCTCAGACGATGTCTGACTGCTTGGCTTAGGCCTGATCAGACTGTTCGCCTGCCTGCCAGCATGCCTGATCGCCCCTAACCACTTGCCTTCCTGCCTGATCACCCCAACCACTCTGCCTGCCTGCCTCATCACCCCTAACCGCCTCTGACTGCCTGCATCATTGACCCTAACCACTCACCTGCCTGCCTGATCTCCCCTAACCACTCTGCCTGCCTGATTGCCCCTGTTTGCCTACCTGCCTGATCGCCCCTAAACACTCACCTGCCTGCCTGATCACCCCTAACTGCTCATCTGACTGCCTCTGCCCTCAACCCGGCCTGCACCCTCTCCAATCCGGCACACCTCGAGGGATATCCAACTGCCTGCAGGATTGGGCCTAAACTGGAAGTTGGACATCCCTCTTGCAATACAGGACCGCTGGCTCCTCACTGCTCACCTGCCTGCCTAATGCCCCTGTTCCCCTGCCTGCATGATCACCTCTAACCTCTCTGCCTGCTGGCCAGGTCATCCCTAACTGCCCTCCCCTGCCGACCTGGTCGCCCCTAACTGCCCTCCCCTGCTGGCCTGATTCCCCTAACTGCTCTCCCCTGCCAGCCTGATCCCCCTAACTCAGTGATACCTGCTGGCCTGATTGCCCCTAACTGCCTCTGCCTTGGCCCCCGCCCCTGTGGCTTTGTTTGGAAGGACGTCCGGAAGAATGTCCGGAAGATGCCCGGTCTAATTAGCATATTACCATTTTATTAGTATAGATAGGACCTCCTTTTTTTTCCCATGGCACTTGTCACCAAACAAATGGTAGAGTGTACCTATTATGCTTATCATTTAGTATGTCCAGACGGACGTCCGGTCTAATTAGCATATTACCCTTTTATTAGTATAGAAGATATTACATATACTATTTTGACATGTAATTTTTTGCAGTAATGTAATTATCACATGAATCTTCTAATTAATTCCCTTTCAATGTGCACAAATCCATGCACCAGGCACTAGTACTCCAATAATAAACTATAAGACAGGGAAACTAAGAAAACAATCCCATTTACAAGTACATCCATAAAAACTCCTCCAAAAAAACAGGAACAAATTTAAGCAAGGATGTGAAAAACCTATATTCGGAAAATAACCAGACACTGAAGAAGATGCAAACAAGTGGAAGCATATACCATGTTCATGAATTGGAGTAATTAACATAATTAAAATGTCCATACTACCCAAGGCAATCTATAGATTTAACACAATTCCTATCAAGATACCAATGATGTATTTCACAAAACTAGAACAAATATTCCAAATATTTATGTGGAACCACAAAAGAATTCAAATAGCCACCGTACTCTTGCAAAAGAAAAAAAAAGAACAACAACAACAAAGTTGGAGGAGTCACACTACCCAATATCAAACTATACAGCAAGGCCATCCTAATAAAAGAGTAAGATGCAAATTAACCATCACTTTGCAATGAAGATGGTGGCACCCACAGCCAATAAGGAGATAGGGAAAAAATGCAAATTGACATGACAAAGATGGCGGCGCTGGCCGTGGGAAGCCAAGCTGGCTGAATAGCGGGCACGGGAGGCTTGGCTTCCTTGGTTGTCCTAGCTGGCTAGGTGGCTGCCACCCAGACAAAGCCATAGTGGCAGGGCCAAGGCAGAGGTGGTTAGGGGCTATCAGGCCAGGAGGGGAGGGCAGTTGGGGGTGATCAGGCCGGCAGGGGGAGCCAGTTAGGGGTGATCAGGCCGGCAGGGGAGGGCAGATGGGAGCATTTGGGTCAGCAGGGGAGAGC
>NW_006292604.1:1777824-1781116 GCF_000327345.1 Myotis davidii | reverse complement strand
GGCTGGCAGGCACAGTGGTTAGGGGCGATCAGGCGGCAGGCAGGTGAGCGGTTAGAGCCAGCAGTCCCAGATTGCAAGAAGGATGACCAACTGCCAGTTCCACAGGGATCGGGACTAAACCAGCAGATGGACAACCCCCAAGGGGTCCCAGATTGGAGAGGGTGCAGGCTGGGCTGAGGGACACCCCGCCCCATGCATGAATTTTGTGCACTGGGCCACTAGTAATAATTAAAGCATCATGGCACTGCCCTAGCTGGTTTGGCTCAGTAGACAGAGTGTCAGCCTACAGTCTGAAGGGTCCTGGGTTCGATTCCAGTCAAGGGCACGTACGCGGGTTCTGGGCCCAATCCCCAGTGGGGACATGCAGGAGGCAGCTGATCAATGATTCTCTCTTATCGTTGGTGTTTCTCTCTTACTTTCCATCTCCCTTCCTCTCTGAAATCAATAAAAATGTATTTAAAAAAAAAAACATCATGGTACTGGCATAAAAAGAGACATAGATCAATGGAACAGAATAGAAAGCCCAGAATAAATAGAATAGAAAGAACAGAATAAACCTTCGCCTTTATGGCCAATTAATATTTGACAAAGGAGGCAATAACATACAATGGGATAGAGACAGTCTATTCAGCCCTAGCCAGTTTAGCTCAGTGGACAGAAAGTCGGCCTTTGGACCAAAGGGTCCCAGTTCGTTTCCAGTCAAGGGCACATGCCTGGGATGCATGGTTGAACTCCAGTGAGGGGCATGCAGGAGGCACCCAATCAATGATTTTCTCTCATCATTGATGTTTCTGTCTCTCCCTCCCTCTCTGAAATCAATAAAAATAAAAAACACTTAAAAAGAAAAAAGTCTATTCAATAAGTGGTGCTGGGGAAAATTGGACAGGTGCAAAACAATGAAAGCTCTGGTTCTAGCCAGTGTAGCTCAGTGAGTAAGAGGGTCAGTCCAAGCACTGAAGGGTCATGGGTTCAATTCCCATCACGGGTCTGTACATGGGTTGGAAGTTCAATCCCTGGTCCCAAGAAGGAGCAGGTGCAGGAGGCAACCAATCGATGTGTCTCTCACATCGATGTTTCTCTCTCCCTTTCTTCCTCCCCATCCTCCCTCTATGCTCTCTGAAAAAAAATCGATAGAAAAAAATATCCTCAGGTAAGGATTAACAAAACAAAAACAGCAACAACAAAAATGAAGCACTGGATGGATAGCTCAGTTGTTAGAGCACCATCCCGATACACCAAGGTTTTGGGTTCAATCTCTGGTTAAGGGCACATTCAAGAAGCAACCAATGAATGCATTAAAAAGTGGGACAACAAATCCACGTCTCTCTTTCTCAAAACCAGTAAATATAATTTTAAAAAATATTTTATTGATTTCAGAGAGGAATGGAGAGGGAGAGAGAGACATAAACATCAAGGATGAGAGTATCATTGATTGGCTGCCTCCTGTACCCCACACTATGATCCCAGTCCTGTGCCCTGACCAGGAATCGAATCATGACCTCCTGGTTCATAGGTCAATGCTCAACCTCTGAGCCACATCAGCCTGGCTCGGTAAATATAATTTTTAAAAAAAATTTTAAATGAAGACTTGTACTAGGAAAACTACAAGACGTTGAAAAGAGATAGAGGAAGATATAAACAAGTGGAAGAATATATTGTGTTCAGAGACTGGTAGAATTAACATCATTAAAATGTCCATACTACCAAAAGCAATCTATAGATTCAATACAATCGCTATTAAAATACCAATGGCATTATTTCACAGATCTAGAACAAATACTCCAAAAAATTTATATGGAAGCAAAAAAGACCCTGAATAGCTGCAGCTATCTTAAGAAAGAAGAACAAAGTTGGAGGAATCACAATGCCAGATAGTAAGTAATACTACAAAGCCACTGTAAACAAAACAGCCTGATACTGGCACAACAACAGGCATATATAGATCAATGGAACAGAACAGAGAACCCAGAAATCAACCCAAGCCATTATGCTCAATTAATATTTGACAAAGGAGGCAAGAGCATATAATGGAGTAAAAAAAGTCTCTTCAATAAATGGCATTGGGAAAATTGGACAAGTACATACAATAAATAAATAAATAAATAAATAAACAAACAAACAAACCACCAATTTACACCATACACAAGAATAAACTCAAAATGGATAAAAGTCGTGCAACCATAAAAATCTTAGAAGAAACCATAGGCAGCAAAATCTCAGACATCTCTCATAGCAAATAAACAAACAGAACTACATAAAAATAAAAAGCTTCTGCACAGCAAAAAAACCATCAACATAATGAAAAGGGAGCCCACTGTATGAGAACATATTTGGCAATAATACATGTGATAAAGGGTTAATATCCAAAATATGTAAGGAACTCATACAACTTAACAAAAGGAAGATGAGCAAAGGACCTAAATAGACATTTCTCCAAAGTGGACATACAGATAGTCAAGAGACATATGAAAAAATGCCCAGTCACTAATCATCAGACAGATGCAAATTAAAATGACAATGAGGTATCACCTCATACCTGTCAGAATAGATACCATCAACAAGTCAACAAATGACAAGTGTTGGTGAGGATGTGGAGAAAGGGAACCCTACCTTGTACAATGCTGTTGGGGATGCAGAGTGATGCAGCCATTATGGAAAACTGTGAAGTTTCCTCAAAAAATTAAATATGGAACTGCCATTTGATCCAGTGACCCCACTTCTAGGGATACATTCTAAGAAACCCAATACCAATTAGAAGGAATGTTTGCACCCGTATGTTCATTTCAGCGTTATGTACAATAGCCAAGATTTCGAAGCAGCCCAAGAGTCCATCACTAAATGAATGGATAAAAAAAACTGGTACATTTACACCAGGGAATATTATGCAGCAGTAAAAAAGAAGTATCTCTTACCCTTTGAGACAGCAAACAAGGATCTGGAGAGTATTATGCTAAGCAAAATAAGTCAGTCAGAGAAAGAGAAGTATCCCATGATTTCACTTACTAGTATATGTTGAATCTAATGAACAAAAGAACAAACAAAATAGAAACAGATCATAGATACAGAGAACAGACTGACAGCTGTCAGAGGTAGAGGGATTGGGGGGCTTGGTGAAAAAGGCAAAGGGATTAAGAAAAAAAAAACCGCCGAAACCGGTTTGGCTCAGTGGATAGAGCGTCAGCCTGTGGACTGAAAGGTCCCGGGTTCGATTCCGGTCAAGGGCATGTACCTGGGTTGCGGGCACATCCCCAGTAGGAGATGTGCAGGAGGCAGCTGATCGATTTTCTCTCCC
>NW_006292604.1:1771007-1777657 GCF_000327345.1 Myotis davidii | reverse complement strand
AGGGATAGGGGGAGGTATGAGAGGATAAAGGAAAGATAAATGACTTGGGGTGGTGAACACACAATACAATATACAGATGATGTATTACAGAATTGCACACTGAAACCTATGTAATTTTAGTAACCAATGTCACCCCAGTAAATTCAATTAAAAAAAATAAGATTACAATTTCCCCAGTAGGTTTTAGTAGAAATTTCAAACTGTATCAACTGAAAATCTGTTCCTATTTTATTTATCTATTTAAAATATAATTTTATTGATTTCAGAGAGGAAGGGAGAGGGATAGAAACATCAATGATGAGAGAGAATCATTGTTTGTCTGCCTCTTGCACGTCCCCTACTGGGGATCGAGCCCACAACCTGGGCATGTGTCCTTGACCAGAATCAAACCCAGGAACCCTCAGTCTGCAAGTCGACGCTCTATCCACTAAGCTGAACCAGCTAGGGCTGTTCCGATTTTATTAACTAAAGAAAATCTCAGTGGAATAGAGCATACGTCAAGAACAAAAAATTAACCTCTCATTCATTTATTTCTACAGTAGAATTTTTATTTTACTTTTAAATAGCCAAAAAAAAGATTGCTTTTATTAAATTGAAATTTTAAGAAATTATTTTAATTACAAATTAAGTAGTGAACAATATAATTCATAGCTTACGTAAGAGGGACAATCCATATGCAACAAGTTAAACTGGTGTTTTTTTTTAAAGCTACAACTTAAATATAGCTTTGTATAGCATGCATCACAAAACAGTACAGATATACCAGGGAAATTCCTAAAAGTCAAGAATACAATCACAGCATAAAATTCCCTCCTCTCCACATCCTAATTCTTATACTAAGAACCACCACTCTTTAAACCTCTTCACTTGCTCTTCTGCCATCAGCACTGGCAAATGACATTCTTCTCGAAACAATTTTCACTAAGAATTTGAAGTTTTTCTTTTTTCAATATGGTTACTGCCTATGAATAGACAGCAGAGTTGTATGTATTTAGAAGTGAACACCAGCCGAAACCAGTTTGGTTCAGTGGATAGAGAGTCAGCCTGCGGACTGAGAGGTCCCGGGTTCGATTCCAGTCAAGGGCATGTACCTGGGTTGCGGGCACATCCCCAGTGGGGGGTGTGCAAGAGGCAGCTGATCGATGTTTCTCTCTCATCGATGTTTCTAACTCTCTCTATCTCTCTCTCTTCCTCTCTCTCTAAAATCAATAAACATAATCTTGGCAAGGATTTAAAAAATTAAAAAGTAGCCCTAACTGGTGAGGTCGGCCTGCGGACGGAAGGGTCCCAGGTTCGATTCCGGTCAAGGGCATGTACCTGGGTTGCGGGCACATCCCCAGCAGGAGATGTGCAGAAGGCAGCTGGTCGATGTTTCTCTCTCATCGATGTTTCTAACTCTCTATCTCTCTCCCTCTCTGTGAAAAATCAATAAAATATGTTTAAAAAAAAAAAAAGAAGTGAACACCAATGGTTGGCTAGGCTCACTGATGGTTAAATGGCTTGCTCTGACACTCCAGCTTCCAGCATACCTTTCCAAATTCCAAGAATTCAACTTGGTTATTTAATTTCCTGGAAATAACTCACAAAGGAATTCTAAACTAAAAAAAAAAAATTTCCCCTTCTAACATTTTATATTCATAACAGCATATGCAGAGGTCCTCACCCCTGTGTCAGAATCAGTTGTATAGCTTTATGAAACTATAGATGACTGAGCGTTACTATCTGATTCAGCAAGCTCCTCACATCATTTAATCCAGATGTTATTTTTTTTCCAATGCTAAAAAAAAAATATCAAATTTTCTCTAATGCTCTTGTGATGGGACAAGGGCCATGTAAACAAATACTATGATTCATTCATAAATGAAACATCCAAGTTCTTACCAGGTAATACAGGTTCTGCCTGATGTCCTACAATTACCTCATATAGTAATGTATTCTACAAAGCCAAGGCTCAGCTTAACTACCTTCTACAAAAATCTCTGTGCAAGCACACAATCCAAAGCTCTTTCTTTCTTGCCTTGTAGTCATTGATTTAAAACTCATTTCATGTAACAAGTATTTCTTAAATATCTATATTGGTACATTATTCTAACGAGTAGAACAATGAACAGAACAAAGTCTCTATCCTCATAAAACCTACATTTTAATTGTGCAAGGCATGTGATAAATAACTTGTCAGATGGTGATATGGAAAAAAAAAAGCAAGGAAGAAAATAAGAAGGTTGACTGAGGAGGACTTCTCCTGGTCAAGGAAGGCCTCTATATAACATTTAGATGACATCTGAGCAGAATTCCAAAAGAAATAAGAGAAAAAATGAGCCATGCAAATTTTGAGGAGAGAAAATTTTGAACAAACAGCCCTTCACGTGTGATCCCTTATATGACCTAGTCTTTTATGTCCAAAAACACTTTTATGAACAAAGAAGATATATTTTAAGTCAATGCTCTGAAAGAACTACATTATCAGAAGAATTATTAAAAGGAATAAGAATGCAGACTAAGCAAAGAAATCCCTTCAGTTAAAGCCAGTTGGCCAGTAGCTTTCCAGCCCTGCAATCGTACAGGGCACAATGTCTACTTCTGTTGGTACTGTCTTTTAACTGTCCAAAATGATAACCCTTCACATGTGGCTATTTGAATTTAAATTCATTAAAATTAAAAATTCATGCCCTGACCGGTTTTGCTCAGTAGATAGAGCATCGGCCTGCGGACTGAAGGGTCCCAGGTTCGATTCCAGTCAAGGGCATGTACCTTGGTTGCGGGCACATCCCCGGTGGGAGTGCAGGAGGCAGCTGATTGATGTTTCTCTCTCATCGATGTTTCTAACTCTCTATCCCTCTCCCTTCCTCTCTGTAAAAAATCAATAAAATATATTTTAAAACAAACAAAAAAAACTTGAAAATTAAAAATTCAGTTCCTCAATCCCATTAGCCCTATTTCAAGTGTACAACAGCCACATGTAGCTAATGGTTCTATGTCTAGCATTTCCATCTCCACAGAAAGTTGTATTCTATAGTACAAATTGTACGTTTTCAGTAAATCACAAATATTATCACTATGCTAACTTAACTTCTCTAACCACTTTTATAGGAAGAAAAATTCTGTCCTTCAGACTTTTAACTAACACCATAAATCATTCAGGCAAAAATCCAAAAATAGATTAATGATGTACAATATTTTAAGTACTCCTAAGTTAGATGTTTTTTCTTACAACTCACATTAACATAGAGAGAAGAGAGAAGAAAGCAGCAACAGTCACCAACCTAGCAACACTTGACTGCAAGGCAACAGAGTATGTCCAACTCTTCCAAGTGGGCTAAATCTACAAAAGTGTGGATTTTGTTTTACCCTGGCAACCTCATTTCTCTTACCATTCACCTATATCCTAAGAAAGTCGTGAAAAATAGCATCAGGAGTATGCAAAGCCATCATTTTTTAATGACTTAGTTTTTCACATTGTTACAATAGAGTGTAATTACAACAACAAAAAACACTTCTGGCAAAAACAAGTATCTCTTCTTTAAACTAAACTCCTACATAATATATGGCACGTTAAACTCATATTCCCACCCTTTCATTAGACAAATTATATACAAGACACTTTTTGCAGAAATTATGACCAATTTATGACAATGTTTTATAGTCAGAAAACAGTAATGTGGGAAAAAAGATGGACCAAATATGCAACAAAATTAAATTTTAGATATCAAGTCGGCTAGAACAAGCCAGGCAAATCCACTACAAAAAAACTGAAATTTTTTGTAAACTGATGTGTAAACCAGGTTTCCTTTGACAAATTAAGGCAAACACATAATTTATTATTTTGAAATTGTAAAACACAAATTAATTTCATTTCCTACACACTTTACTACAAATAAGTATGGTACAACTAAGAAAGTAGTAGCTCAAAAGTTGAATGCCACTGGAATGATTTAAGTTACTAACCTAAGCACCACTTGATTACAAGGCATTAGAGTATGCCCAACTTTTCCTTTATCTTACTTGGGGGAAAAACTTACAGTCAAAAGAGCTAACTACAACTGAGGAAGCAGAAACAATTTTGAAAAAACAAATACTAATTATACTTTTGGTTAGTAATATTTTCATTATTCCAGTGTAAGAGAATAAGGACATTATATCCCCTTTTCTTTCAGTTAGTGATTTTCAATTTTCTTCTGCATGTACCTATCCCAATAAATCCTTTAGCACTTTAACTTTAGCAATGAACTTAAATGTTCACTCCACTATCACCACCAAAAAAAAAACTGCCGAAACCGGTTTGGCTCAGTGGATAGAGCGTTGGCCTGCGGACTGAAGGGTCCCAGGTTCGATTCCGGTCAAGGGCATGTACCTGGGTTGCGGGCACATCCCCAGTGGGAGATGTGCAGGAGGCAGCTGATCGATGTTTCTCTCTCATCGATGTTTCTATCTCTCTCTCCCTTGCTCTCTGTAAAAAAACAATAAAACATATTTTTAAAAAAAAACAAACAAAAAACTGTTTGATGCTTAATCAAAAACTGTTATCCTATGGAATAATTAAACTGTGGTACATCCATATCACAGAATTTGTCAGCAATAACAAGGAACAACTATTGATACACCCAACAACTTGGATGAATCTTTTATGTTGCATAAAATGGGCCAATCCTAAAAGTTATGTACAGTACTTTTTAGTAAACATTCTTGAAATGCCGAAACTATAGAAAGATTAGTAGTGGTTGCCAGATTTTGGGGGGTAGAGAGGATAGGAGGGAAGGAGGTGTGATTCTAATGGAACTGTTCTGTATATTGACTGTTGTGATAGTTATATAATCTACACGTGATAAGATTGCACAGAACTAAATACACAAATCAGTACAAGTAAAATAGAAAAATATGAATAAGTGGTAGGTTGTATAAGTGTTATGATACTGAACTACAGTTTTACAAGGCATTAGCATTAGGGAAATGAGGTAATGGGTACAAGGCATCTCAACGTATTATTTGCTAAAACTACATGTGACCCTAAAGTTTGATTTTTTTTTTAAAGTGCTACCCCTACCAATTGGGAGAAACTGCATATGAACTGGGTATTAGACAATATTAGGTAATGATTGATAATTGATAATGGTATTATGGTTTTATAGAACAATGGCCTTATTCTTAGGAGATGCTTGCTGAAGCATTTAGGAATGAACTATTATGTCTGCAACTTACTTTTAACTCTTGTAAGTATGGGGAGCGAGATAACAAATATAGCAAAATATTAACTCTATGTAAAGGGTTTATAAGTGCTCCTTGTACTCTTCACTCAAATTTTCAGCTTGAATTTTCAAATTAAAGAATTGTGGGAGATTAAAGACAATTTGCTCACCTAAAACTGTGTTATAGTCAAACCTACACACCAATTAGTCTTTTAAAAGGTTTAAAAATAAATAAGTTGTTCTGGCCGAAACCGGTTTGGCTCAGTGGACAGAGCGACGGCCTGCGGACTGAAAGGTCCCAGGTTCGATTCCGGTCAAGGGCATGTACCTGGGTTGCGGGCGCATCCCCAGTAGGAGATGTGCAGGAGGCAGCTGATTGATGTTTCTCTCTCATCGATGTTTCTAACTCTCTATCTCTCTCCCTTCCTCTCTGTGAAAAATCAATAAAAGATATTTTTTTTAAAAAAAAATAAATTGTTCTGGCAAAACTATATTATAGTCCCACTGACACTCCATTTCGTCCTAAAACAAAACAAAAAATAGCAATAAGAATTTCAAGGAAACTACGAGTTACATGTTACATGGTATTGGATGTGACTTTCTGATGTTTTTCAACATGCATCGACTAAATGTGTGTACTACATATGAATATTTTTGCAAAATCAAAGTCATTTCAACATGGAATTCTCTTTCTTATTTCTAGAAAAACTGGATCCCCAGAGTTGTTCTACTTTTCAAACAAGGGAAATAAACTTAAACTGCAAGAGAGAAAGCAAACACTTTCATACATACACCCCAAACTTTAAAGTTTTTAGTTTGGCAAATACAGTTCATCCTTTCACTAAGAAATGTTTGCATGAAAGGGGCAACCCACACATAAATGTCAAACAATAAAAATGTGCTATAATGTTAATTATAGCGTCAAGGCGACAAAACATATTTTACAGGGTAAACAGTCCCTCCAAACATCATTGCACTTATGACAATGAAGAAAAAAAAAAGCCAACTGTACACATTCGAAATGTAGAGAATAAGTGGGTTTGAGCTAATGTCAAAGGATCCATCTCAAAAATTCGTATATTCTCTGTAGCTAAATTTTTCCACTGGTGTTAATGCGCTTCAGTCTCGGCGAAAATCCTGGTCTAGGACGCCCCAACCGAAAGCCTGTAACTTTTCACTTCCGACCGGCCGCCCCCACGCAGTGCGCCCCACCTCCCGAGGAGAGGGATGGGGTGGGGCGGTTTCCCGCTCAGAAACCAAGAAATAAATGTCCCGTCCCTACTCTAGAAATAAAGAGAAAGAGAGAGACAGAGACAGAGAGAGAGACCGACCGACCAAGGTGCTGAAGACCCAAGTATGCCACTACTCAAGAGGAAGTCGTCGTCGAAAAGCTTCCTTTTCTCCTCTAAACTCCTTCCTCCCTTCCAGCCTCTCAGGTCCCGAAGCGACTCGGGGCCGGGCGGGGAC
>NW_006292604.1:1764870-1770874 GCF_000327345.1 Myotis davidii | reverse complement strand
CCGCGGCTCCGGCCCCGGTGCCGGCTTCCCTCCTCCAGGCCCGGCCTCTCCTTCCGTCGCTCAGGGAGGGATGTGGATACCGGCAAACGAGAAGCGGGGAGGACAGGGCCTAGCCAGGGACCACGGCCTCTGAAGCGAGGGGACCCGAGGAGGAAGCCGCGGGCCCCCGGCGCACGGGCCGAAGCGGGAGCCAGAGGGAGGGGGCGACAGAGTTCATTCCGCCACCAGACGACAAGTAACGAAGGCGGGGTCCCGGGCGAGGGTGGCTCGGAGCCCGTCGGGCCGAGGTTACGGGTGACAGGCCCGGGAACCGGCTGGATTTTGCCCACGGCTGGCCCGGAGCCTCACACTTACCAAGATCCGCTTGAAGAGCGCGTTCTCCTTGGGCGGGAGGCTCACGGCCGGCATCGTTCCGGCTCCTCCCGCTGCTCCCGCCACCGCCCGGCTCGGTCAGTGTGTTTGTCCGACCGCCGCCGTTCCCTGGGGGCTGCAGCCCTGAATGCCCCGATCCACCGCCGCGACCGGGCCTCGGGTGTCACCGCGCCGCCCAGCCGCGACACCCCTTTCCCCTTCGTTGTCTTTTTCCCTTTCTCACTTTACGCGGCCGCCGCTTCCCCCCCACCCACCACGGGTCTCCGTCGGCGGTTCACGTGGTAACTGAACGGACCGACAGAGGCAGCCAAAATGGCGGACGCGAAGGGCTTTCCCACCCGGGTCATGCCACCGAGCGCGCAGGCGCGATGACCTCCTTTCCCCACCTCCTCTGCCCCGGAGCTTGCTGGGAAACCTGGAGGCCGGCCCAGGGGCCAGGGCAGAGAGGGTCGCAGAGGCCCCGCCCACCCGTTCGCCGCTGGCAATCACCGAGGCACCGAGAGAGCGCGGACTGTGGTCCTCTCTGGCTCCGACCGCCTCTGCGTTAAAAACAGCAGCCTTCCTACTGCTACGCTGGCCTTTCATTCATTGGATCGACTCTCCCAGACTGATCGCAGCTTGAGCCTGAAGTGCTTAAATGCAGGCGTTCAAGAAGCGCTGTGTTTGATCCTGGACAAAGTGCCGAATTCAGTAGCAGAGGCGGAGAGAAAAAGAAGGTTTCACGCCAGTGGGGACTAGTAAAGAGATATGGAGAGGAGAGGGCTTAATGGAGTCTAAAAAGCACGGAAGAGCTTGAGCAATTAAATGGACTTGGCTGGGGTACTGGCGGCTCCGTTTATTCCTTAGGACCAGCCTGTGAAGGTAGTCGGCCAGACCCAGAATGTCATTTTGCACTTGCCAGAGAAGCATCTGAAAGTTCAAGGGTGTGTTTTTATTTCATGGCGGAGGCCATGCACTGCCGGGTTGACGAGTGGCTGAGTCACCTTGGGTAGTAGCATTAGGGACACTGACTTCCCTGGACCTAGCTTCAAGCTAGTGCTTTACAGTGTGACTCGGTGAAATCCCCATCTCCAGAAATCCTCAAATCTTAGAAGCCTGAGAAGATCTGGCAAGGATACTAGAAAACTATTGCAGTAGGCAAAGGTCAGACTACATACCCGCCAGGGCATCTTCTACATATATGTCATTTCATTAACAATCACAGTAAAACTAAGTTTTAAAAGTGGCATTCCATTGATAATCTACAGTTTTTCATATCATATGAGCCATTTTTACCCTTGATTACTTTTTTAAAATCCTCACCTGAGGATATTTTTTCCATTGCTTTTAGAGAGAAGTGGAAGGGAGGAAGGATGGGAGGGGAAGAGAGAGAGAGAAACATGGATGTGAGAGAGACACATGGACTGGTTTCCTTCCACATGATCTGCTCTAACCACTGAGAACAGATCCCCACCAGCCAGAGCCCCTTGATTATTTTTTATGATTTTTCTCCAGATCCTGAATTCGATTCATAGCATTTTCTGTGTCATGAATCATTATATAATACGTAACATTGCTCTTTTAAATTTATTTACCCAGCCCCACCGGTGTGGCTCAATGTTTGAGCATCCACCCATGAACCAGGAGGTCATATTGGATTCCCAATCAGGGTACTAGCCCAGGTTTCTGGCTCAATCCCCAGTAGGGGGCGTGCAAGGCAGTTAATTAATGATATTTCTATACCTCTCCCCCTCTCTCTTCCTCTCTCTGAAATCAATTTTTTAAAAAATATTAAATTTATTTACTCAGGTATTTTCCTGGTTTCAGCTTCTTCTTCCTTAACTTTCTCTGGAAAGTTTCCCAGTGGAAAAGTCTGGGACTAATGCTGGGCTTTCTGCTATCTCAAATGCCCTCTCCTTTTGCCTGGGTCATAAATAAGGTTTTAGTAGTCAAATCCTGAAATCTCCTCAATTTCTGTGATCTCCAAAAATTTCATTAAGAAAATTTTACTGCCCTAGCTGGTTTGGCCCAGTGGATACAGCGTTGGTCTGTGGACTGTAGGGTCCCAGGTTTGATTCCGACCAAGGGCACATGCCCAGGTTGTGGGCTTGATCCCCAGTAGAAGGCGTGCATGGGGCAGCCAATCAATGATTCTCTCTCATCATTGATGTTTCTATCTATCTATCCCTCTCCCTTCCTTTCTGAAATCAATAAAATTATATTTTAAAAAAAGAAAATTTTATCTATAGGAAACTGAGTTTGAGTTTTGGAATATGGCCAGTTTTTTTTTATCATAACTTTAAAAAAAACACAACAGAACAAACATAGAATTCATAAAAACAGTTTTTAATTTGTAGTAACATTTGAACTTCACTGCCCCCTTTTAAAAGGTCTTTCTTTTAACTATCTGAACTATAAAAAGATAGAAAAATTGTCTAACTTCAAGTTTAGGGTTTTCTTTAAGATTATGTTTAAGGTTAAAGTTAGGGTTAGTGTTGGGATTAAGATTATATTTAGGATTAAAGTTAGGTTATGGTTAGCAGTAGGGGTTAAGTTTAGGGTTATGTTAGGGTTAGCTTTAAGGTTAGGTTTAGGATTAGGGTTTGGTTTAGGGTTAGAGTTAGGTTAATTTTAGGGTTAGGTTTAGATTTAGTTACGTTTAGGTTTTGAGTTAGGATTCAGCTTACGGTTAGGTTTATGTTTAGGGTTAGGATGGCTTCATAGCCAAAAGTCCCTATAGCAGTATCATTTGCTATGATTTTCTAAATGTAACCTGAAAATAATATACTGTTTTCCCCTTGGGGGAAGAGCATTTCTTGTCTTTCAAAACAAGCAGTAGTTTCCAACAGAAGCTAAGCACCTAAATAGATGAGCCAGCAATATGCTTTGGTAATGTTACATTCTTTTTGGCTGATAACAAATAAATACCAATTTTTAAGATTCAGTGAATACTAATTGAGTCAACATTTATCTGAGTCATATCCTCATTAAAATGGACCTACTGATACAGGTAACAGTTGAACCACATAGTCAGAGACTTCATAGCCTGAACTCAACAATAAAATATGTACTCTGGTAGATCACCACTTTTTAACAGATCAAGATCCCACTTATACTGTTAATGATAGCTATCCAAGAAGTTAACATATCCAAGGCTAGATGGTGACAGTAACGATGATAGTGGTGGTGGGTAGTTCACCTAACCCCAAATATTTGCATATGATTATTGTCAAAATGCCTCATCCCTAAAAATCTTAACCAAAAATCCTATATAACAAAAGCCTAATATGCTAAGTGTCCAACCATTGGACCATTTGACCAGTCGCTATAACGTTCACTGACCACCAGGGAGCAGAATCTCCGACTGGTAGGTTAGCTTGCTGCTGGGGGAGGCGGGGGTCCATCGGGACTGGGTGAGACAAGCCAGACACACCCTGGAACCCTCCCAAGATCCCTCCCCAGCCCCAGTTGTGCACCGGTGGGGTCCTGATTGACCTGCACCATCTTGCAATCCAGGACCCCCTCAGGGGATGTCAGACTGTGGTTTCGGCCCGATCCCCACAGGTCAGGCCAAGGGACCCCACCAGTGCACGAATCCGTGTACCAGGCCTCTAGTAAATACATAATTTACCTGACAAACTTTAATTCTACAAAAAGGGTTATGTAGAGTTAAATTCATTCATCTTCACATATGTAAGATGTTCTCTATTGACTTTTATGCCTTAATTATTAAGTACTTAAATTTTATAGAAAAACAACAGAAAAGAAATATGTATTTGCCACCCAGATTTAACAAATGTTAACATTTTGTGATTACTTCAGTAAGTTAAATAAAAACTTAAAGATACATTAGGCACTTCATCTCTCTCCAGATCCTGAATTTGATGTATAGTCTTCTTGTGGATCATAAATCAATAAACATATATATAATTTACATTTTATACTGTTTCAAGTCTTGCTCTTCATTAACCCTCCTTAGGAGGTGTAAGTTGAGTAAGAAGTTTCCCGGCAGGAAAATCAGGGACTAAAAAGTCTGGTTTCCTAGCTGCTATTCAAATCTCCTTTCCCTTTGCCTGGGTCATAAATAAAGTTTTAGCAGTCAAATTCTGGAAATGCTTAAATAAATATCACATAGCAACTTCTACCAAAACATCGCAGCTATTAGCTCCTGGCAGGAATTGCTTCACCGGGATTCTTTTCAAGATGTGGTTTCACCTACAGCGGCCTACTCCAAGTGTAGGGTTCCATCAGCTATAACACACTGAGAGAAATGGGCTTATACTTTATCACTCTCCCAAAATATACACCAGTAAAAGGGGCCAAAAGAACAAAACAGCCTTTTCCAGCAGCAGTACTCAAATGGGCAATTGGCTTACTGGCTCTGTATGCTCTGAGTCAGGTTCCTGTTCCAACTTGTTGGATTCTAGCAAGAGCTGTGTCAGGACAAGCTTCCAAGGGATGATGTAGAAAGGATATACAACTGACTAGGTGCTGAGTGGACAAGAAGAGAAGAAGTTGAGAACCAACAACTCAGTCAGCATATTAGCTGAGTGGTTTGCTTACTTGAGCGTGAGCCCAAGAGACTCAAACTAGGTTACAAACTATAAAGTGACTCACATCTTAGCAATCTATTTAGCCATCCATTACATGTACTAGTAAAAGTGAACCAGAAAGCATAAACAATTATTTTTTACTCTTTAGTTAATAATGTTTGGTTTAAAAAATTTTAATAACATAGCTAAAGAAAACATAGAAGGGCCCTGGCTGGTGCAGCTCTGTGGTGGGAGTGTTGGCCGGCAGTGTTGGTCAGGGGTTTGATTCCCAGTCAAGGGCATGTACCTGGGTTGTGGGTTTGATCCAGGACCCCAGTGGGGCACGTGCAGGAAGCAACTGATAGATGTATCTCTCTCATATCAATGTTTCTCTCTCTCTCTCTCTCTCCCCCCCCTTCCTCTCCCTAAAAATCAATGGAAGAAAATACCATGCCCTAGCTGGTTTGGCTCAATGGATAGAGCATTGGCCTGAGGACTGAAGGGTCCCGGGTTCAATTCCAGCCAAGGTCACATGTCTGGGTTGCAGGCTCAATCCCCAGTAGGGGGCGTGCAGGAGGCAGCTGATCAATGATTCTCTCTTATCACTGATGTTTCTATCTCTCCCTCTCCCTTCCTCTCTGAAATCAATGGAAATGTATTTTATTTGTATATTTACAAACATATATTTGTATATTTACAAATATATTTATATATTTATATACAGACACACACACTCTACTATATCATTGGGTGAGGATTAACAAAAAAAGAAAATATGCAAGGAAAAGAGGTTTGCTAACATTTATTTTGCGTTTAAAACGAAACTAAATGGCATAAGATTCAAAGGATTAAATTATTAAAACTTATTATCTCTTTTACCTATACGTACCTATTTTTGCAAGGTCCTTACACATCAGATCAAATTGAGAATAGAATGTCCATAAATCTGGTTCAACTGTGAAAGAGACAAAACCTACTGATCAGTACAATGTTTTTAACAGGCAAAACCAAGTTGTGTACAGACTAAGTGTCCCAACGACCCTATACATAGGCTTTATGTTACAGATTGAAAATGGAGGCATACAGAGGTTAAGTCATTTGCCTAAAATTGGCAGCTAAAA
>NW_006292604.1:1764158-1764848 GCF_000327345.1 Myotis davidii | reverse complement strand
CACTTTGGAACTTAGCACTTTGAACCCTGCCCTTCAGCTCATGGCCTCAGGGGCCTGTCCAAGCCTGTTAGGGGGGCTAAGGAGGGTCGCTAAAAAGGGAGGATCACTAAATCTGGGATCAGAAGACCTCAGTCTGAAGCCCGCCTCCCCCAAGTGTGTGCTCGTGAGCGGGTCAGGGCACGTATTTTAAAATGCGGGGATTCTCTTTTCCTCACAGGGTTGTGAGGCTTTTCTAAGGCAGTGCGAGCAAACAGACTTTAGAAACCGTAAGAGGTCTTTCCAAATATAAGGAGTACTATGTCACCTTGGATGAATAGCTTGTCTTCTTTGAGCGTCGTCTGTAAATTGAAGACGATAATCACGGCATGCCATGCAGTCTGTCGTGAAGATGAAATGAGGATGCATGCGAACCACATGATGCATTCATGCACAGTGGCTGGAACACAGAATTTAATCAACATCCTAACTGTTAACTCAACACGACACTTCATTTCCAGTTTTCTGGCTCCTGACGGTGGATTGCAGTGGATCTAAGGGTAGGTATCCCTGGGGAAGGGGTCTGAAATAAACTCTCCGAGAACGAGGAGGAGGACAAGGCAGAGGACACGCCACCTCCTCCTCCCCCACACCACGCACGTGAATCATTTCCTCCCTAACCTCGCAGACCGGAGACGCACCAGCCGAGTGAGT
>NW_006292604.1:1752135-1763662 GCF_000327345.1 Myotis davidii | reverse complement strand
GGGGTGTGGGGGGGGGTGGGGGGGGGGGGGAGTGGGGGAGAATTAAATGCGATTATACACGTTGTTTCCGACAAGGAGACCAATTACGGACTCTCCGTCCCTTGCAGCGTCCGCGCGGTCCAAGTTCTACGTTCGGGAGCCGCTACACGACAGGCCCGATTGGCTGAAAGTGGGACTGACCTTGGGCACCACGGTCTTCCTGTGGGTCTATGTAAGTCTTACCCCCAGTGCAATAGGATAGTTATGTATTTGCTGATAACATATTTCTCCGTGAAGGAAATGCCAAGGATTGAAAGTATTAAGGTTTTAGGGGCATTGAGAAGATAGGGTGAAGCTGAAATGTGTCATTTATTGTTACTTAGCATGGGTTTGTCGTGAGTGGCGGTGTTACTACTTATTATCTTATATCTAATTTCTTTTTTTTAAAAAATATGTATTTATTGATTTCAGAGAAGACAGGAGAGGGAGAGAGAGAGAAACATCAATGATGAGAGAGAATCATTGATCGGCTGCCTCTTGCACACCCCACACTGGGGATGGAGCCCACAATCCTGGCTTTTGCCCTGACCGGGAATCGAACGGTGACCTCCTGGTTCCTAGGTCGATGCTCAACCACCAAGTCACGCTGGCTGGCTGTATCTACTAGTAATTTCTTAAGGAGGATGGAGGCTGGTTGGGGTTTTATGAAGGCACTTTTCTCAGCTGTCGTAGAGACAAACCATCAATGAACAGGTATATAAGTTAAATCACATTCGATTTCCCAAAATATAAGATTTTAAAAAATTGGTTTGGGCCAGAAGGAGAGAGAGAGAAAACATCAGTTTAGTGTTCCGCTTATTTATGCATTCATTGGTTGCTTCTTGTATGTACCCTTCCAGAAACCTTGGTGCATCTGGAGGATGCTCTAACCAACTGAGCTACCTGGCCAGGGCCAAAACATAAGATTTTAATCATTAGTTTGTATAAATACATTGTTGGAAATTATACTTATTGTGTAGGTTTAGAAGCCTTTCTTCTTCTTCTTCTTTTTTTTTTTTTTTGGTCTTTACAGTATGCCAAATGCTTTATATATAAAAATTAATTTAGCCCAGCTGGCTTGGCTCCATGATTGAACATCAACCTATGAACCAGGAGTGCACAGTTCAATTTCCGGTCAGGGAACATGCCAGGTCTGTGGATTCAATCTCAATGTAAGGTGTGCAGGAGGCAGCCGTTCAATGATTCTCTCTCATCATTGATGTTTCTATCTCTCTCCCTCTCCCTTCTCTGAAATCAATAAAAAAATTTTTTTAAAATACTCATTTAATGTTCTCAACAACACTATGTAGGTACTATTATTGTTGAACTTTAACAGATGCAGAAAACACTTGGAGAAATTAGTTTGCTGAATCTGCTTCTCCCTAACTTGAGAGCTAGCTACACTGTAGACCAATCTGAAATACTGCTTCCTTATGGATAAAATTTTTAAAAGTTAACTCAAAGTATCTGTGCTACATTAGTATTTAAAATTTTTGTTTTGTACCTAATGGGGTTGGGCTCCCTCCACTGCCCCTAACTCCATCTCTTTAGGTCTCTTATTTTGGATTTTCTCATTAAAGTGATTCAGTTCTTTCAAATTGAAATGAGTAAGAGGTGTTGAAAGTCACTTACAACCTAACAACAGTAACTAATCCTTTTAAAATAATGTTATAATGAAATTTTTTATATTCTTTTTTTTAATATATTTTATTGATTTTTTACAGAGAGGAAGGGAGAGGGATAGAGAGTTAGAAACATCGACTCAGCTGCCTCCTGCGCACTCCCCACTGGGGATGTGCCCGCAACCAAGGCTCATACCCCTGACCGGAATCAAACCTGGGACCCTTCAGTCCGCAGGCCAACGCTCTATCCACTGAGCTAAACCGGTTAGGGCATTTACATTCTTAATTTAAAGTTTTCCTGAAATGGAGCTTTGTTGCTGCTTGAGGGCTCTGATTAAAATTAAATCTTTGATTTCAGCCAATGTCACCCTATATCAGTGATGGCGAACCTTTTGAGCTCGGCGTGTCAGCATTTTGAAAAACCCTAACTTAACTCTGGTGCCGTGTCACATATAGAAATTTTTTGATATTTGCAACCATAGTAAAACAAAGACTTGTATTTTTTATATTTATTTTATATATTTAAATGCCATTTAACAAAGAAAAATCAACCAAAAAAATGAGTTCGCGTGTCACCTCTGACACGCGTGTCATAGGTTCACCATCACTGCCCTATATCAACCATTGTCCCACTTGGATATTTTGTCAGAGAGTGGTTCTAAGAAAGTGGCTGTCCTCCTGGTATCTAATTAATACGCATATGTTTGGGGGTGAGGTTGTTCATTCACTCACAGTATCAAACTTCTAAGGTTAGAAATATAATACACACCTACCAACCAGCCTGGACCACATTTAATAACCGAGTCCTGCTTTGTTGTGTGGTTTAGCCCCTCTGTGGTGAGGAATTCCATTAACTGCCCACTGAATGAAGTAATTTATTTGGCAAAAGTTGAATTTTAAGTATTAGTCTCCTCCTCTTTAATTTGCCAGGAATATTGCATTTCTAATTTTAACTGTTACCTCCTTCTAGCTCATCAAACAACATAATGAAGATGTTTTAGAATATAAAAGAAGAAATGGGTTGGAATAAACTTTTTAAATGCTAATACTGTAAGTATGCAATTTTATAGGATTAATAGGTTATGCAAGATAATTAAACTATTTTTATTGATTGACTTTTAGAGAGAGAGGAAGGGAAAGGGATAGAGATAGAAACATCGATGAGAGAGAAACATTGATCAGCTGCCTCCTATACACTCCCTACTGGGGATGTTCCCGCAACCAAGGTACATGCCCTTGTCCGGAATCGAACCTGGGACCCTTCAGTCCGCAGGCTGACGCTCTATCCACTGAGCCAAACCAGTTGGGGCTGTATTTGGCTCTTAATATCTACTTGTCATATCCCACACTTAAGTGTAAATTCCATGAGAACAGGAACCCTGTCTGCTTTATTAATCACCATGTAGTCAGCAACTTGCTCAGTGTCTGATCCAACTAGGAGTTTCATATTTGTTGGATAGATGAATGTATAAGGGCAGGCAATAGATTGTTAATTTTTTACTGTGTGACCATTTCGGTATGATTGGTACTACAACTGAACAATTCCTGGTAAAACATAGCTGTGAACAAAATAACATGTATGATCTCTGTATGGTCTGTGATTCTGTGATTTATTTATTTATTTTTAAAATACATTTTATTGATTCTGTACAGAGAGGAAGGGAGAGGGACAGAGAGTTAGAAATATCGATGAGAGAGAAACATCGCCAGCTGCCTCCTGCACACAGGCCACTGGGGATGTGCCTGCAACCTAGGTACATGCCCTTGAACGGAATCGAACCTGGGACCTTTCAGTCCACAGGCCGACGCTCTATCCACTGAGCCAAACCGGTTTGGCATGTGATTCTGTGATTTAAAAGATAGTGAGTTTATGTATAATATATATACATATAGATAGATTAGGTTGATTAAAGTAGATAACTTATTTCTGCTGAGTAAAATAGTAATCGCTAATGTATACTTTTCCATATTTAACTCTCAGTCTCAGCTCTTTAGAGTTTGATTATCCAAATATTTGCTTTTTAAAAAAATATTAATATCAACTTGCCCATATCACTACTTCAGCCAATCAAGAGATAAAAATGAAATAGATATTTAAATCAAAATCAGATGCTTTTACTAATCTTTTGTAGTTCAATTAAATTATTTTTTGCTAAAACTTAAAATGAGGCGTTGGTGCTCTTTGTGGATTTGTTTTCTAGACTTTCTTGATGCTCTAGGGTTAATTATTCAGAATGGTCTAATTTTAATATTTCTGTTTGTTAATGCTGTAGTTTTAATTTCTTTTCTCTTCATTATAGGTATGCTCCATATAGAGTTGAAAGCAGTTCCAATATGTTGAGTTGTAAGCGAGAGAGAAAAGTTATATGTGAATATATGTAATCAGCATTTGTGTTTTGCATCATTAAATGAAAAAATAAAAATACATCTGTATTCAGATTGTGTATGTTGTGACAATGTGTAGAAAATATCAATTCTAAGGTATATTATTAGAAGTATTTCATTGTGGAAGGTAACCTTCTGATAACAGAGTCAGTAGTAATGAAGGGCCCATTGGTAAGAAAATTTGTTAAGAAGATAGACTTAAAAATCTCTGTTGAAGGATTTATTCCTTATATTAACTTTTAATTTCTAGTGAAAGCATTTATTCTTTAGTGTGTCACAGAGATAGAGCTACTTTATTACTCAATATACAAAAGAACCCAAATGCTCTTTTCTTCTAGCAGCGTTATTTTGGTTAAGTCAGAAAGTAATGTTGAATCCTGTTATCAGAGTTCCTTCTCACTCCATATCTTTGAATTTGAATGATTTTCACTTGGATTACTGATTATGATAATGCAAAGTTTATTGTCCCTTTTTGCTAATATTACTTTCATTCAATGATTAGCAAGCTCTTGACTGTTTCAAAAAGGAGTGGAGAAGGTAAAGAGTTGATCAGGGGTCCTCAAACTTTTTAAACAGGGGGCCAGTTCACTGTCCCTCAGACCGTTGGAGGGCCGGGCTATAGTTTAAAAAAAAACTAGTTGGCTGCTAAGCAACAGGCAGCGGTGGCAAAAACACCCAGCAGGCCGGATAAATGTTTTCGGCAGGCCGCACGTCGCCCGTGGGCAGTAGTTTGAGGACCCCTGGAGTTGATAGACACAATTAAAATACACTTCATTTTGCCCTGGCTGGTGTCTCAGCGGTTAGAGTGTTGGCTTGTACCCTGAAGGGTCTGGGATTAAATTTCTGGTCAAGGGCACACACCTGGGTTGTGGGTTCAATCCTGAGCTGGTCAGGGCACTTGTAGAGGCAACCAATTGATATGTCTCTCCTACATCGATGTTTCTCTCTCTGTCTCTCTGTCCCTCCCTCCTTCCCATTCTCTAAAAATCAGTGGAAAAAATACCCTCAGGTAAGAATTAACAAAAAAATAAAATAATATACACTTCATTTATTCCTCATCAAAACCCTTTCTTGTAATCAATTAAAATTTTGTTAACTTGTAATTTAAAAACTTAGTTTACCATACATTTAAAAATTCAAAAAAATGAAAATTCATTGTCTCTCCATTCTGATGTTAAATGGAAGGTTTATTGCCTTGTGATTAGCTTTATGTGTATTTTGGGCTCTGGCCAACACTTATTGTAGGAGATTCATGACAATAACTTGGGAAGTCACTTCTGAATATAAATTCAGAGTTACTTATTTTGGAATAATTATGTAATCCAAATTCAGTGACAGACCAGACATAGCAGTAACTATTAACTGTTGCCAATTTGGAGTCCCAGCTGATAAGAGCTGAAAGGACCTTAGAGGTGATGTAGACCAAGCTCATAATTTTAAATGCAAAACCAGGGGGGAGAGTTTGCCCAGCATCACTGTGGTAGGTAGAATAATGGACCCCCAAAGATGGCCATGCCCTATTCTCTGGAATCTGTCCATGTTATGTTATATGGCAAAGGGGAATTAAGTTTACTAATCAGCTGGAATTGAGATGGGAGAGATTATCCTGAATTAGCTGGTTGGGCCCATTGTAATCACAGGGTCCTTACAAATGGGAGAAGGATGCACAAGTGTGTGTGAGTATGAAGCGATGTGAGAAAGACTCAGCTGGCCGTTGCTACCTTTGAAGATGGAACGGGGCCAAGAGCCAAGGAGTAGAAAAGTCAGAGTCACACAGCCCTGTTGTCACTTTGATTTTAGCCCAGAATTTCTCGCCTACAAAACCATAAGACAATAAATCTTTTGAGTTTTAAAGACTGAGTTTGTTATAGTAGCAGTAGGGAACTACTATTTTCACATTGCAATAGAGACCAAGAAGTCAGCTATCAATTCCCAAGTCAAGGCACTTTCCACTAAAACACTTAAAAGTTTATATTTCTGAAGGGGAGGGAAAACTAAGACACTTGAAATTCTGGAAACTGATAGCCTCAGTTGGAAATAAAATATAATTGCAATGACATTACTGTAGGTCTGGCCTTGAGAAAAGTTACCCTGTGTGGACTTCCATCCTGATTGTGCCTGTACAACTCCAGGGGGAGCTGTCATGAAGACCTGGGCTATCCAAGAAAACGTTCTGCAGAGATGGAACTGTTCTGTCTGAGATCCAGTACAGCAGCCACTACTCCCATGTGGTGACTGAGCGTTTGGAATGTGATTAATGTGACTGAATTTTTCATATTTAACTTGAATTAATTCAAGTAGCCACAAGGGGCTGGTGGCTGGTTAGCACAGAAATAGATTATGCTATGAGTAAACACCTCACAGAGTTGTGCTACATAGTAACACTGGTTAATAAAAAAGAAAGAAAAGCTTTCTAAATTAAATATTGAAACAGGACTCAAATTACTTTAAACTAGAAAAGGGTTATGAAGATACAGAGTGACTCACAGAGCCCAAGAATAGGAATACACCTGGACTGGGCAATAATTGGGGCCTGGGACTCAAATGTCATTAATACTTTTGTTCTTGGCTCTGCTGTCTGTGCACAGCCTCTGCATGCAGACCTCTTCCCCAATCCACATTGTAAAAAGGCCACAATCAATAGTTCCTGGTTTTACTTCAGTTCAAGAGAGTAACTGGACTGTAAAGGAATCATTCTGATTCTAAATTCCCAAGAGGAACTGTGGTCAAATGATGGTTCCTTCGGTAATAACATGAAAGACTTGCCATGAAAAAGAGGATGCAGACAAAATGTAGTCATAGGTCAAATGCAGTCAAGTTTTTTATTAGATCAAAATCAGGTAGACCTTTTTTCACATTTAATGTCTGTGAAGAAGTCATTTATATTATTTTAAGTTGCCATGGGGAAAAGAACAAGCTATACAAACTCAATTTCAAGTATAAGGAGTTGTTATGGGTTGAATTGTGCCCCCCAAAAAGATATATGGAAGTCCTAATCCCCAGCATCTCGGAACTGGGGAAGTAGGGCCATTGCATATGTGATTAAGGTGAGTTCATACTAATTCAATATGACTGATGTATTTATAAAAGAAGACAGACACATAGGGAGAAGACAATCATGTAATGATGGAAGCAGAGATTGAAATGATGCATCTACAAGCCAAGGATTACTAGCGAATAGAAACTAGAAGAGGCAAGGAAGGACTCTCCCATACAGGTTTCAGATGGGGCATGGTCCTGAAAACACCTTAATTTCAGACTTCTGGCCTCTAGAATTGTGAGAGAATAGATTTCTATTTTAAGCCACCCAAGTCTGTAGTAATTTGTTATGGTAGCCTTAGGAAAATAACGCAGGTTTGGAATATCATGTTTATTTTGCTACAGAAGAGAAAGTGAGTAGATGGGGAGGGAGGAGAGATTGAGTGACCTCCAAAAATAGTTTCAGAATTTACCATCTTGATTGCGCTTCCCCCTTCATTGTATCTAAATATTTTAGTCCATCAAGAGGGTGCTTATCAGGACTTTCTTAGTTGCTTGCTAATTTGTCTTCCTAGATACGCTTCTAAATTATTTCACTTTAGCCCTGGCTGTGTGGCTCAGTTGGTTGGAGCATCATCCCATTCTCCAAAAGATTGTGGGTTCGATTCCAGGGCAGGTTTTATCCCCAGTGTGCCTACATGAGGCGAAACGGATCAATGTTCCTTTCTCACATAGATGTTTCTCTTTCCTTTCCTCTCTAAAAACCGTTAAAACATACCCTCTTGTGAGGATTAAAAAATAAATTGTTTCACTTTATATTGATCTGTTGAAAACATATGGTCATGGCCTAAGAATTTAGTGCTAAGAAAAACAAAGCTGTTTCTACCTTTCTGTGGAGTTTAGGAAATCACCCAGTCTTTGTGAATTGCTTTTAATTATATAGCACTTAAGCCTTGAATAAGTGTGATTAATATTGCCAGTAGAGGACCTCACATTATGCATCATGTTTTCAAAACTAGTATCTTTGTCAACAGTCACAATTTGGTGGAGGTCATCTTAAATGAGCTAAGTTATCTCTGACCCTAGATTCTTGTTTTTCCAACAAGACCAAGAAAAATGTCAAGGATGTGCTCAAGGGCAGCATTGCAAATAGTGTGCCTAACAGCTGGGGAACTATTGCCCAAGCCTCACAGAGGCTTCTACAGCAAACACCAAATGTTAAAATTCTCTAGGGTTTGTGAGAAGCAGCTTGCCACAGAGTGAATCTGACAACCCACAAGCATGTCCTCTCGTGAGAAATGTTTCAAGATGTGGGAAGAGTGTGCCATCAGACTGCAAAGCCACATGCCCTCCAGGAGCAGTGGGGTAGGTAGAAAATTCCCTCCCATCAAAGAGGCATGAGCTTTTCACTAAGATGAAAGGGATGTGGCGAAGTGAGACTATTTCTCTCCGTTTTGCCTTTCCCAGCTGGGATGGCCCCATCTAATCTAGAGGATACCATAAAGCCCCCACTGGACTCCACCATGTATCAGATAAGATGGTGGGATTGAATGGATCCTGTCATATGGACACTGAAAGGCAGCAGGTCATAGTAAGGGAGCCTTGAATTTTGGCTCAGACTGGAAGTAGAATCTAGCACCACCTCCTCCAATAGCTGAGCATGTTTTACACCTAATGTGCTTTACAGCTGACAACAACCCTGTGAATAAAAATTATCTACATTTTACTTAGACCAGTAAATCTGACTCCCAAACTCATGTCCCTAACCACACTATTATACTACTTTGATATTTTTCATATGTAACAGTGATAATCAACATTCCCCTACCTACTCTTTAGGGGTGTTGAAGATGAACTACAAAAATAGGTGTGACAATACTCTGGAGAAAGTTTTAAAGTCCTATATAACCTGTGTTTTATTTTTGCATTTTTAAAACCAGTTTAGTTGTAACCAAAGGCCTTAGATTACATTTATGACTGATATCTGGCCAGAGATTTTTTAAAATATATTTTTATTGATTTCAGAAAGGAAGGGAGAGAGAGATAGAAACATCAATGATAAGAGAGAATCATTGATCAGTTGCCTCCTGCATGCCCCTCACTGGGGATCGAGCCTGCAACCAATGCTCTCTCCACTGAGCCAAACCGGCTAGGGCTGGCCAGAGACTTCTTTGTGATCATTGACCCCATTGATGGTGGGCTTGTTTCAGTGTCTCTTTAACCTGATATTTTAACCTCTGTGAGTGATAGCAGAAATCATATCTTGCTCATTAAAGAATGCCCTGAAACAGTGCCTAGCACATTATCCTCAATAAATGTTTGTGAAATCGATTATAACCAATCCCCAGCATCTAGCAAGGTCCCAGCGTATGGTAGGCATTTTGACAGATACTTATAGACAGTTTGATGGAACCTGGGGATGATCGGGAAGACCTCAGACTACACCTAGACCCCAAGTCTACACTGAGTTCTGAAGGGGAGCCTGAAGTGGTCCTGAGAACCATCGTCATATATAAATGTTCTCTCAGAAAGAATTATTTTTAGGGAAGCTTCCAACACATTAAATACCTATAATGCATTTGCCGCCTTTGACTATTCCTCTTCCTGGCAACCAAATCAAAATTCAGCCCTAAGGAAAGAATGAGCTGTGGTAGTAGACAGATTTTTTTTTCTTGTCTTTTTAAATTTCAAATAGGGTCACACCAAACTGGGGTGGTTAGAAGTACTCTGGACAGATTTGGTTTTATTTGTCAATCTGTCCTAGGCACTAGCAGTTCATTAAACATCTACACTACCAGTGAGATAGCTCATCACTAGTTGCAGGAGGATGTGTACCTGATGCTGGTCAAAGATAGCAAGTTTACTAATCTTCATTTTGTTACTTTCATGACTGATTAACTTCTTGGTGGAGGCCCTGGGGTCTACCCTTTCTTGTGCTGCTTCAGGTCTAAATTTGACCTCTCCTTAACTGCAGATTACCCAATTGCTCTTGTTCAGTGTTTAATCCCTAGGAATAGCTAGCTACTGTATCCAAACAAAAAACAAACAAACAAACAAAAAACCAACAACAACAACACCCATTTCTGACCATTGGTTTGTACTCTTCAAATGAGAATAAGTTAAATATTATTAGAACTGCTGCGGTAACCGGTTCAGCTCAGTGGATAGAGCGTCGGCCTGTGGACTGAAAGATCCCAGGTTGGATTCCGGTCAAGGGCATGTACCTTGGTTGCGGGCACATCCCAAGGGAGGTGTGCAGGAGGCAGCTGATTGATGTTTCTCTCCCATCGATGTTTCTAACTCTTTATCTCTCTCCCTTTCTCTCTGTAAAAAATCAATAAAATATATTTTAAAAATATTATTAGAACTGCATTCAGAACTAGAATCTCCAAAGAATGTTTAGTTGCCAAGTAGCAAATAAGCAAATATTTTGTTTGTAACATGCCTTAGAGAACTTGGAACTAGAAAAACTTTGTTCATATGCAAAACAAACAAACAAAAAAACACCACACAAAACTATTAGCTCCTAGACATTCCTCCCCCCCACCCTGTCGCTTGCTAAAAGGAATAACTGCCACCTCCCTCGGAGGGTGAAATGAGAATTAAAGGAGATAGTATGTGAAAGTGCTTTAGAAACTGTCAAGTGCCAACACACACATAAAGGATTATAGTAGGACACGGTCCCTACCAAAGATTAGTCCTTTAGAAAATGTTATAAGCACAAATGATTGGTGTTCATATTCAAACCCTGACTAATTGTAGCCACAATGAGGCAAGTGATTGAAATCTGGGGGGAGAAACTAATAATTTAGCATTTTTAGTTGATGTGGAAATGCTAGTCTCGCACCTCATAGAGGAATATACAGCATCTGAGGGGTTATATTTAAAGTCATTGAGACCCTGGCGGGTAGCTCAGTTGGTTAGTGTCCTCCCCATTCGCCAAGGTTGCGGTTCCATCCTGGGCACATACAAGAAGCGACCAATGAATGTATACATAGGTGGAACAATCTCTCTCTCTCTCTCTCTCCCCTCTCTCTCCTCCCCTCTCCTCCCCTCTCCCCCCCCCTCAAATTAATAAATTAAAATAAAGTCATCCTAACAGTGAATTGCTAAGAGCCAGCCATTGCCTGGGGATTTCACGACTCTGAACACGACACTAAAGGCTACTCCCCCTCTCCCCGCTCCCCTTCCCTCCCAGGAGAGCGAGGAGAGTGCGTGAGATAAGTTGGACGCACTCTGTTTCCTTGCGTGAGATAAGTGGGTTCATATTCCATCCGGCCTGGGAACCAAAGTGTGCCTGACTCCGGATGCGGACCCTGAAACACTTCCAGCCTTCACTGAGGAATTCCCCTTAGCAAACAGTACCGGCAGGCAGGTGATTCCCTGTCCTTCTCCTGAGATGCCTCCGTCAGCCTCTTGGACTTCGGAAACAGGAGCAGAGCCTGCAGCCTGGGGTGGAGAGGGGAAGGTGCCAACGACTCTCCCCACCCACCCGCAGCGGCCGCCCGGGCGGGGGCAGGGGT
>NW_006292604.1:1747109-1752076 GCF_000327345.1 Myotis davidii | reverse complement strand
GGGGGGCGGGGGGGCAGAAATGGGGGAGGGTCGCAGGGTTAGATGCCCCGAAGGTCTTGGAGATTTTGAAAGTAGGGAACCTGTCCAGCGGGGCTTCTGAAACGCGACTTGACTTTCTGGGTTCAAATCTTGATGTTGGGCAAGTGCTTTAACCTCAGTTTCCTCATTTGTAAATGGGGACTATAACAGTTGCGTTTCAATGGGTTCACGTGTAGATAACGCGCTGAGAACAGAGCCCGGCTAACACACGCTGGGCTTACCATTTTTATTGCTCTGGGGACCAGTGCGCTCTCCAGGTTCATGGAGAAGCAGAGGCACCGGGCTGTGGGGAAGCTAGGCGCTGCCCAGTGAGCCGGGCAGGCTGCGGCCACAGTGCTAGCCCAGTGGAAGCTGGTTACTCAAGAGCAAGTAAACTCAAGGCTTGGCCGGCGCGGCAGCCTCGACCCCTGAGCCTGGGCCGGGGCATTCCCCACGCCCTCCCGCAAGGACATGGCCTTCGAAGCATTTTTCTTGGCGGCTGCAAATAGACCTGGAGCTGTCCAGGGATTTGCCTCCATCGTCCTTGTATTTAACACCTTTGGATGTGCGAATTCATGGGGGGAAAGAGCATCTTCAAAAATTTCCTACGGGGAAAGTTGCGCTGTGAGCTGGTAGCTTATTAATTGACAAGTTCGAATGGGACTAGCACAGTGCCTGGGACACGTAGGTGCGTAAGTGTGAGCGTGGCAGTGTTTGCCAGGCCACCAGGTTCGTGCTCCAGTGCGGTTCTGCCCCAGCCAGCTCTTTCTGACTCCTCGTTTCCCCTCCCTTTTCCCTGTCCTGATGGTGTGTGTAGGGGTCGGGTGTGTGTGTGTGTGTGTGTGGGGGGGACTGCTCATAGACCACTTCGTAGAAAGTTCTCAGTTTTCTCAGTTCTTTCTTCACGTCGTGTCGCCTCACTTCCTAAGGCTTGCCAGGTAGCTTTAGCCCAGTTTGTGCATTTGAGACGGGGTGAGATAGAGAAAGACTTGCGAAAATTCCATGGGCCAATATTTTTTCACTTCGATTAGGCCTGTGCTGGTGATCATGGTGGGAGGGAAGGAAGCTCTGTCCAACTAGCTTTATTTTTCTCTTAAAATGCTGGTGGGAAGAAGTTGCCTTACAAACAACGGAAATAAGGCGTCTTCGTTTTCTCTGATCTTTAAAACCGAGTGAAATAAAGCAATTTTTTTTTTCACTGATGAAATGGGAGAAGCCATTCATCTTAAACTTCTGAAGTTAAAAGGCTGTGTGATGGGGGGCAGAGGCGGGAGGGAGAAAGATGAGACCGTTGACCTGGCCTTTTGCGCTCTGGTTATCCGTCTGCTTCACCCATGGTCATTACGCATTTTTTTTTTTTTAGCTTCATACATTTCAAATAATTTTCTCTCCAATTGGGGGCAAAAGAAAAGTGGTTTAAAAATTTTAAATAGGTAGTTAGCAATACTGTTGTAGCAGTATTGGTCTTTTTCTAACTTTCACCTAATTACTTTTTTGTAGCACTGATTTTTTCGTGAATTTGAAGAATTATTATTGACTAGATATTTGGCTTCAGTCATGGACATCAATTAATCTTTTATTGATTCCACTTTGACGAAAGAAAAAATTGTTTCAGTTTTATTGAAGGATAAAATTGTAACTGCGTCATCAAATTTTGTTCTCTAGTTTTTCTTTTAAAATGCATCTTTTTAATGAATAAATAATTTAGGTTTATAATACATTATTTAAAAAAACACACAGAAAGGCAAAATAGTAGTCACCTGTAATCATACTACTCAGTAAATACCATTATTTACATTTTAGTTTATTTTAATGTTTCAGACCTTTTTTTTACCTCATGCATATTTTTTCCTTATGCATATTGCTTCCACAAATCTGGGATATTCCTGTATAACCTTTCACTTAACATATTGTAAATATGTCCTCAAGTAAGTAAATATTCTTCTGCAAAAGTTCTAATGGCTATTTGTTTCCCATTGTATGAATATGCTAAAATTTATCTAATTAATCTTTATTGAATATTTATTTCCCATTTCATGTTCTTTTAAATAACTTTGCCATAATTGTAGTTGTCTTTACTTAAATCTTTTATAATTTTATTTATTTCTTCATATTTAAAAAATCTTTTTGATACTTATGTCTGGTTGACAACTATAAAACTTAACATATTCCCTATGTAATAGCAAATGTATTTTTAAACCAACAAAAGCCCCACTACAAGTCAATGCCATAACCTTCTACCATGGCCTATTGGGGCACATTTGTAGGGAACATATTTTTTTCTAAGAGATGATTATTTATCTTCAAATTAAGAACATATATGTGGATTTTTTTCCAATTTGACTACTACAAAGATTCGTAATCAGTGCAATTTTTTTTAAGATGTGCCCTCTGCAAAACATAACTTCTTACTAGTCCCCCAACAAATCAAATTCCTTTATTCTTTCCAAGTCACTCAACTCATGCCTCATGTTGTATCTTCTGCCCCTATGCAATTTTCCTTTCATTTATTTATCTGACAAACTCCTACTTACCTTTAAAACTCAGATCATGTCTTTGAATAGTGACAGCTGCTTTGAGGCAACTAGCTGAGTTTCCTCACTGTGTTTTCATGCTGTTGTTGAAGCTTCCACTATCTATGACAGCCTTTGTCATACTGCATTGAAATGATTGCCTATAGTTATTTGTCTGACATCTGTTCCTTCTTTCTAAACTGAGCTGCTTGAGGCCAGTAACCTCGTGTGTCTTGTTTACAGTCATAGACTAATGCTTCTAAGAATGACAAACAGGTAACAGGTGCTCAACTGTGTTTGTCAATGGATAAGAAAATGTTTCCTCATTTTTATCTGTAAAATAAAGAATTTGAGCTATGTGAACTTTAAACTGCTTCTAGGTTTGAGTCTATTATAAAAATTCAATTCCAGGGAATATGGTGTGTATATAAGCTCTAGCACTGCAGAGTAAACATATTTAAATATAAGAACACAACACTTTCATCTTTTCTATTAGTTTGTACAGAATTGTACTTCTGTTTCATATATGATCTTGCTGCAACATTTGTCTTAGAAAAGCTTCTCACTGCTCATCTTTAAAGGCTTTATATTAGAAATAGATATATATGCATTTGTATTACAGATTTATAGAAGTGTGTTAGATTTCAACAGAAATGTTTTATTTAACATAAATTTCTACTACAAATATACTTAATTAATTTTTTGGAAAAGTCATCTTTTCGAATAAAAGATGGAGTACATACAGCAATGGATTTCTTTTGCTTGTATGCATCTTGTTTGACAGTTGAAATTGTTTAGTGCTTTTGTCATTTCTCCTTACCCATGCCTGCACTCCTTCCAAGGAAAGCTTGGTGCTTAGCATCAAAATGACAGCTTTCATAAGTACTTGTCAAATTATATTGGGAAAATGTCAAGTGGAATTATTATTGTATTTCATAACGCCATATTCCCTTAAGCTAAAGTCACTTGATGTTAATAGATTCTAGGTTCACTGAGCAGAAATATTTTCAAAGAAATAATTATTTAAAATACTTTTGCTTAAGCAGTGGAGCTAACCGTGTTTAAACTTGTTTTCCTAGCATCTCTTCGCTGGATGTCATCTAACAAGTCTCCTGGATCATCTGGATCAAATATGATCTACTATCTGGTTGTAGGTGTCACGGTCAGTGCTGGTGGATACTATGTAAGTGTTTAACCACAGTGTGCAGGAATTCTGATATTTTACAACCTGTGGTAAACCTCAAAGCAATGTTAAGATCAGGACATGAGATCAAATAACAAGATTATGAAGCTTTTTAAAGTATAAACTCAATATTTCTTAATACCTCTAAGAATGTAAAAACAATCTATAATAATAAAAGTGTAATATGCTAATTAGACCGGACAGTCGAATGACCCTCTGGACTAAGCCGGGGCTGCGAGGGCCGAGGCAAGCCACAGCAGCTGGGAGGACCAAGCTCCTTGCATGGCTTTTGTGCATCGGGCCTCTAGTGTTATTATAAATATTAATAGTAATAGCTGACATTTGAATGTCATATGACAGTCTAGGGCTCATTTAATAATTACAATAATTCTATAAGGTAGATACTATTATTAACATTTAACAGGAATTGTTTTGGAAGATTAACTTTTTTAAAAAGTTAATAGACTTTATTTCTTAGAGCAGTTGTGGGTTTTTAAAAAAATGAACAGAAAATGCAGACAGTTCCCATGTATTTCCTCTCACCCCTGTTTCAGCTTTTCCCTATCAATAATTGTGCTTTAGTGTGGCATGTTTGTTACAACTGATGAATCAATATTGATACATTACTACTAATTAAAGTCCATAGTTTACATTAGACTTCACTCTTTGTTCATTATAGGGGTTTTGACAAATGTATAATGATATGCATCCACCATTACAGTATTATACAGAGTATTTTCACTACCCTAAAAATCCCTTGTGCTCTATTCACTTCTCCCTCCCCCAATCTATCTCCATAGTTTTTATTAGCTTTATATCTTTATATATACTCTTATTATTTTTTAAAAGTAATATTTATCCATAAATTTTAAAAATTCAAAATAGACATATATAAAATTAAAATAATGCTTTCCTCCCTGGTCCCCATATCCAGTCCCCCCTATATAATCACAGTAAAACAAAGCTTTTAATAATATGATCTTGGAGCTAAAACAATGGAACATTTGTGAATCAAATAAGATAAGCCTATTTCATCTTTCCCCATTCTGTCATAAACTTTCTAAATTGAAATCTACTCTTCATTATGAATAAAAGTAGAATAAGTATAAATCCTTTGGAAATCCATAGGAATACACAGTCACTGCATTTTGGCTTGACACTATAGAAATATGCATAAACTAGTGGCCCAGTGCATGAAATTCATGCACAGGGGAGGGTGTCTCTCAGCCTGGCCTGCACCCTCTACAATCTGT
>NW_006292604.1:1734935-1746922 GCF_000327345.1 Myotis davidii | reverse complement strand
TAATTAGCATATTATCCTTTTATTAGTATAGACGGATTTTTAGTCATAAGTAGGAGCAGTTTGTAGAACTATGTAGATAGCCAAATCTAAATACATCTTCTAATCTTCAGTATTTTGAGAGCCTCAAGAAGCCAGGAAACTTTAAACATGTCATTTATATTATTGTCCTCTACTAACCTACCAGCTTTCACTCATACCCAGATTCCTTTGCTTCTACTATCATTCTATTGCATAATACTGAATCTACTGCCCAGGGCTACTACAGTTGGATACAATTGGAAAAATAGATATTGGACTAGGCCATATGATTTTGTGGGAGCCAGAAGACTTAATTTCACCTGGGCATCTCTATATCCCTAATTAGGTTTACTAGTGCTAGACATGAACCTCTCCTGTCTACTAAATCTTTCTTTACAAAAGCTATCTTAAACTGGAAGTTATAAACTGACGACTCCTGAGAGCCCTTTCTGGCCTTATTGTCTCACAATGGGAATCAAGTTGGACAGGTAATGATTTCTAAGTCCCCTTCCACCTCTAATATTATATATAGTTTTAATCCTAAATCTTGGAAGTGTTAATTCCCAAGAATGTTAGGCTACTTTCAGGAGGAGATACAGAATGTGAGGTATTTAAAAACCTGAATTCTAGTCTTCTCCTCCCCTTCCTTGTCCTGTACTAAAATAAGTTCTATATTAGATTTATCTGAATTGAATCCATGGTAGCCAAGAGCAGTTTTTCATTTCCAAGTAAAATCTATTATGAGGGCCTCTTAGAATCTGAGAAAGGCCTAGGTCATTTCAATTATTTGAAGGTCTGGGTATATTAAAAAACATAATGCCATACTGATTTATTAAAGTTTTGGTATATATTTTTAAAAATATTTTTATTGATTTTTAGAGAGAGAGGAAGGGAGAGGAAGAGAGAAATATCAGTGATGAGAGAGAATCGTTGATTGGATGCCTCCTGCATGTCCCCTATTGGGATTGAGCCTGCAACCCCGGGCATCTGACCTGGACCAGAATCAAACCCAGGACTTTTCAGTCTGCAGGCCCACACTCTCTCTACTGAGCCAAACCAGCTAGGGCAAGTTGTGGTATATTTTAAATGCTTATGTTTAATAAATAATAAATTTGAGGCCTGATGGAAACACTCTTCTGTGTTTGACTATGTTATTTTGGAAAAGCGAGGTTCTCTGGGCCACACGTGAGTGTGAATTATTCCATTCTGCTTTAAGTAGTTTTTTTTCTTACCTCGTGTTCTAGCCCCTTGAACAATAAGACTAATGTCCCTTAGGATGTTGCTGCCGGTCAGTTCAGGGATGTGAACTTCTACACAGGTTCAGTCAGCATTGGTGTGCTGAGAACTGAGGGTGCTGACTCAGCATATTGGTCCTAATTTGTCTTTGTCTTTCTATCTACTCGGTTTTCAGTTATCCTTGACCTTGGTTACAGCATTGTTTCTTTCCTTCTTGCCTACTTAATGACAAAGGTTACCAAGTAGGAAATTCAAGAGTAAATGATAGGGCCCTGGCCAATCTCTCTCTCTCTCTCTCTTTCTCTTTCTCTCTCTCTCTCTTCTTCCCTCCTTCCCTTCCTTCCACTCTCTCTAAAAATCAATACAAAAAATATCCTCCAGTGAGGATTAACAACAACAATAAAAAGAGTAGATGATATACATTGTCTTCTCTTCTTTGAATTGCATACACCTTTGAATTTGGCATGATGAATATAAATCATGTTGAAAAAAATGCTTGCGAATAATAAGTACACATTTGCTTTCAGACTTACAGGACAGTAACATCAGAGCAAGTCAAACACACTGGACATATAAAAAATTTGAAAGAAAAAAACGAAGCGGAGTTACAGCCACTTCAAGGTAAAGTGAATTTATTAGTATTGTTTTCCTTAAAACTCTGATTTTCATCACCTTGGCCTAGCAATGAACATTATTTTCTTTTGGCTTCATTACTGACTTAATCGAGAATGACTCTGGGTAGGAGTTCATTAAAAAGGAAAAGCCACGCAAAACCTAGAGAATATTGTTACACGTTTTGGACGAGGGCATTTAATAAATGAAAACGTTTTGCATTTATACTGCTGACCAGCAGTTTTGACTTCTTTGTGTGGTAATGTTACTTTTCTCCTACTCAAGTTCCCATTCATGCAGCATAATTTTAGTATCTGCCTCTCAGCAGCTTGACCTTTCATTTCCCTCATTCTTTTTTTTTTAAATCATAAAACTAATTTTTGTTTCAGTTTTGATTGAGACCATCTAGTATCTTTACCCGAAGTACACTTGACATTAGTATAATCAGTCATGTCTGTTGAGTCCCTCAGTTGATCTGATTAATAAAATGGCAACTACAGGAACAGCAACATTACATTTTCACCCAAGTGAATGTTTCTTGCCTTAAACTGCTTGCTTGAACCATACTTGCTTGAACCACATTTTCAACTATAATACTATTATTATCAAGTACTATGATCATTCTTCGGTGATAGATAATAGCTGTTCATGGACCAGTTTTAACCTTTAGTCATGACAATAAGAAACAATGTATTAGTGAACATTACTTAATATAATCGTAAGAAGGCAGATTGTAATAATAATAAAATGCATTTCCATAGCATTTCAGTGGTTTTAAACCCCTTTTTATACACAACATTTTAATCAGTCCTCACAAAAGTTTTGTGAGATAGATGACATTTTACAGATGACCAAACTGAGGTTGAGAATAAATTAGTGATTCCTCAGAGTCAACGCCTAGTAAGTTGGCTACATTTCCATGCTGTCTCGTGATGGGTTGGCTGTTTATTTTCCTGCTCTTTGTATTTGAATAAATAATATATATAAACTAATTTTTTTTTAAGTTCAACATGTTCAAAGCATTTATAGAAAAGCAGATCCCCCATTTTCTCTTCCCAGGGCAACCAATAATATCAATTTCTCTGAATCCTGAGGAGAGTCTTTGCAAATATAACTATCTATGCATTTAACTTACCCTCCTTCTGTCCTAATACAAACAGTACCAAACTGTATACATTGCTCTTTTCCCCCTTCACAGTCTACGTTGAAGACCATTACATGTCAGTACATATAGATGTCTCATTGTTTAAAGTGACCGCACAGTGTTCTTCTGTCTTCCATGCTCTTTCGATTAATACTTTGCTTAATGGGCTAAATCTTACAGGTAAAACAGAGAACCTGGAGGGAGCGGAGAAAGCAAGGTCAGAGGCCGCTGAGGTATCTTCGGAGGAAGCTCAGGTGGTGGGTGCTGAAGAAAGCTCCGATGCTGCAGCTGCAGGCAGAGCAGAGGAGGCTTCAGCCGGTCCCGACGCTGCGGAGGCTGCTCAGGTGGAGATCGCCGCGGTCGGTGCTGAAACGGGGCCAGAGGTGGCTTCAGCCTGTCCCGACGCTGTGGAGGCTGCTCAGGTGGAGATCGCCCCGTTTCAGGGGCCAGAGGTTCCAAACGTCACCTCCTGCGAGAGCGCCCAAGTCAGCACCGGCGCGACCTCGGAGGTCACCAGTGCAGCTCCGGATGAAGCCGTTGCCATCAGCAACGATAAAGGTACAACCGAGAACGAAGGCTCTGATGCTTATGCTGAACTGGAAGAAGAGAATTCTCCGGTTGAGTCAGCACCCCTTGCTGGGGAGGGTTTACAGGAAGAAGCCAGTGTCGGTGGCTGAGGCCGCGACTCAAGGCTAACCTGCAGGTTCACACTCGGCATAAACGCCATCGCAAGTCTGATAGGTGCTTTTGTAGTTTTAGTCATCTTAGTTTTAGTTTTTTTTAAAGGCTCCTTTTCTAGAAAACTTTAATGTGCCTTGAAGGTGTTTGGTATCCGCTGATAGGTTTCAGGGTTGAGGCATTTGAGATTACACGTGTCTGAAGTTTTCTAGTCTCTGAGGTCAGACTATGACACTGCAGTAGAGAGGTTCAAGATTTCATCTTTGGATTTAAGTTTTATGTCATAGGAATTGAGCTTTCTATACAGCCTGCGTTCACTTTAACTTTGCTGTGCCCTTACCTTAATGTAATGTGTGTAAATGTAGATTTTCAAGTTTTGATTTGGACTCATTTAAATAAAATTTAAAAATATTTAGTGCTTCTATTTTTATTCACCAATATATGTATAAGTAGTACAATATATATTAACACATAACATCACATGGACATTGCAATATTATCCAAGAAATCATGTAATCTAAGGAGGACTCTGCATATAGCAACATATGTGTCCTTTCTCCCATCTATATTACAATAGGGCTGTGCTCATATTTTCCATTTCAATTTAATTCAGTTTAATCGATGTATACTGAGGACTTACACTTTATGCCAGGAATCATTCAGTCACTCAACAAATATTAACTGACCATCTGCAACCTACCAGTTTTACGTGATGAGAATTTTTGAAAAAGATGAAAAGCCCTACCCTTTTCAGTTTATATTCTAGAGCAGTGGTTCTCAGGCTTCCTAATGCCGCGACCCTTTAATACAGTTCCTCATGTTGTGGTGACCCCCACCCATAAAATTATTTTCATTGCTACTTCATAACTGTAATTTTGCTACTGTTATGAATCGTAATGTAAATATCTGATATGCAGGATGTATTTTCATTGTTACAAATTGAACATAATTAAAGCATAGTGATTAGTCACAAAAACAATATGTAATTATATATGTGTTTTCCGATGGTCTTAGGCAACCCCTGTGAAAGGGTCGTTCGACCCCCAAAGGGGTCTCAACCCACAGGTTGAGAACCGCTGTTCTAAAGTATGATCAAACAATAAACAAAATAAATAAGAAAACTACATAGCGCCGAAACCGGTTTGGCTCAGTGGATAGAGCGTCGGCCTGCGGACTGAAAGGTCCCAGGTTCGATTCCGGTCAAGGGCATGTACCTTGGTTGCGGACACATCCCCAATAGGGGGCATGTAGGAGGCAGCTGATCGATGTTTCTCTCTCATCGATGTTTCTAACTCTCTATCCCTCTCCCTTCCTCTCTGTAAAAAAATCAATAAAATATATAAAAAAAACAAAAAACAAAAAACTACATAGTATATTAAATACTGATAAGTGTTTAAAAAGAAAAGTAATGCAAGTGAAGGGGTTATATGTGTTTGTTAGAGGTGGAAGTTGTCATCATTTTAGATAGGGCAGCCAGAGACAGCCTTACTAAGAAGCTGTCTTGTGAGTAAAACCTGAAGGATATATAAGGCATCAAGTCATGAGGACATGAGTGGTGGGCAGGGGAGAATCATTCCAGATGAGAAGTGCAAAGGATTTGAAGCAGAGAGACTTGCAAGGTGCCCAGTTGTGGCTACAGTGGAGTGAAAAAGAGGGACAATAGTTGGAGATGATTTCAGAGAGAAAGAGACTGATTCTGCATGGATGGGCTAGATCACACAGGGTCTGGTAAGATTTGGGCTATACTTGGAGGAGGTTGGCGAGTTGTGGAGGTTGTGGATGCTCTGCCTAGATCCCCTTAACTGGGCCAGCACATTTACTCTCAGCCGCTGGTACACACACCTCTCCTCAGAGGCAGCTCACAAGGACTAACTGCCAGAGTGGTACAACAGGTGAGGCCAACTCATGCTCCAGAGCCCTCCTGGGGCTCAGGCTGAAGCTGGTTTCCAGCCAACATTAGATCCTTGCTTAGCTTTTCTCCAGTCCTCCTCATATTCTCCTGAGAGCACCGCTTTAGTAAATCTCTTGCAAATAACAGAAGCCAACTCAAAATGGACCAAACAACAGGAAGATAGTTATGACTATGTCACTAGCTATCCAGAGGTCGGGCAGCCCCAGGGTTGGCTTATTCTGTGGTTCACTCTTCAAGAACCAAGCTGTTTCTATTATTCTGTTCTGCTATCAAGAATGTTTGGTCTTGAGAACCAAGATGGGGGCATAGGTAACCGCCTGTATTTGCTGCCTCCCACAACCACATCAAAATTACAACTAAAATACAGAACAACTATCATCCAGAACCGCGGGAAAGCTGGCTGAGTGGAAGTACTACAACTAGAGAGGCAAAGAAGAGAGCACATTAAGACTGGTAGGAGGTGCAGAGGCGCGGAATGGACTGGTCTAGCACCCGGTGTGCCGCTTTTTTAATCGGGAGGGAAATGGCCTTTGCAGAGGCCGCCTGGAGGAGTGAGCGGTCCCAGCCCCATACCAGACCCCCAGCCCAGGTTTCCAGAGCTGGGGGAAAAAGTCCCTACTGGCAGTAAGAACTACGGCCTGTGAAGCTCTTTACCTGACCTTCAATTCTAAATGATAGCTTTGCCGGGTAGAGTAATCTTGGTTGTAGGTTCTTGCTATTCATCACTTTGAATATTTCTTGACACTCCCTTCTGGCCTGCATAGTTTTTGTTGAGAAATAGCAATGTATGCAGTGCCTGCTTTCTGTCAGAGTGTATTGTCAAGCATTTAGATTTTTGCTCATGTGATAGGTAAGAAGTTATATCTTAGTGTAGTTTTAATTTGCATTTCCTTTATTAAGAATGAGGTTGAACATTTTTCCCTTTGATTAAGATCCATGTACATTTATATTTTTCTGCAAATTATCTGTTCATTTCTCCAGTGAATTTTTTGGTGTTGTCAGTACTTTCCTATTCTATTTTTTTTTTTTAGAAACTATTTATGTACTAGAGATGGTAAGCTCTTGTCTATGATATCAATTATAAATATTTTTTCCATGTGTCATTCGCCTTCTTAATTATGGTATTTTTTTAGTACAAGAGATTTTTAAATTCTAGGTAATCAAATTGCTGTGTTGTTTCTGAATTTTGAGCCATTGTTAGTGTAGTAAATTTGGATAAAAAATAGACACAAATTTTTCCCTTGTATACACAATCTTGTGAAGTGTGACTTTATATATCTTCCCATCAAAAAATGTAGACTGGCCCAGCCAGCGTGGCTCAGTGGTTGAGTGTTGACCTATGAACCAGGAGGACATGGTTTGATTATGGGCCAGGGCACATTTCTGATTGCAGGCTTGATCCCCAGTGTAAAGTGTGCAGGAGGCAGCCAATCAATGAATCTCTCTCATCATCAATGTTTCTATCTCTCTCTTCCTCTTTCTTCCCCTCTGAGATCAATTAAGAAATATATATGTGTATATATGCCCATATATACACACATATATATATATATTTTTTTTATTTTTTTTAAGAGAAATGCAGACTGTTTTTCCAGCCCCTTGAATTTGGTGTGCCTTGTACTCTGATTTGATAGTACCCTGTGAAAGTGACTGTGGAAGCACTCATATGCTTGGAACCCTGAGACCACCATGTGAAGAAACCTGGGCTATCTTCCATGAGAATGAGACCATATGAGAGAGAGGCCCCACCTACAACTAGCGCTAACCCCAGCTATGAGTGAGGCCATCCTAGACCATCCAGCTCCCGCGTTGATGCCGGAGGACTGCAGTTGTCTGAGTGAGCCCAGGCAAGATCAGATAAGGACCACCCAGCTGAACACAGACCAAACTGCTGAGCCACATAATTGTGAGCAAATAAGATAGCTGTGTATTAAGCCATGAAAATGAGGTAGTTTAAGCAGTGATATGTACTTAAAATAGTTAGGAAATGAAACTTAACTTGGAATTTGATACAGACTTGCTTTGTATTACTGCATTTCACATTCCTCACCAGGGACGAAGAAAGAACTAGCTGTGCCCAGCAGATCCCAAATTTGTTTGGCTGAACTGAGTCTAGGCCAATTGTTGCCTTTTCTGAAAACTTTTTCAGAACAACTAAATGCGACTGCATACTGAGGGATTTTTTCCCTTTTAAAAGTCAATATTTATTTAATGCTGTGCAAGTGACAGAGTTCTCTTTTTTAAAAAAAAATATATTTTATTGATTTTTTACAGAGAGGAAGGGAGAGAGATAGAGAGTTAGAAACATCGATGAGAGAGAAACATCAATCAGCTGCCTCCTGCACACCTCCCATTGGGGATGTTGCCCGCAACCAAGGTACATGCCCTTGACCGGAATTGAACCTGGGACCTTTCAGTCTGCAGGCTGATGCTCCATCCACTAAGCCAAACCAGTCAGGGCCTGAGAGTTCTCTTGAAGCAGCAGCTATCAAGTTCAAAAGCAACCTATAGTTTATGAACCTTTTTCAAATTTAACAAGCAATATAATGCAAGTTTAACAACAGTAGTCCATAGAAGGCACTTTCATTATCAGACCATTGACTGATGTTAATAAAATAAAAAAATACATGACCCTAGCTGGTTTCGCTCAGTGGATAGAGCATTGGCCCACAGACTGAAAGGTCCAGGTTTGATTCGGGTCAAGGGCACATGCCTTGGTTGCAGCTCGATTCCCAGCCTTGGTTGGGGTGCCTAAGGGAGGCAACCAATCGATCTCTCTGCGTCTCTCTCTCCCTTCCACTCTCTAAAAATCAATAAAAAAATATCCTCGGGTGAAGATTAAAAACAACAACAACAACAACCCCCTCCCCCCCCCACACACACAAACATGTTAAAAAAATCAAAGTGGGCCTGGCCAGCATGGCTCAGTGGTTGAGCATTGACCTGTGAACCAGGAGGTCAGGGTTTGATTCCCAGTAGGGCACATGCATGAGTTGCAAGCTCCATCCCCAGTGGGGGGCATGCAGTAGGCAGCAGATCAATGATTCTCTCTTATCATTGATGTTTCTCTCTCTTTCTCCCTCTCCCTTCCTCTCTGAAATCAATAAAATATATATTTTAAAAAGTTAAAGTGGGATAGAGTGTGGGGCTCAGAATGTGAAGTTTATAGTAAAAGCTAAAAACTGGCAGCAGAATCAGATAACCATGTTACTTCACTTTGATGAAGACAGATATAAAGGAAGACTTAAGTTTAGAAAAATGAAACACCCATTCTAATGAGACACTGACATTTAAATATTAATTTAAATGTAAAAGTAAATACAAATATTACTACAAATTTCTATTATTTTAATTCTTGAACGAAATGTATGACACAGTCATGAACAATACATCTTAGATAACTACCCAGTCTTTTTTAAAAACAGTCTAAATTTTCTATCACAAAGGACAGTGTATTTCAAGCCAGCTTTTGTGAGTTGCAGCTGGATTCAGGAAAGATTAGTTTCTGAATGTGTTAGTAATTTCTGTGCCAAGTATTTATCCTGTCAGATAGCATCTGTTGACCAGAAGCAGCACTGTCCATTATAATCAAGCATATTATATAATGTTTTCCCTAGTTAAATATTCCTCTAAAATTTTTCCAGAAAAGTATTTTATTTTATTTATCATTTTGGCTAAGTTTTTAGTGAATAAGTTGAAGGAATTTGGAAAGGTAAATATTAGTATTTGAATTTTTTGCATGGATATATACTTTTAAGTAATCATTGACCAAATTAATGATTAAACTAATATAAAAACTTAACTTTTATTTTTCTGAGATTATTTCTTATGGATTTCTGGGGTAGGGGAATAGAATAAAGAGAAAATTTGTTTCTTTTTTCCTTCATCACATGACATGAAGATGAGAAAATTGTGGGCATTATTCCCCCCTCCCCCCCCACTCCTCCCGTTTTAAGAATGGGAATCTCTCCTCCCACAGCAGAAATGCTCTCACTCAGACTACGGAAAGAATCCCCTTTGGAGGGGACCATTCTATATAGACTGTGGTTATACCTATTTTGTCTCAACTAGAATCACCAATTAGACTGATTTTTAAAATTTATCTTTAGATTAGATAGTAATCGATTTATCATGTAGTGATTTTATTCGATTAAGATATTTAAAACAACAGGTTTTACAAAGAAACAAATCAGTTACTTTAGTCATATAGAACTCTCAATAAGGAAAATAGTACATTTTTGAAAAGACCCCAAATAGTAAACATTCTGGAACCAAGCAAAACATTCTGGAACCAAGCTCTTTTGAATTTACTACCATCACATCTCTCCCTCCTTCCAATCCTCTCCATCTCCAAACTCTCTCCAACTGTTACCTTGGTTCAATACCTCACACCTGTAGCTGCTTAGCAAGTCTTCCTATTATTTGTCAATTCTTATAAAACTAGAGGCCTGGTGCACGAATTCGTGCACTGGTGGGGTCCTGGCCTGTGGGGATCGGGCCCAAACTGGCAGTTAGACATCCCCCAAGGAGTCCTGGATTGTGAGAGGGCACAGGCCAGGCTGAGGGACCCCACTGGAACATGAATTTGTGCACCGGGCCTCTAATATGCATATAAAATCTTTGGTTAATCTCTTCCTGCCCTCCCTGCTTCCCTCTGAGATTCATTAGTCTGATCCATGTTTCCATGCCTGTGTGTTGAGCGTTTGCCCCCTGGTGGTAAGTGCACATCATAGCTACCAGTGGAACAGTCGAATGGTTGGACACTTAGCATACTAGCCTTTTGTATATATAGATGGCAAGTTGGTCCTGTTATCTCCTAGTGTAAAACTTTTCACTAATCCAGCAATACCCAACTGAGGAAATTTAAATTTGTTATTACTTTACAGTCAAAATTCTTATTCTGTAGTATAACAGTCAAAACACACCTGTCCAATCTCACCCCAGTCTTATGTTCTGCCCTTATTCCTACTTTCCTGCAGCCTCCAGCCACCCTCCCTTCCTCATGAACCAGACAGTCGAAATGATTTAACAGCATCATTACTTGAACTTGTCACCCTGTTCATATTATGCCTCAAAGATCTCGTACATGCTGTTCACTCTACCTGAAAAGACACTCCTAATCCCTCAGCTGGCTCAGCTTCTAATTACTCAGCTCAAACAACATCTGCTTTGCAACACCTTTCCTCACCTAACTGAGCTAAGTCTATCACACTTCCTGTGTGTTATTCTCTATTATTGCATTTATCATTCTGTTTTTCATTTATTTGTTTATCTATGCAGCCATTTTTGAGCTACAGAGATAGGAATTCCATAGGATTTAACCTAAATCTATCCCAAGAGGTAAATCCTGAGGAGAGTTCAGATTGTTAACTTTACTAAAATAATAACTTCTTTTTAAAAAAAAAAGTATTTTATTGATTTTTTTACAGAGAGGAAGTGATAGGGATAGAGAGTTAGAAACATCAATGAGAGAGAAACATTGATCAGCTGCCTCCTGCATACCCTCTACTGGGGATGTGCCCACAACCAAGGTACACGCCCGTGACCGGAATCGAACCTGGGATCCTTCAGTCCGCGGACCGACGCTCTATCCACCGAGTCAAACCGGTCAGGGCAAAATAATTATAACTTCTAATTATAACTTGTAATTATAACTTCTAATTATAAACCCAGAATTTTCTCAGATTGTATGGAAATTCAGCTGAAGAAATTCCCAAATATAAAATTTTTTCCCCATAAAGAAATCAGCCTAGCCCTGCCAGCATGGCTCAGTGGTTGAGCATCGACCTATAAACCAGGAGGTCACAGTTTGATTCCTAGTCAGGGCACATGCCCAGGTTGTGGGCTCAATCCCCAGTATGGAGCGTACAGGAGGCAGCTGATCAATGAGTCTCTCTCATCATTGATGTTTCTATCTCTCCCTCTCTCTTCCTCTCTGAAGTCAATAAAAATATATTTTAAAAAATCAGCCTATAGTTTTCTTCTCTTTGTACAAAGCCCACCTGTTATTGTGAATGGAATTTTATCTGTCACTTGATTGCCTTACAATTAAAAAGAAAGAGCTTCCAGCTCCATTTTGAGGTTGCCGAGGCTACAGGATAAAGCTCTCCTATGATTGTTTTCTGTACTTTTTTTTTAAAAAAATACATTTACAGATATCTTCCTTGGGTCTCTATCTGGATGCTTTCCTCTCAGATCTTTGTTAATAGGAAAGTGGTTCTCAACCTTGGCTGCACATTTGAATCACCTTGGAATCTTTTTAAAATCCTGATTTCTGGGCCTCATCCTCCGGAAATTCTGTTTCTTTGTTACTAATGTTTTGGCCCCACCCCATAACAAAGAAACAATTTCCGGAGGATGAGGCCCAGAAATCAGGATTTTATTTAT
>NW_006292604.1:1733582-1734916 GCF_000327345.1 Myotis davidii | reverse complement strand
GGCCCTCCCAAAGACAGGATAATGCAGGCCAAACAGGAGGGAGTCGGATCAGGACAGGCCCTAAAGCCTGAAAACAGTAAGATGCCGTGTACGGAAATTTGGGGTGCAGCACTTGGGGTCCACAGAGGGTTCCCTTCAAAGCTCTGAGCAATGGAGGCAAGTGTTACCATCATCATTCCCATCTCACAGGTGAGGACACTGAGGTCAGGACCACACGGCAGAGAAGAACCAATGGTAACCTGTGTTTCAGTAGCTTAGTACTGGCAAGTCAGTCCCATCTGTGAGCCTGTCTTCCACCACAGTGGTCGGCAAACTCATTAGTCAACAGAGCCAAATATCAATAGTACAACAATTAAAATTTCTTTTGAGAGCCAAATTTTTTAAACTTAAACTATATAGGTAGGTACATTGTTATTAACTTAATTAGGGTACTCCTAAGGCTTAGAAAGAGCCACACTCAAGGGGCCAAAGAGCCGCATGTAGCCGACCACGGAGGACAAGCATAGGGTTTTGGTTCAACAATGCTCTGGGAAGCCTTTTCAGCTTTAGCATCATCACGCTAATCAATTTCCATGAGAAGTGTCGCTGCAGGCAGATTCCAGTGCAATTACACTTGCCACTTCCCATTATTGTAGCTTCACTGTTCCCGAAGAGCTTATTTCCCAAGTATTTACACATGACTTTTCATAACAGTGACTGGCTTTCTCCCAAGCTGAAAGTTGAACAGAAATGTCTTCATATTATTCCTCAACACTCTTTCAAAACTCAAGTCAATATAATAAAGTTGATATGAGAGCTTATATAAGTTCTTGCAAAGACATGTCTTGTCTGACAATAACTCAGAAAGATTTACCCATGAAAGCAACGGTAATAAAGCAGGATTTCATCTTAATTCTATTGGACCTATTGGCTATTTTGGTTATAGCAGTATTTTCTGCTTTTCTTTAAAAGTCAATTTCCTGTTTCCTCATAACTCAGTACTAACTGGAAGCAGAATTCTCATATTCTTGTCAGCATACAGAGTTGGCCATCATCTGGACTATGTGGAATATCTTTGTGTGGTTGAGTTTTGTCTAGTCAAGTTCCCATAGTTTGCAGTCTAATACAAACATCTGGCTTAAAAATATATGCTTAAAAATGAAGGAATTTGTGTGTGTGTGTGTGTGTGTGTGTGTGTGTGTGTGTAGGGAGGGAACTTACCCTACTAGATAGAAAGACTTATAAAGCTATAGAGATTAAGCCCAGCCAGTTGAGCATCAACCCAGGAACCAAGAGGTCACCAGTTCAACTCCCTGTCAGGGCACATTCTTAGGTTGCAGACTTGATCCCCAATA
>NW_006292604.1:1731157-1732655 GCF_000327345.1 Myotis davidii | reverse complement strand
CAGTGAAAACTTGCAGGAGGCAACCAATCCATGATTCTCTCTCATCATGGATGTTTCTCTCTTTCTCTCTCTCTCTCTCTCTTCCTTCCTCTCTGAAATCAATAAAAAAATATTTTTTAAAAAAGATAGTTGGTGGATAAATAGCCAATGGAAAAGAATAGGGGGCCCTAACCGGTTTAGCTTAGTGGATAGAGCAGCGGCCTGTGGACTGAAGGGTCCCAGGTTCGATTCCGGTCAAGGGCATGTTCCTTGGTTTCGGACACATCCCCACTAGGGGGCATGCAGGAGGCAGCTGATCAATGTTTCTCTCTTATCGATATTTCTAACTCTCTATCCCTCTCCCTTCCTCTCTGTAAAAAGTTAATAAAATATATTTTAAAAAAAGAAAAGAAAAGAATAGGGAGCTGAAAAAGTCCCCAAGTATATAGAAAGGAACATTATGACTGATTAGAAATCAGTGAAGAAATGATGAACTTAGTAAATGGTATAGGGATTATTTGGTATCCACATGGAAAAATAAATAAAATCAGCCCCTTACCTCACAATGTATACACACAAAATTCCAAATGGATTCACAATTTAAAAGTGAGAAGAAAAATTCTGAAGTTTTGGAAGAAAATACTTCTTTGATTTAGGAAAAGGCAGGACCCCTCCATCTGCATAAGAATACAAAATGCTAATTAGCCAGGCTCCACAACATACAGACAGTGCCAGGAGAGGTATGTGCTCCAAGTCAGTTAGTGATGATTGAGGAAGTATAATTTTACATTTGTTATTTACTTATAATATGTACCTTTCTGAATTTCAAATGGTATTTATAATAACTTACAATAAGTCACAGTCATACTCTGTGAAAATTAATATAGGCAAATATGAAAACAGGCAGAAAGAAGAGGCAATAATTATAGATTCATGAGTAACTTATGTATCTATAAAAGGCTAATATGCAAAGTGTCCCCTCTGGAGTTCTACCAGGAGACTGGGAGTTCAATCACTTGCTATGATGTGGGCTGACCACCAGGGGGTGGCCCGCAATGAAGGAAGGCCCTGGCGAGCAGCTGGAAGGCCCTGATCGGTCCTGATCACTGGCCAGGTCTAGGGACCCTATCGGTGCACGAATTTTGTGCACCAGGCCTCTAGTTAAATATAAGCTCTTCTAGCCCCTTAAACCTTCCACTCAAAATTAGCCACTCACTGCACTGACTTCCGCTGTAATTTTAAAGGAGCATGAATATTCTATTTCCTTACCATGCAAAAGAAATACAGTTATGAAAATTCATTCAATTACAATGAGAATGAATCTTACTACATCTCAACATCTTAGGACCTAGTGAAAGTCATACAGAGAATCCTTTCTCTGTCTCCTTGCATAAGTCCCAGAGAACCCTGTAGGAGACCCAGAAAACAGAAATAACTGGAATTTTGGGGAAGGCATTTCTGGTTCCCTATTTCAGCCTCCATGCTAAGAAAAGATAAAAACAGGTTGGCATTTCTGAAT
>NW_006292604.1:1718528-1730392 GCF_000327345.1 Myotis davidii | reverse complement strand
AGAGCCAAAGTGATTTCTTAATGTTCTCTTGGAGAGAAGAAGCTGAAAGAAAACTGAACCATGCTTCTCCATTCTTTTTTTTATTTTTATGACCCCTGAAAAACTTTGTAGCATCAAGTCTTGTTAACAGAGTTCTCTAAGTAACTTCTTTTATTTGGTCAAATCAATTCACAGCTCTGAATCACATTTATTCATGGGTATTTATTGAACTGTCTACTATGGTATTGTCATTGTACTAGTGTGGATAGACTGAGAAGCTTACATTCTAGTTGGGGAGAAAGAAAATAAACAAAATCCTATAAAATATGTTGGTACACAGAAATGTGAAAGTAGCTATGGAAGCCTCTAGAAGTGAGTCATGGTCACAGAGGGTTTCCTGGTGAAGATAATGTCTCACCTGAGTTTTGAAGGATGAGTAGGGATAGCCAGATGAAGAAGTGGGGACTAGGGTCAGTAGGCATCCCAGGTAAAGGGAGGGGTCAGAGTGGCCATTCAGAGTCTAAGATGGTTGGGGTTCACAGTTGATTCCTGTGTGGACACTGCTACTGTTTTAACTAGAGTGTGTGCCCCCGTGTATGCCGGATACATTCCAGTGCTACCTGGAGCTCTAACGTGTTGGAATAGAACCCTAATAATCACAGAGTAGGCACATGTTTGGACAGGACCGTTGCCTTTCTGGTCCTTTCACACAGTCCCTGCTGTCTGCATGCCTAACGTACTTCCATGCTTTCATGTGAACTAATTTTTTAGAAAATGTGGATGTTATATAATCAGAACGCCAATACCTAGAGGCAATTCGTTTTGCCATTAGTCAAGAATTTTATTGACTATCTTTGTCTTGGCTAACCCATCTGGATTCCACTGTACTACTTTTCAATCATGAAAAGGTTCCCTTGTTTTTAAGGCAATAAAACATTGCTTATTGTTTATGACATTGTTTGGCATTTTCTTTGGAAGACAGAAAGATATAATAAGGCATTTTACTAGGCTTTTTAAATTTAGGCCTTCATTTTTCAGGAAGAATAATGCATACACCTACAGCCTAACCATTAAATTCTAAATATGACCCATTTAAAAGAGAATTTTTTAAAATACCATTATTTTAAAGGCTATTTCCTGTCATACTTCCTACTTTCCCATCCTGCAAAAAAACACCAAAACTATACGCAAGATTACAGCTGCGTTTCTGGACCAACAAAATGATCATTTCTATTCTGAAATTTGGCATATCTCTGTCTAGAACCCCGTCTGTGCTGTGTGCCCAAAGATCGCGATGCCAGTCACAACTCCAGGAGGTTCAGCTATATCACTCCTGGTCACCAAGCGTATGACAGCACCCTCACTCTCCACTTTCTAGAGTGAACTAGTGATATGTTTTCCTTTTACATGTGAATCGAGCTTGACTCCTTGATCCCTGGCTCCCAGCCTTCTCTTGCCCTTCCCTGGGGATTCCAGGCCCACGCCTCCTACCCAGCCAACTGTTGTGCTGCTGAAACCCAGATGCACTAAGGCCTTCCTTCCTTGCTTCCATGAGTAGTTATGGGGTGCCTACCACATGTCAGACACTGCTCTAAGCAGACACCAAGACAGACAAAAATCCTGGTCTTCAAGAGGCTTATATTCTTTTTTTGTCTTGTTTTAGGAAATAATTTTTAATGTTTTCTTTTTTCTTTACAAATCACCAGAGCATCATGCAATGCTGCCAGCATCGGTGCAAGCCTGGGCCACAAACCGGCTAGGACTCTCCATATGTCTTTCGTTGTGGAATTACCATCGCTGCATGGACCTTCCTTCTGAGCTCTGGTTTGCCTTTTGTGACCGTGGCCATCCCCATGTCTTACACACCAGCCACAGGCAGTCTGGTCGCCCCTTGATCCCCTTCACGGAGAAGATATCCAGGGTTTTGGCTCCTGTGCCGTCAGCACAGGTGATCGCTACTCCCACCAAAAGGCTCAGGAAAATCCGAAATTTCGCACTGGAGGACCCACCACGTGCTCGCTTCCACACCTTCAACACCGACAAGGGACTTCCGTTCTAAGGTGCATTTCTGTTGCCTAGTGCCCTGCTCTCCGTTTCCACGGTCTCTGCTGGTGTGGCTGGGGCCCAACGTGCCTTCCAGGCACTTTGCTTCAGTGCCACTCTTAGAATATCATTCTCAGTACAGCTCTTCCAGTTCATTACATGCAGATTGGTTTACAAGGCATGCCCTAGTACAGTGATGGTGAACCTATGACACGCGAACTCATTTGTTTGGGTTCATTTTTCTTTGTTAAATGGCATTTAAATATATAAAATAAATATCAAAAATATAAGTCTTTGTTTGTTTTACTATGGTTGCAAATATCAAAAAATTTCTATACGTGACACGGCACCAGAGTTAAGTTAGGGTTTTTCAAAATGCTGACACACCGAGCTCAAAAGGTTCGCCCTCACTGCCCTAGTACCTAGGCAGGGAGAAATTCCTGCCTCAACTACACACTGGGCCCCAAGTCAACATCTGCCTCCCAGGATTCAGATCCTGCAGAAAGGTCTGGGGTGGGGGGTTGGGAGGTATCAGTGCAGCTTGTCCCTTCCCTATAGTAAATCCCCTCTAAAGGATGTTTCCCTCCCATTGCTATTTTAACCATCTGAATCCTGCCAGGCTCTCCACAGCCAGCTTTGCCATCAGACATGAGCTAATAAACGTGAACTTTTGAAAAAGGGATCTATATCCCAATTTATAATACACAAAGGTTTTTCCCCATCCCTATATTATTTGAGGATGCAAATAAAAGTGTGAATAGAGTACTTTGCAGCTTCACTAGACAGCATCCAAGCTCAAATGCCAATGAATGGCTACCTTTTTTAATCTAAACGTCTGAGCCTCAGGTCGCCATTGAGCTAAAAAATATCCTATTATAAATGAAATACAATCAACATTGTGAAAAAGGTGAGTTTTTATTTTTTATTTATTTTTTAAATGTATTTTTATTGATTTCAGAGAGGAAGGGAGAAGGAGAGAAAGAAACATCAATAATGAGAGAGAATCATTGATCGGTTGCCTCCTGCATGCCCCCTACTGGGGATTGAACCTGAAACTTGGGCATGTGCCCTTGACCAGAATCAAACCCAGGATCCTTCAGTTCGCAGGCTGACGCTCTATCCACTGAGCCAAACCAGCTAGAGCATAAATGTTAGTTTTTAAAAAGCTACCTGAATATTTTCTGGATTTTTATTTTAAATTAAGCTCTTTCCAGCTTTTATTGTAAAAAGTAATATATAATCATTTTTTAAATTAGACAATGAATATAGAAAAACAAAAATATAAGCCATAGTCCACTATCCAGTGATAATGATACTTATAATTACATTGCTTTTTATACATTTTAACTTCCAATCTCTCAAAAACATTTTAATTAAGAATTTAATTATATTGACCCCCCCCCCACCCCCCGCCAAATCATACAGAAAGACAAAGAAGTTTTAAGTATTGCTAACGTTAGGGAAAAAACTCACAGTAATTATTAGCCATTGAGAACTGTGGAAGACGTCTAAGTTTTTGACATTCCACTCTTCCCTCTAGTGGCCAGAACGAAAAAAAGGATGTATGTTTGTTAGAATGCACGCCAGATTCTTCAAAAGCTCCTAAATGGTAGGCGTATTACATTTGGGAATTTCATAGGAGAGATGTTTCCTTTTTGTTTATTGGAGGCCCTTTATAAAACAAATTTCCTGGGAGGCATAATTACCATTTTCTGCGATTCTTCCCATCATCAAATTTACTAGCCTCTTCATGTGGCAGGATTAACATGGTGTTAAGAGCTCAAGGCGCGTATCCAACTGCCCAAGTTCAAATCTCAACTCTGCCTCTTGCTAGTGGGATGTTGGGCAAGTTACCCACTCAATGTCTGAGTTTCTTCTTCTGTATGATGAGGATGATACTAAGACCTGTCTCATGGGGCTGCTGGCTGGGGGGTGGGGGGAGGCTGAGTGAATTAAGGTGAGCAGATCTCCTTAGAACAGTCCTGGCACGTAGTAGGAGTTGAATGAGTCTTATGTACCCTCTGTGTTGCATTGCCTGCCTTCATTCCTACTACAGCGGGGCCTTGACTTACGAGTTTAATTCATTCCGCGACAGAGCTCGTAATTCAAATTACTCGTATGTCAAATCATTAAGTGAACGAGTGAGACACGTGATGCTGGGCTGATGTTGTGGCGTTCACTGTGATGTTTGCTGCACCAACTAGCGGTGGGGTATCTGAAGCTGGCTCGTAATCCGAATTTTAGCTCGTAACTCAAAGCAAAAATTGGCCGAGAGACAGCTCATATCTCAAGACACTCGTAAGTCAAGGCCCCACTGTACAATAAATGCCAAAGCTGGCCCTTCCCTGGCTCTGCTGTTATCCCCTCCCCCGCTTCTTCCTAAGGATTTGCATTGTTAATTTTCTCCTCTTTCTCCCTTTGTAATTTCCTCTACTTTACCAGCTCATCCCACTTACTTCCATCTCCAGTATTGCCTCTCTAGTTCAAGACACCATTGTGCGCTGGTCATAATGGATACTATTGTTACTGTCTTCTGGTCAGTCACCCTGCTTCAACCCTACAGCACACTGTAACTCAGCAACCCGAGTATTTTAAAAACACGAACCAGAACTTTTTTGTTTCTGCTGAAAAGTGATGTTTTGTAGCCCTGGCTGGGTAGTGAGGTTGATTAGAGCATGGTCCTGTTACAACGAGGTTGCAGGTTTGATCCCTGGTCAGGGCACATACAAGAATCAACCAATGAATGCATAAATTGATTTTCTCTCTCAAATCAATAAATTTTTAAAAAAATAAAAACACTTAAAAAAGTAACAAAAATAGCAACAATATAGACCCCAAATTCTGAACACAATATCATGTGAGACCGGGAAGAGGATGAGGGGGGAAATGCTCACATTTCCAGATCCTATGGGAGGGTAGAGATAACTACTTTCTGCCTTAGGATAATAAATGGTATTAAACCAACGCAAATATCTCCTGGGGGTTATAAATGTTAGATGTACCAAAGAAAAGGTGAGTCCTTTCAGCTAAGACTGCTACCATGAATAAAAGCCTTGATTCTTGTGGTACCTTTTCCACAATCTCCTGAAGTTTGAGCAGCTGCATGAGGCACTTGTTACTCCAACTTCCCACACATCCTTTAACATGTTTTATCACTGAAGGTGACCTGTGTGTGTTCCTTTCATCTTCAACAAACTAACTGGTTAACATTCATTTTAGCAACCTTAAAGTTTATATTTTGCCAAAAGTCACAGTTTCATGAGGAAGTAAATTAATCTCAACCATAAGAATCATATCGGGGATTATCATTTTTTTAGACCATGAGATATCACCAAGACACCTGGTTCCATCGGTGGTAACCTGATTTCATTGCGGTCAAGGTCAATGACACTTTACAAACTCAAACCTTTGTAAAGTTATAGCTAATTTACCCTCACTTTGCACAGTGCAGAAGGTCAGTTCTGGGAGTCTGGGCTCTGTCCATTTGATTTTAGGTCATAGAACACAGGAGTGAAGTCGGAGGTCATGCTCAGGGGAAGGAACCCTGAGTGGCCATTCACAGGGTGACCTTTATGGTACTCCATTCTCTATTCTCTGAGTGTCTCTGTCTTAAATAGTTTTGAACTGACATTTTTCTCCTCCCCCACCCCCAGTTATAATCAGATTAGAATGAAGAATGCTGTCCTCTGTCCCCCTCCATCTCAGAAGACAATGGGACTGTCATCATGGACATGGTATACATTTAAACAAACATTCTTTTTTTTTTTAGAACAACTTTAAAAATGTATAACATTCATGCAATGAGATATGAACATATCCTCTCTAAAGAGAACGCAAGCACACTTGGTTTTGTTGACCTATAAAAGAGTGTTGATGTTCACGAAACCAGAAATGTGGAAAACTTATTTATTTATTTATTTGAGAATTTTTATAGTTCATTTGAGCCAAACTGACAACGCATGCCAGGAAGCAAGATCTCAAATGCTCCCAGAAATTTAAAAGGTATTAGGCATAGTTTTGCAAAAGGAAAGTGAGACAAATCTAACTTTCAGATGTCCTGTTGTGGAGATAATGAAACCACGGCCTTTAGAATTCTTTGTTTCCCTCACATTTCTCAGAAACTTGCATTTATATAATTTTTGTCCTGTGTACAGAAGTACTAGCTTTGCTCCCAACAGTTTGAACTCTTTAAGGCTGCTTGAGAACAAGGAAATTTGCCTGGATGTGTATTGAAAGTTTTAAACAGAAGAGGGCAGTATGTCAGAGCGTCAAACCCCACAGGTATACATTTAAACAAACATTCTGAGAGAGGAGAAGGGGGTGGGGGGGAGAGAGAGAGAGAGAGAGAGAGTTAGTTTCTGGGCAAATTATGCCCAGAGACTGAGATTGCCTTTGCCAATAATTTATTTAACACAAGTTCACTGTTGGAATTATTATTTATAATAAATAATATTTCACAAGCCAAACGCATATAGATAATATCTCTTAATAAGCCAACAAAGAAATAAGTACTCCAGCCAGGCTGGTGTGGCTCCGTGATTGAGCATAAACCTATGAACCAGGAGGTCAAGGTTCAATTCTTTTTTTAAAAAATATTTTTTATTGATTTTTTACAGAGAGGAAGGGAGAGGGATAGAGAGCTAGAAACATTGATGAGAGAGAAACATCGACCAGCTGCCTCCCGCATGGCCCCCACTGGGGATGTGCCGGCAACCAAGGTACATGCCCTGGTCCGGAATCGAACCTGGGACCCTTCTGTCCGCAGGCCGACGCTCTATCCACTGAGCCAAACCGGTCAGGGCAAGGTTCAATTCTTGGTCAGGGCACATACCGGGTTGCGGGCTCCATCCCCAGTGTGGGGTGTGCAGGAGGCAGCCGATCAATGATTCTCTCTCTCATCATTGATGCTTCTATTTCTCTCTCTCCCTCTCCCTTTCTCTCTGAAACCAATAAAAATATATTTAAAAATAAATTATCCAAAGCAATGATAGAGTAATCACAGTATTATTCCAAGCAGAGGAGAGATGAATGAAATAAAGTCCAAGTATGGTGGAGGTGGACCTTCTACGACTTGATTCGGTAAAGTCAGTCCTATAAAAGGGCTAACAAGCAAACAGTCTAAGGAAGAGACAGCTTTAGCACCAGAGATAGAGGATCCAGAGTTGAAAAACCTCTAGAAACAAACCCGTTAATTTTACTAATTTACTGCCCTACACCTCCATTCCATGTCAATCCTTTCTGACTACACAACCCCAATCTTATGCTCCTTTGTCTTGTCAAATCCCTACACATTTAATGTTTCCTTAAGTAAAAGATATAAAATGGACTGTTCCATTTCTCTCACAGAGAATTATTCTTTTAATTCTCTTGTGTATACATAACAAAACTTGGGATTTTCTCCTGTTATTATGCCTTGTGCCAATTTTATTAGTAGCCACAAGAACTCAAGAAGGGTAGTCCCTCTCCCTGACAGCGGCTCATGCAGCAAGCTGACTTAAGAGACTAAACCCAAACTGCCAAGAGAAGCAAAGAAGAAAGATGGAGAGGGAGCATCCTGAAAGTGAATGGTTTTGTCACAGTTGTCCTTGCCTGCCCAAAGGTTAGGCTATGTGAGCCAATAATTGATCACCACATTTGCTGGCTCAAATCAGTTTTTGTCATGTGCCACCAAGAGTCCTGATAATTCAGTGGATGAACTCCAAAGTTCTTTCTTCTTTTGCTCTTTTTTTTTTCTAAAGGGACAATGACAATTCTATAACCCTCACCACTAATCTGCTCTCAGCATACGCTATTCACACCAGGGATGCTACTGAGAATGATTTTTGCATTTCAGGGAGGCTAGAGACAAATCTACTTTATCATTTAAAAGGCGTGGATTTACTCTCTCATATCTTAAAACTTCTCCAAGATGGCCATCTGCTACTTTTTTAGGTAAGAAAAAAAGGCCAACCTTATTCTAAAAAAATTGAATCTTCAGATAGAAAGTGATAAAATTCATATTTCTGTTTGAGGGCCTTAAAATAGGCTGTGGGTAGGGGTTACAATATAGTAAAGCAATCTCTGTTTTAAAATACTTTCCCACTTTTTTGCTCAAAATTGTTAACATAGCAAGGAAGTTTCCTTCTTATAATTTCTATTTGGATAGTGAAAGTGGTCTGCCTGGGTTCTACTGTTTAAAAATGTTTATTTCTTTTTTTTTAAATATATTTTATTGATTTTTTACAGAGAGGAAGGGAGAGAGATAGAGAGTTAGAAACATCGATGGGAGAGAAACATCGATCAGCCGCCTCCTGCACATCCCCAGTGGGGAGATGTGCAGGAGGCAGCTGGTCGATGTTTCTCTCTCATCGATGTTTCTAGCTCTCTGTCTCTCTCTTTTCCTCTCTGTAAAAACTCAATAAAAAATATTTTTAAAAAATGTTTATTTCTTTTTAATATGATTTTTATAACCAGGAATACCCATGTCTATTTTCATATACATTTTTCTAAAATCTTGAAATGAAGTTGGTAGTTTATTTAAAAAAAAAGCTTATTTCTTATTTCCCCCCATTCATTTAAATGTTCATAATTCTGACAAGCTACCTTCATCCTACTGCTACTACTACTAGTTAAACCAGACAGAACTGGGGCCTCCCCACCCTTCAGAGATTTAGGGAAACTTGGTGCCAGCACCTATTTATTTTGGGGACTATGAGAGCCCAGATTCTGCTTTGAGATTTCTGATGATTCCTCAAAGTTAGTTTCCTCAGGACGCCCTGTGTTTCTGCCTTAGGCCAAGCTGGACATTAGCGGCACAAGATGTCTGCACTGCTTTCCACTGGAATGCCATGCCTGCCAAGCACTTTGTGAGATTAATATTTTTGCCGGGGATTCGTGGGGTTGCTGGGTGGAAGAACCTCACAGGGCACAGCCAGCTTTCTGTCATCCCAGCGGCTGCACCTCCACCCTCTGTCTCTCCAGTGCATTCAACACATTCCTCTCTTTACTCTGAGCTGGGTAGTTCTTCACACGTAGGTCCCAGCTTCCAAGCAGGCGAATCATGGCATTTTCCCAACCAAGTTGGGTCTCATTCCTATGAGAAATGATCACACCAGTTGCCAGGAGAAGAACGTTTCCCCGGTTTGTTAAGAGAAGTGCTTGACATCTCCCTGGGTTAACTGATCATCCCACTGATCAGAAAGGTTTAAGTGGAGCTGAGAGTCTCCCGTTTTCTATCTCTCCGTGTGGTCCATTCGGACAATGGGAGCTGTGGAACAGGAAAACCTTCCTAAATAAGTATATGCGTGGGAAAAAATGTCGTCTCTGACAATGGAATTTTTTAACTAATAGGCTGTAGTCATATGAACATCCTAAGAATTGTGTCACTACTTGTCACCAGATATTTGAGTTCAGTTGTTGTTATTTATTTAAAAGCTAGAAAAGATACAAAAAGTTTTGTGGTCAGTTACAAATCTAGGATTATATATTTCTGGGTGTCCTGGCATCCTTTCCAAGGTGCCTTCGAATCACAGGTCATGAATTACTAGTTTTAAAGACCAGTTTCTATAATGAAAATGTCCCTAGTAAAAGTCAGGGAAGCCAACCAAAGTCAACATTAATCCCAAATAACTTACAGTCTAACTCTGGTACTTGAATAACTCTTTGTTCAGGAAGTTATTCAGCACCACCTGGGGGAGTTCTTGCAATGAAGAATTTTACAGTACATGGTAAAGACAGCTTAAGAAGGTAGGAAAGTTATTCAAGTATTCATGAATTTACATTTCTTTTATCAAACTTTATTAACTTGTAAAAATTAAAATCGGTGTAATTCAATATTTTGTGGAGAAACATTTAAAGAATTAAAAAAAATTTTCAATTGATTTCAGGGAGGAAGGGAGAAGGAGATAAAAACATCAATGATGAGAGAGAATCATTGATTGGCTGCCTCCTGCACACCCCCTTCTGTAGATCAAGCCCACAACCCAAACATGTGCCCTTGACTGGAATCGAACCCAGACCCTCCAGTCCTTAGGCCAGTACTCTATCCATTGAGCCAAACCAGCTAGGGCTACCATTATCATTTTGAGTGACTCATATGTACCAGCACTATTTGAGTCACTGCAAAGATACAAAGTTGTGTATCCCTGCCGCTGTCCCCAAGTACTAGGGTGGACACAATAGTACTTACTCTATTTTATAGGCACCGTTCTAAGTGTCTCTCATTTAGTCCTTTACAAGCATATGAAGAAAGTGAGACTATAGCTAATATTTACTGAGTACTCTTATATGTCAGACTTAGTCTAAGTGCTTTATATATATTAGGTCATTTAATTTTCATTGAAAGCCTAGAAGCTATGTAATATTATTTTACAGATTAACTATATTAATCCTTACAACAAGCTTATTACTTAGGCCTTATTAGCATTCCTTTTTGCAGACGGAAACTGTAGAGAAAGTAAGTGATTAAATAACTCGGCCATGGTTACACATTTAATAAGTGATGGAGCCAGGAATCAAACACACCTAGTCTAATGCTAGTGTCTGTATCTTAACCACTCTTAAATGTACTTCCTCTATTATAAAATCCCATTCTATGTACACTTAATTTACATGAATTCAGCCATATGTACTGAGAAACTGAGAGAACTTAAAGGGATAAGACAGGTCTTCTGCTCATGCTACTCAGTTGGCACATGCTTTGGAGGGAACGCGTTATGGTGGGGAACTGTCCTGCTCGGTTCCTGTGACTCTCAGAGTGTGGGCATTTCCTCAAGCCGAGGGGGACTGCAGCTTTGTGGTACTTATCATGTCCGCCATTCACTTCATCTGGGGTCAGCAGTGAGGTCTTTTAATGCTGGAGGACAGTGCAGTTGATCTAGGGAGAGCAGTAAGTTGCTCTCTAATTTGGCACCTTCGTAAGAAATTTCCAGGAATTTTTTGGAGTATAACTTTGTTTTATTTGTTCTCTGACTTTGGGGCCTAACCTCTGTGTAAGGTGTATACAACTAATATAACATAGGGCAAAATATAGCGTCACTTTCAAAGTAAGAACCAAAAGCCACAAGGAGTCAAAGGAGAGCAAAAATCACTTAGTGTGAGAGATGGGAGGTTCTTTGGGAAATCAGGAGAAACTTCATGGAGGAGAGGCTATTTGAGATAGATTCTGAAGGGTAGGTAGCCCTGAAAGCCAGAGAGAGGACATTATGTGTAGGAGGAGGTTCCTGAGCCGGGAGGGACACGGGTGGGAAAGCTCAGGGAGGAGCCGGTTGTAGCTAGTGCCAGGACTCTATGGAGAAAAGTGGTGGAAAGTAAGCCTGAAAAGATAGGCACTGGGCTACTTTACACAGGCCTTCGTAAGGGAGGAAAAAGAGGAAACTAGACCACCAACTTACACCGTACACAATAATAAACTCAAAGTGGATTAAAGACTTAAATGTAAGCCATGAAACCATAAAAATCCAAGAAGAAATCATAGGCAATAAAATCTCAGACATCTCACGTAGCAGAATTTTTGCTGATACAAGAGAAACAAAGGAAAAAATAAACACATGAGACTACATCAAAATAAAAAGCTTCTGCACAGCAAAAGAAACCACCATCAAACTGAAAAGGGAACCCAATGTATGGGAGAACATATTTGCCAATGAAACATCTGATAAGGGGTTAATCTTCAAAATATTATATAAAGTACTCATACAACTCAACAAAAGGAAGATAAACATTCCAATTTAAAAATGAGCAGAGGACCTGAATAGACACTTCTCCTAAGAGGACATGCAAATGGCCAAGAAACAAATGAAAAAATGCTCAAAGTCACTAATCATCAGAGAGATGAAAATTAAAACAACTATGAGGTAACACCA
>NW_006292604.1:1716176-1717912 GCF_000327345.1 Myotis davidii | reverse complement strand
GGAGGGGGGGAGAACCGGGTGGAGGGGAGCTATGGGGAGAAAAAAGAGGAACAACTGTAATAATCTGAACAATAAAGATTTAATTATAAAAAAGATACATTTTACTTCTTTATAGCTCATCAAGAATCTTATATAATAAAAGCCTAATATGCAAATTGACCAAATTGGAACGACCAGGAACAACTGGTTGCTATGACACACACTGAGCACTAGGGGCAGACACTCAACACAGGAGCTGTCCCCTGGTGCTTAGTGCGCTCCCACAGTGGGAGCACGGCTCAGGCAGAAGCCGGGCTCACAGCTGGCGAGCACAGTGGTGGTAGCCTCTCCCGCCTCTGTGGCAGTTGGAATTCCCTATGGGCTCCTGGACTGTGCAGGCTGGGCTGAGGGATCCCTGCCCCCTGCTGCCCCAAGTGCACAAATTTTGTCCACTGGGCCTCCAGTATTTAAGAATATTTTTCATATGCTAACTTCTTATTACTAGCATTTTAGACTGATGTTCAATTTGTAAGTTCTAAATTTTTTTTTAAAATTTTGTTACCTAGAATACTAAATGGCCTTAGGCCCTGGTAAATATATGTAAATTTACCAAGATTGTCTTCTTTTTTTTTTTTCTTAGATCAGATCTTTGAAATATTTTCCCTCTAGAACAGACATAGCTAGCATACTTCCAGTGCACAAAATACTTTCTTTCTTATCTTATTTTTTCATTCCTTTAACCCATTCACTTATCTCACCCCAAAAACCTGCTACTGGAAAACAGGATCCCACCTAAGACATTTTTGTGGGAAAAGGGTTCCACAAAGCCAGTCATATACACTACATGAATTAGTCATTAATCTCCTTTGAAGATATCTAGACCATTTACAGAAAAATCTACAATTGCCATTTGAAACTTTGCACTCAAAAAGACTCAGTGCTACCCAGTTGGTCTGGTAACCAGAAGTGCATCTTTAATACAAATCTGTCCCTTGCTGGTCTCAGCATGCTGTCATTTGGAAGTTTAGTACTTTAGGGCTTGAGAGGCAGGATATAGTGCCTTTGCTCTAGTATCTATTTCCTGCCTAACTGCACAAGTGTTATCTTAATGATTGAAGGGCTCTTTGGGCTAATGGCAAATGAAAAATATTAAAGACTGAAAACGTCAATAGAATAACATAAAAATAATTAAGTTTTCCATCACATGTGTTGGAAAAATGCCAAAGTTGACTTATATTAAATGTAAATCACCTTATAAAAATATACAGGACATTCACAGGAAAAACTGAAAACCAAAATAATTTTGAACATATGGGTATGGTTAGCTATAGACCAGTGGTTCTCAACCTTCCTAATGCTGCGACCCTTTAATACAGTTCCTCATGTTGTGGTGACCCCCCAATTCCATTGTTACAAATTGAACATAATTAAAGCATAGTGATTAATAACAAAACAATATGTAATTATATATGTGTTTTCCGATGGTCTTAGGCGACCCCTGTGAAAGGGTCGTTCAACCCCCAAAGGGGTCTCGACCCACACAGGTTGAGAACCGCTGCCATAAACAAAATTGTCAAGTCTCCATTTGAGTCCACAGTTTGGCTAACCAATTTTAGCTTTTTCTATGATTTGCTTAAGCTCCCTGATTTCTCTACTTGGCCCTGCTCACTAGATCCAAGCCTGTTTCTGTGATTCTATACCTGGTTTTCTGCCCTCCACCATCTCACTCAGTCCCTCCCTCTCTTGCGGTGGGGGGG
>NW_006292604.1:1707845-1716140 GCF_000327345.1 Myotis davidii | reverse complement strand
GTGAGGTGGGGGAGCTATCTATTCAATTAAAGGGAGCTTGCTGTCGCTGAGCTCCCTCCACTAGGCTCAAGGGCATCAACATTTCCAAAGACCTTCCTCTTCTACAACTCTTATCTCAGTGACCTCAAAAAGGGAGCTTATAAAAATAAGAAAAATTTGGACTCAAATCCCAACTGTTTAGTTGTATTAACAAAAGCAAGTCTCTTAATTATTTAGGCCTCAGTGTCCTCAACTGTAGGACGATTAGGTTACAGTAAATATAAATATTCCTGACAGTTCTAAGGGACTAAAAGCTGGAGGGTGGGGACTCCAACCTTGCCTCTTCCATCTGTGGAAGCTTACTTCTCTAGTTTGTACGGATCACCAAAGGACCTACTCTGGACTCAGTCATAATGAATATGTGAAGAATTAATCATTAACATATTAATTTCTTCCTCTACCCATGAAATCAGATGAAAATACAGACTTCGTAAGTGCGCTCTGAAATCTCTACTAGCAGAACCTAAGCCTCTCTCGGGCTTGTTGAGTTGTGACTGGGCTCCTTCATTTACCCTACATCTCATGTCAAAGGTATTGACCTGTTCCTACGGAGAGCACAGGGCAGCGAGGCCTAACTGCACAAGTCTTGTCTTGATTGAAGGGCTCTTTGGGCTAATGGCAAATTAGAAATATTGAAGCCTGAAAACATCAACCCTGGAGGCCACAGTGAGAAGGAGCAGGAGGAAGCTGAGCAGCCTGTGAAGAGCCCAGTCTGGAGCTAGCAATGACAATACCTTCCTGACTGGGTTTTCCAATGTTGGAAACATTCAAACCTGTGAAGAGTTGTTGTGAGTTTATTTGAGCCCAAACTGTCGATGTAAGTGGGTTACATGAAACCCATTGGTGATAGATTAGGAAGCAAAGCAGGGAAACCTCTGAGATTGGATAAAAAGTAAAATGATAAACATATACTTCTTTACAGAGGTGGGCATAGGACAGTTAACAGTCAACAATTAACTCAGTGAGAATGAGGGGGTTTGTGGTCTCCGCAGAGTGGTGCCTGCGCTTTGAGGAGTGCGGAAAAAGAAAAATTACTTTGACATACCAATGATATGTTATCACTGATGCAAAAAGACAGTAGACAGGCTCAAGGTAAAGACTGACCTTTGTCAGGGAAGATACCAGCCTCAGACATGAGTACCCACTATACTAGTAAACTGCTTTTAGTTAAAAAGTTTTAATTTCAAACCATCCTTTGTGGTTACCTTAGGTCTCTGAGTTTGCAAGGCCGCCTGCCACACGGGCCTTCCCTGAGCTAGTCAGGTTAGCATGTGGCCCCCTTTTGTCCACAGGTTATTATGAGGATTAAAAGAAAAGGTAAAAAGAAAGTACACATTCAATCAACACTGTTTAAGATGATGCTAAATTTCAAAAGCATGTTGTTGATACTTAGGCCTCTGACTACATGTAACATAAATACAGGTATACCTGTACTATATTACTATACCTCTTCATGGGCTCTTGAATATTAATTTTAACCATGGAACACCCCCCCACCCCCAGTTAATACTCTCAGCTCATCCTTTTCTGCCTGGAATTAACATTTTAATTATGGTCTTCCTGTGGCCTTTTTATCCTCCATATTGATTGGCTTTCTTATCCTGGCCTTATATTTCTCTCTCTTTTTGCTTAGCAGTCTGTCATCAGCAGATATGGAAAGTATACTCAGATATGGTGCGGCAGACAAGAAGAACAGGATGCAGGAGCCACAGGCTGGGGTAGAGGGAATATGTTGATAACCAGGGAAGAAGAGAGGGTCTGGAAAGAGGGAGATAGGGAACATGGCCAGAAACATCAACCATCTGGGTGGTGCCTGCTATGCTAGGCAGAACAGGGATGCCAAACAGAGGTGACTAGGGTTGCAAAGTGGCAGCAGTGACCTATGAATCTGGGGGACTAGGACCTGAGGCTGGTGTCAAGGCTGTTGCAGAAAGAAATACTTTTCATCCCTGATGTTTGGACAAGAACAGTTAAAACAAGGCTGCATTTAGAAAGTACTAGTGGTTAAGAGCACAGGCTCTGACAAAGGATTCAATCTTAAACTCCACTGTCTACTGTGTAACTTTAAAAAAGTTCCTTGTCTTTTACCATCAACATGAACTTCAATATAAAGATGGAGATAATTATATGGAACTCATAAGATTAATGAATGGAATTAATTAGTATCTAGTAGTGTACTTATAGTGGCCAGTATTATTGTTTTTATGGCTGTTATTATTTTCTTTAATTGAAACAATGCCACCCACTCTGATTAGCTCGCCAATAAGAAAAACCTCCTGAGAAGAAAGCAGATAAATAATGGGGAAAACAAGTGTTTGGTTTGTTTTTTTCTAATCTTTAAGGAGATCTAGGAAAATACATTTTTAAAATTCTATTAACTCATTTTAACTTGGTAGCATGGAAGAAACAGAGCTAAATGCCCTTGAAAACTAGTCAGCTCACAAATAAGAAAATTTATTTCAGCCAAAGCCGGTTTGGCTCAGTGGATAGAGCGTCGGCCTGCGGACTGAGGGGTCCCAGGTTCGATTCCGGTCAAGGGCATGTACCTGGGTTGTGGGCACATCGCCAGTGGGAGATGTGCAGGAGGCAGCTGATCGATGTTTCTCTCTCATCGATGTTTCTAACTCTCTATCTCTCTCCCTTCCTCTCTGTGAAAAATCAATAAAATATATTAAAAAAAAAAGAAAAAAAAAGAAATTTATTTCAGATCTTTCCCCATGAAAGATATTTATCTTTGTGTTTTAATTAACTACTATAGCATTTATTCTGAATTTTATTAAGGAATCAATTTTATGCGGAAGCTTTAACGATGAACACAGTCTTAAATCACTAATAAAATGTCTTCTTGTACATTTCACTTGGACTTTTAACTTTATAATAAAGGAGGCAAATTCTGCTGACAAAAATTAGTTTTAACATTGAAAAAATTATAAATTCTAATTAGAATAAAGAGTAATCCATCTTAAACACTTCAAATATTTTAATAAAGCAATAAAATGTACTTTAATTTACTTGTGGATAGAATAAAATGCCTCCAATTAAAGGGAAGGTTGCTTTGAAAATATATCAAGAACTAAAATTATGAAATGACTTGAAGCCTTTACTTTGCTAGAAATATTAACTGTAAAATGACACATGCAACTCATGAGGATTCAATTTCCCTTCTATATTCAAAACATTATATTTTTTGCTTATTTGACCTGATTGCATTTGATGGCACAAATGCCATTCTTAAGAATTGTTTCATTGTATTCTGGGAACTTAACATGTCCCCCTAAATTATTTTGGTTTTGATCATTCTTTAAGGCTGGCTTGCTTAATATACAATGCTTAAGAGATTCTGATTCATAAAAGGCAATCTGATACATAAAATCAAAAGTGAGTTTGGGGATTAGCTTCCTTTGCTAACCAGAGTATAGGAGAGTTATGAATAATCATCTTTATAGAAGTCCAGAAAGGGGCAGTGGGAGGGATGGATACCGTGGCTCACAAATAAGGTCAGCTAACACCAGAATATAATTGGGCAGATGCCTGAAACCACAGGTTCTTTAAGGAGAGGCAAAAGAAGAGATTTTTCTGGCTGCTCTTGGGAAGTTATGAAGTTACGTAGTTGTTGGTAACCTGGGGATTTGCCCACCTGTAGTGAAGGAATCTAACAAATTTAAGGATTGTGTCAGTTATTCAAAATTCACTACTTTGGATGCTCCTGTGGCGGTGAGTTGCCAACATGGGTCCTTGTGATCTTCATCTTCTACTAGTATTTATGTCCTTGTGCAGTGTCACCTCTCACGGAATTGGGACTGATTTGCATGACCAATAGAATGTGGCGCGGTGATGGCTGTGACTCCAGAGGCCAGGTCAGAAAGGGTAGCACAGCTTCCCCTTGTTCGCTTGGACTATTCACTTTGAGAACTTCCAAAGATTAGCCCAAGACAGAGCATTTCCAGTTTGGGAGGGGCGCATGATTCCCTGGCTACCACTCAGGGAAGTTAGTCTTCTTGTTCCTCACATTGATTATCACTCCCATCCCTAAACTGGGCCCTAAAGGGTCCTCTTCCCATTTTAACATATTCAAACATGATATAAAAGCAGGAAAACTTCTTCCCTTGCTTAGCCTATCTTACTGAAGACAGACTGAAATTTTAAAAAGCTTGTCTTAGATAATTAGAGAAATCAAAGGGGGAAATACACAATCAAGAAGTACGAAAGTATTCTGCCTAGCCCAGCTGGTGTGGCTCAGCTGTCTGCGCATCATTCCATGTACCAAGAAGTCACTGGTTCAATTCCCAGTCAGGGCACATGCCTGGGTTGTGGGCTCAATACCCCAAAAGGGATTGTTTCTCTCACAGATGTTTCTATCTCTCCCTCTCCCTTCCCCTCTCTCTAAAACCAACAAAAACCTTTTAAAGAAAGCATTCTGCCTAATACACATTATATAATCTCATTTATATTTAGTCCCTATAAATGCATGCATATGTGATTAAATACACAGGAAAAAACTCTGGAAGCTGAAGTGCTCGTCTATCATTTAAGGTTAGCTGTGAAAGAGTAGCCGTATGGAGTGGCTGGTATGTATGGAGGGTGAGGAGTAGACAGGAGAGTAGAGAAGGGAAGGAGACTTGGTTTATAAAAAATTCTATTTTTTTTTTAAATGTGTGCGGGGGGAGATCCCTGTAACTCCCAAGGAAGGAACCTTTTTTTAAAAAAATATATTTTATTGATTTTTTACAGAGAGGAAGGGAGAGAGATAGAGAGTTAGAAACATCGATGAGAGAGAAACATCGATCAGCTGCCTCCTGCACACTCCCCACTGGGGATGTGCCCGCAACCCAGGTACATGCCCTTGACCGGTATCGAACCCGAAACCTTTCAGTCCGCAAGCCGACGCTCTATCCACTGAGCCAAACCGGTTTTGGCAAAAAATTCTATTTTGTATTATTTGAGAATTGATAAGGGTACATTAATGAACCACTGTATAATTAAAATAAATTGTACAATATAAAAAAACCCAGCTCCTTCTGCCACTCCTGGGGCTGCGGGGGTGCTCGTTTGGTGCGGACCTGCTACCCCTTTTGTGAAGCGGCAGCTGAGGAGACTCCGGCCCTTGCCATGGCCAACGAAAAGCCCAAGGAAGGAGTCAAGACTGAGAACAATGATCATATTAATTTGAAGGTGGCGGGGCAGGATGGTTCTGGGGTGCAGTTTAAGATTAAGAGGCACACACCCCTTAGTAAACTAAGGAAAGCCTATTGTGAATGACAGGGTTTGTCAATGAAGCAGATCAAATTCTGACTTGGGGACAGCCAATCAATGAAACTGACACACCTGCACAGTTGGAAATGGAGGATGAAGATACAACAGATGTGTTCCAGCAGCAGACAGGAGGGGTCTACTAAAAAGGGAACCTGCTACTTTACTCCAGAACTCTGTCCCTCCAGACCAAGAAGACATTCTCAATTAGAAAACTACAGTTTGGTTTCCACACATCTGACTACTACAGTATAGTTTTCTCTGTTCTTTCATTTCCCCCTTCCCCATTCCTTTATGGTACGCTGACCACATTTGGAATAGTCTTTCCAGAAAAGCACCTGATGCATTTAAAAAAGACACACAAAAACATACACACTAAATGGCCAATGGTATGTTTTGATTAACATCAAATGGAGATGGGATAGGGAAAAAAATACTGGTTCTGTGAAAATATTCCCTTTGTCCACTTCTGGCATTCCAGTGAGTTATTTTGCTCTCACTGTTTAACAAAAAAAGAACAACATAAAAATTCTTGCTAACCTTGTTTGATTGGAGAATTTTGATGTTTTTCATTTATCATTGTAAAACCAAGGACAATTTTGTAACTTTTTTTTGTATGTAGCTGTTACATGTAGGGCAATCAGTCTTTAAGTAGGGATAAATTACTCTAAAAAAAATGAATCCTAGATAGTTTTCCCTTCAAGTCAAGTGTCTTGTTGTTTAAATAAACTTCTTGTTTAAAACACACACACACACATAACAAAACCCAGAAGTAACAGCAATCTAGTTATGTAGATACCTCCTATTATATGAGCAGGTTTCTAGGACTGCTGGCCACATCAGCCCTTTCCTACGGAACCTGACACTTTAGAATGCTATGCTGCAAACTTTCTGGGTTTCTTCCTTGGCCAGCTTCCATAAGAGATGTGTCTTTCTAAGACCTACTATCAAAGAGCTGCCTTAGAGATATCAAGCTTGGCAACTTCTAGGCCAATACCAAGAGAGCAGATTCCTCTGTTTCCTATTGTATCAGTCAACGACTGCAACACTAATTCTGGGTAGCAAACCACCTCAAAACATACTGCTTAAAACAGCAATTCTTTTCTGTAGGTCACTGGCTCCAAGCTACAGGATGGTTCTAAACCTGCTCCATGCCTCTCATTTTTCTTGGGCCAGGCACGTTCTTCACATTGTGAAAGGCAGGTGTGGAGAGAGGCAAGTGGAAACATGCAATACCTCTTATATAATGTCAGGCTCAGAACTGTCACACTGTCACTTCTGGGCATATTCCTTTGGCCAAGAGCAGGTGGAATGACCTAACCACACATCAGTGGGGTGGAGAAACATTCTATCTCTAGTGAGAGGAACTATAAAGCCACATTTCAAAGGTCACACATGCCTGGAGCAGTGAAGAATTGGGAAGGATAATGTTATCTAGCAAGGTTACCCACCTGGGACCTTTCAGTTTACTTCCAATTGGCAGTGGGGGAAATATATTTCTTCTAATGGTGGCTGACAACAGGAATGATTTTTAAAAAAATCTTTATTGTTGAAAGTATGCCATAGGTCCTCCTTTTCCTTTCCCCCATCAACCTCTTCCAGCACGCTCCTCCCCCTTCACCACCCCATTGTGTCCACGGGTTATGCATATGTGCATACAAGTTCATTGGTTGATCTCTCCCTGCCTACCCTCCCCTGCCTTCCCTCTGAGGTTCAACAGTCTGTTCATGCTTCTATGTCTCTGGGTCTATTTTGACAACAGGAATGATTTGACCTTGCAGGTGAGATCTGTTCCTAACTCTAAGAATTAGGCTTTGTCCTTGCAAGCTCCTTAATATGCCATGTTTTTGTCATGGAGATGCAGTAGGATTATTAATTCCTTCAAATACCAAAGTGGACAATGGTTGCCACAAGTGATAGGGTATTTCGCAGGAAGTAGGGGAACAGAAATACTTCCCTAGAAAGGATGCTGTGCTTGTGGTATCCTGTTTATTGTGTATTAACAATTTGAATGTTAAAAGGCTTTATAAATTCTTTAGTTTAAAGGGGTGCCAAGGCTTGCCATGTTTTAGAACTCAGGAATCTCCATAAAACTTCATTAGAGTTAAGAGGATCTTTTTTTACTAACCCTCTTTGCTACCTGGGTTTCCCCTTTGTTTAAAAGTAAAAGTCCCTTTATGAAGAAAAAAGTCCACAGCTTTGCTTTTTAAGATAGAAAGGAAGAATCATATCCCTCCTTCCAATCAAGAGAGTTATTACTAGCTTTAAAAAAGAAAGAGAAGATAATTGAATTCCTAGCGTCTTCAGGGACTTAAATCGGCGGGGCCTCCTGTGGTTCTCCGACATTTGAGCCCCATTCTAGGGTTATTTCCATGGTTCCCACGTTACTTCCAGGAAGAGCTACCACTTACATTCCTCAGGGTTTCTTCTTCGCTCCAGACTGGTTGTGGAGCAGCAAAAAGAGTCCAGCTGGTGTCCAGAAATGAACCGGGTGGATACCGCGCCAGGTCCATCCGAGTGCAGCTGCAGGAGCCCGAGGGGGATAGAATTAGTCCCCACGCGCGCGGGGCAGGCACAGCTCTTTGTTAAAGAAGCAAATACCGAACCAGAAGATGCTGCGGCTGAGAAAGGTGGTGGTGGTGGGAATAGATTGAGGCGTTTGCATGCGTAACTGTGCATACGAAAGGTCTTTAATGAGGCGCTTCGAACGCAGGAGAACCCAGGGCACCGTGTCATTGGCTTTGTGCACTTGAAGGCGCCTGAGAGTGCCTTGCTCAGAGGGTTCCCCTTTGTGTGAAAGTGGGGAAACCAAAAGCGTGCAGCTAACTGCTGGCCTTTCGTTTTAGAATTGTAGGCGCTTGGACCCAAATACCCCCGCACCAATACACTCCCGCATGCTCGCACCAACAATACTCGTACTTGAGTTACTTCTCCGTCGCTGACGGAGCGAGGAGCGACAAAGGCTCGGTGCGGGCGCCTGCAGCTCCGGGAGCCGCGCCAAGGGGC
>NW_006292604.1:1697008-1705899 GCF_000327345.1 Myotis davidii | reverse complement strand
AGAAGCGCGGGGAGGGTTCTGCGGGGCCCCCCGAGCCCCCTCTCTCGCTCTAGTTGGGCAGTTTTATTGCATGTCAGCAAAGGACGGAGAAAATATTCTAACACACCCAGAGGAATCCAGATTGCTCAGTTTTGGCTTGTTTCTCGTGGGCCAGTATCCCGCCCCCCCCCTTTTTTTTCTAGATTCGCTGCAGATTAGCCTTTAAGTTTTTAGTACTTCATTAAAGTGAATGAGGGGACACTTCATTGTAAAACTAGAATTTTCCTCCTCTCCTGTGATCATGAACATGTACTTCAGCTGTGTGGTTTAAATTTTAATCCGGTGATGAGAGAACAGTGCTCGTGTGTTTGGTAATCAGATTTACTTTCCTTTTTATCTATAAGTGAGCCTCCATGGAGAGGTAAATTAAGCACTTTCTCTGGTGCCAGAATCACTGGAGAATGTATGTACCCTTTACTAAGATAAGATTGGATGTTTTTGTTTCAGAGTTTCTTCCTTTCAAAAACTTTTATATATAAAACTATATAAAACTGGAAGCTGTTAATTTACGCTTAAAGGAATTTAGGAATAATTAAAGTTTATAGACAGTGCAACACAGTTTACACAGTGCATTCATATGAATGTTACTGAGGTATCACCTAGGAAACACATGAAGTAGAAAGTTGACATATCTTGGGCACCTGAAATTTGAATATTTAATGTCAACCTATTTTTAAACTTAGTGACAACTAATTGATCAATCATTGCTTCTCATTTCAGACATACAATAGTATACTAAAAAAAAATCAGTTTCATTGGAAAGAATTTGTAACTTTGAGATTTTTCTATCCTAAGTTAATAGATTGGTAACTGTGTTGATGGCCTTTACCCGCTCACAGATTGCACAAGTGTGTGTGTGTGTCAGTTTTTAAAGTGTGGCCCCCAGAACCACAGTATCAGCATCAACCTGGGAACTTGCTAACAGCTTTATTGAGATACTAGAGGCCTGGTGCTCAAAATTCTTGCAGGTGGGGGGGGGGTCCCTCAGCCCCACCTGTATCCTCTCACAATCCCCCACCACTGGCTCCTAACTCTCCTGACTGATCACCCGTAACCGCCTCTGCCTGCCTGCCTGATTGCCCCTAATGGCCTCTGCTTCGGCCTGCCGCTGCAACTTTGTCCAGAAGCACATCCGGAAGGTTGTTCGGCTGCCCGGTCTAATTAGCATATTATGCTTTTATTATTATAGATAATTCATACACCATTTAGTTCACCAATTTAAAGTGTACAGTTTAGTGGGTTTTTTTCTTTTAAATTCTTATCTGAGGATATGATTGATTTAGAGAGAGGGGAATGAAAGAGAGATAGAGATATAGAGAGGAGAAATATCAATTAGTTGCTTCTCCTTCATGCCCAGATCAGGGATGGAACTGGAAACTTAGGTATGTGCCCTGACAGGGACTTGAACCCACAGCCTTTTGGTGTATGGTACAATGCTCCAACCAACAGCCACCTGGCCAGGGCAGTTAAGTGTTTTCTAATATATTTATAAAGTTATGCCAGCTGTCACCATAATCAATTTTAGAATGTTTTCATCATCCCAGAAAGGAACCATATACCATTTAACAGTCACATTCAATTTTCCCCCAACATCCCCAGGCCTAGGCACCACTGATCTATTTGCTGTGTATTTGCCTGTTCCTGGGCATTTTATATAAATGAATCATGCAATATGTGATCTTTAGTGATTGGTTTCTTTCACTTAACACAACGTTTTCAAAGTGCATCCACGTTGTAGCATGTGTCATTTCATTTCTTTTATTGCCGAGTAATATTCCATTGTATGGATATACCACATGTTATTAATTAGTTGGTGAACTTTTGAGTTTCCACTTTTTAGCTATTGTGAATAATGCTGCTATGGACATTTGTGCACAAATTTTTGTTTGAACGTTTTTTCATTTCTGTTGGGTATGTGCACTTTTAAAAAAATCAGCTTTTTTGAGTTATTTAATTCCAAAATTAATTTATTTTGAGTGCACATTGAGTGATTTTTAGTAAATAGAAGTGTCAAACCACAAGCCAGTTTTATTTATTTATTTTAAATATATTTTTATTGATTTCAGAGAGGAAGGGAGAGGGAGAGAGAGGTAGAAACATCAATGATGAAAGAGAATCATTGATCGGCTGCCTCCTGCACCAGGGATTGAGCCCAAAATCCAGGCATGTGCCCTGACTAGGAATTTAACCATGACCTCCTGGTTAATAAGTCGGTGCTCAACCACTGAGCCATACCAACTGGGCACCACAAGCCAGTTTTAGAACATTTCTATCACCTCCAAAATTTCTCTCTAGACTGTTTGTAGTTAACCGTTATTTTCACCCCCAGCCCCAGGGAGCCACTGATTTGTGCTTTGTCTCTGTAGATTTACCTTTTCTGAATATCCTATATAATAGAAGCCTAATATATAAATTGTCCCCTTGACTGGGAGTTTGACCGCTTGCTATAACGTGCACTGACCATCAGGGGGCGGTGTGGAACATGGTGGGTGTTGGCAACGTGGCGCTGGTAGGGCGGCAGTGGAGGTGTTGCTGGCCCCCGTGGGCCCCAACTAGAGTGGACTGGTGGTATGGTGGAGTAGGTGAGTGGGCAGCGCCAGGCTAAGGCAGGTGTGAGTGGGGCCGATCATCGCCCCACCGATTGCCCAGCGGCAGTGGCAGCAGAGGGTGGGGCCACTGCCTGGCTCCCAGGCACTAAGGGAGAAAGGGCAAATAGCAATATTAAAATATTTCTTCTAATTATTTTCCTTTCAGTGTGCACGAATGCATGCACCAGACCACTAGTTTTATATAAATGGAATCATAACATATACAGCCTTTTACATATGGCTTCTTTCACTTATATTATTTTTGGAATTTATCTTTATTGTAGCATGTATCTGTATTTTTTTCTTTTGCTGAATATTTTATTGTATGAATATACAACATTTTGTTTATCTGTTGACCAGTTGATGGGCATTTGAATTGTTTCCTTTTAATTGTTTCCTGTCTTATTTTCTTTTTAAAGATTTAAAAAGTTTTTATTGATTTCAGAGAGGAAGGGAGAGAGAGAGATAGAAACATCAATGATGAGAATCATTGATCAGCTGCCTCCTGCATGCCCCCCTACTGGAGATCAAGCCCACAACCCTTGACTGGAATCAAAACGGAATCGAACCCGGGACCTTTCAGTCCACAGGCTGATACTCTGTCCACTGAGCCAAACCAGCTAGGACCTTGATATAGATTTTTAAATTGATTTTCAGAGAGAGTGAGAGTGAGAGGGAGAAACAGCACGCTCCCTACAGGAAATTGAGTCAGAAGCCTGGGCATGTGCCTCTGCAGGGAATTGAACCAGCAATCCCTTAGTGCAGTGGTCGCCAACTGGTGGTCCGTGAAGTCCAAAAGGTTGGCGACCGCTGATTTAAGGAAACCTTTGGAGCAGTGGTCGCCAATCCGTGGTCCGTGGACCACTGGTGGTCCGTGAGGTCCGAAAGGTTGGCGACCACTGCCTTAGTGCATGGGACAAGGCCCAACTAACTGAGCCACACTGGCCAGGGCTGTTTCTAGTTTTATGTTTTGTTTTGTTTTTTAAAAATACATTTTTTTTTATTTCAGAGAGGAAGGGAGAGGGAGAGGGGGGATAGAAACATCAATGGGAGAGACACATGGATTGGCTGCGTCCTGCATGCCCCCTACTGGGGATGGAGCCTGAAACCTGGACATGTGCCCTGACCAGGAATTGGAACTGTGACCTCCTGGTTCATATGCGCAATGCTCAGCCACTGAGCCACGCAGCTAGGCAGTTTCCAGTTTTTTGACTGTGGCAAATGCTGCTTGAACATTTGAGTACAAGTCTTTATGTGGACATATGGTTTCATTCTCTTGGGTAGATAACCTAGGAATAGAAATGCTGGGTCATCTGTTTAACTTTTTAAAAAAATGCCAACCTGTTTTCTAAAGTGGCCGTACATTTTACATTCCTCGTAGCAGTGTTTGAGAGTTCCAGCTTCTTCACATTCTTGGCAACGTTTGTTATTGCCATTTTTATTATAGCCATTCTAGTGGGTATGAAGTGGTTAACTCATTGTGGTGGTTTTAACTTGCATTTTCCTAAAGAATCAAGGTATTGAGCATTTTTTCATATGATTATTAGCCATTTCTGTATATCCTATTTGGTGAAATACTCAAAACTTTTGTGTGGTTTTTGTCTTTTTGTTATTGAGTTATAACAATCTTTGTATATTCTGGTTGCAAGTCCTTTATTGGATATATGATTTGCAAATATTTTATCTCAGTGAGTGGTGTGTCTTTTCAACTTTCTTTATTGGAATTTTTTTTTAAATTTTTTTTATTGGAATCTTTTGAAGCACAAAAGTTTTAATTTCTTTTGTCAAAAGTTTAAATTTTGCCCTGACCGGTTTGGCTCAGTGGATAGAGCGTTGACCTGCGGACTGAAGGGTCCCAGGTTCGATTCTGGTCAAGGGCATGTACCTTGGTTGCAGGCACTTCCCTGGTAGGGAGTTTGCGGGAGGCAGCTGACTGATGTCTCTCTCTCATCGATGTTTCTGACTCTCTATCCCTCTTCCTTCCTCTCTGTAAAAAAAAAAAAAAAGGTTGAAATTTTGATGGAGTTTATTTTTCTGATTTTTTATTTTTTAATTTTTTGTTGTTATAAGAACTCTCTGCCTAATCAAGTCTTGGGGATTTTCTCTTTTGTTTTCTTCTAGATGTTTTATAGTTTTTGCTCTGATGTTTAGATTTATGATCTATTTTGAGTTCATTTTAAAAAAATTATTTTTATTCATTTTTAGAGAGAGAAAAAGGGAGAGGAATAGAGAGATAGAAAGACTGATGAGAGAGGAAGTCATTGACTGGCTGCCTCCTGCATGGCCCCCACTGGGGATTGAGCCCGCAACCTGGGCATATGCCCTGACTGGGAATGAAACTGGTGACCTCTTGGTTCCTGGGTCTACCCTCAACCGCTGAGCCACACCAGCCAGGCTTGAGTTCATTTTTATGTATAATGTGAAATAAATGGGTCTAAATTCAGTTGCGTATGGGTTGTTTCAGCACCATTTGTTGAAAAGACTGTCATTTCTCCATTGATTGTAAATGTAAAGGTTTATTTCTGCACTCTCAATTATTTTCCATTATCTATATGTTTGTTCTTAGGCCAGTACTGTTCTGTCTTGGTTCATGTGCTTTATGGTAACTGATGAGACCAGATAATGTTAGCCCTCCAATTTTGTTCTTATTTTTAAAACGTGTGGCTGTCCTGGGTCCAGTATAAAAAGGATTGGCTTGTCAATGTCTGAAAAAAAAGTCTTGGAATTTTGATGGGGAATGCAGTTCAGGGGAAAATTGTCACCTTACAACATTGGGTTTTCTATTACATGGGCATAGAAATTTCTTTTCATTTATTTATTATTACTTATTTAATATATATATTTTATTGATTTCAGAGAGGAAAGGAGAGGGAGAGAGAGATAGAAACATCCATGATGAGAGAAAATCATTGATCGGCTGCCTCTTGCATGCCCCCTCCTGCATGCGGGATTGAGCCCGCAACTTGGGCATGTGCCCTTGACCAGAATCGAAGCTGGGACCCTTCAGTCCGCAGGCTCTATCCATTGAGCCAAACCGGCTAGGGCTCTTTTCACTTACTGATCTTTAATTTTTCTCTGATGTTTTGTAGTTTTGAGTGTACAAACTTTGTACGTAAAATATATTTTATTGGGGTAAGAACACAACATGAGATCTACCCTCTTTTTAAGTGTACACTATAGTATTGTTAAGTATAGGCACAGCCTTTTTAATAGCATATCTCTGTGTTTAGCAGAGGGTTTGCTTTTTAATCCTGGTTTGTTCAGAGTTTTTATCACGCACGGGCACTGGACGTCGTCAGATGCTTTATCTGCGTCTGTTAGTGTGACGGTCACAGATTGCCCAGGACTTTTCTGTTTTAAGCACTGAAAGCTCTGTGTCTTGGGAAAACCCTCAGTTCTAGACAAACCAGTATGGTTGGTCACACTAGTGTCTGAGATGATTATGTGGTTCCTGCCTTTTATTACATTAGTATGATGTATTATATTAATTGATTTTGAGATAATAAACCAGCCTTGTATTCCCGAGATAAATCTCACTTGGTTGTGGTGTATAATCTTATATGTTGCTTGATTTAGTTTGCTAACGTTTAGTGAAACATTTTTGTGGCTATGTTTATGAGACCTACTGGCTCATAAACAGAAAACCTGAAGTTTTCTTTTCTTGTGATGTCTTTGAATTCGTAAGAGTAATACTAACCTCATCAAATGAACTGAGAAGTGTTCCCTCTACTTTCTCTGTAAAAGTTCCTGAAGGATTGGTATTATGTCCTTGAATATATTTGGTAAAACTCACCAAATATATTGGTGAAAGCATCTGACCTTTATTTTTCTCTTTGTGAAAATTTAAAAATACTAATTTCTTTACTTGTTATAGGTCTATTCATATTTTCTGCTATTTTTTTAGTTCCAGTAATTGTGTTTCTATGAATTTGTCCATTTCACCTAAGCTATTTAATTTGACATATAGTTCATAATATGTTCCTATATATGTTTTTAATATTGCCAGTATAGGTAGTGATGTCCTTCTTTCATTTGTAAAATTGATAGCATCTATCTATTCTCATTTTCACTTGGTCATTTTAACTAAAGGTTTGTCAATTTTGTTATTCTTTTCAAAGAAACACGTTTTGGTTTAATTGATTTTTCCCCAGTTGTTTTTCTGTTTTCTATTTCAGTGATTTCCATTTTAATCTTTATAATATTATTCCTTCTGCTTGCTTTGGCTTTAGTTTGCATTTTTTTTAGTTTCTTAAGGTAGGAGCTTAGGTTATTGATTTGAGATTGTCTTTTCTTACCTAGGCATTTAAATCTATACATTTTCCTCCAAACACTGTTAGCTGCACCTCATACATTTTTATATGTTCTGCTTTTTAACATTTTCATTCAGTTCTAAATATATTCCTTTGTGATTATTTCTTTGACTCATAGGTTATTTAGAAATGTATGGTTTAATTTCCAGTTATTTAGGGATTCCCCAGATTTCATTGTTGTTGATTTTTAATTGCCCTGTAGTAGGGAAACATGCTCTGTATGATTTTCTTCATTTTTAATTTATTGAGACATTTTTATGTCTTAGTATGTAATTTGTTTTGAGGAGTGTCCCATCTGTGCTCAAAAAGAATATATATTTTGCTGTTGTTGGTCTGAATGTTCTGTAGGTGTTAGGTCAAGTTGGTTGATAGTTTTCAGGCCGCCTATGTCTGCTGATTTTCTGTCTAGCGGTTCTATCAATTACTGAGAGTGGGATATTAAAATATTATTGAGTTACCTATTTTTCCTTTTTGTTCTCCCAATTTTTGCTTCCTGCTTTTGCGGTATTAGTAATTGGTATGATATACATGTATAGTTACTTTAATCTTATGGATAAATTGGTCTTTTCATCATTATGAAAGATCCCTATTTGTCTATTTTGTCTGGTATAAGTATAGCCACTGTAGCTCTCTTATGCTTACTGTTTGCATTGCATATCTTTTTCTATTCTTTTACTTTCAACCTATTCGTGTTTTTGTTTTTGTTTTTAATTTAAAATGTGTCTTGCCTGGCCGTCATGGTTCAGTGGTTGAGCCTCAACCTATGAACCAGGAGGTCAGGGTTTGGTTCCAGGTCAGGGCACATGCCTGGGTTGCAGACTCGATCCCCAGTGTGGGGCTTGCAGGAGGCAGCCAATCAATGATTCTCTCTCATTATCGATTTCTCTCTCTCTCCTTTCCTCTTTGAAATCAATAAAAATATATATTTTAAAAAACATACTTATAGGCCACATATAGATGAAATACTTTCTAAAAAAAAGTCTGACCATATCTCCCTTTTGATTGGAGGGTTTAGTCTGTTTATATTTAGTGTAATCATGTCTTCAGTTTTGCTAGTTATTTTCCATATGTCTCATTTCTGTTCTTATTTCTTTGTTCATTCTCTGCTGCTCCTTCTAGAGTTAATAGATATTTTCCAGGGTTTTGCATTTCTTTGTTTTTTAACTAGATTTTTGGAGTTACTATCTTAGGTTACTCTAGGAATTACAATATGTATCTTTAAAAATTTTTAAATCCTCACCCGAAGGACATGTTTTATTGATTTTTTTTTTAAGAGAGAAAGGAAGGGAAGGGAGGGAGGGAGAAAGAGAGAGAGGAGAAACATCAATGTGAGAGAGAAACATCGATTGGTTGCCTCCCATATGTTCTGGGGACAGAACCTGGAACTGAGATGTGTGGCTTGACCAAGAATTGAACCCACAGTCTTCTGGTGTATGGGAGGACCCTCCAACCAACTGAGCCATCTGGCCAGGGCACAATATGGATCTTATTTTATCACTAGAGGCCCGGTGCACAAAAATTTGTGCACTGGCAGGGGGGGGTTCCCTCAGCCCAGCTTGCCCCCTATCACATACTGGGAGCCCCAGGGGATGTCCTACTACCTGCTCCCTGCTCCCCTTGGGGAGTGGGCCTAAGCCACAGTCTGGCCTCCCTTTGAGGACTAAAGCCTCTGGTGAGTTATTAGCCCTGGGCCGGGTCACCCCCAGCTCCCCACCGCTGCCACCATCAATGATCGCTGGCTGGCTCCTCCTTGGCCCAAGCTTAAAGCCTCAGGCTGAGGTGTTAGGCCTGGGCCACCATCAATGATCGCTGGCTCAATGATCGCTGGCTGGCTCCTCCCCGGCCCAAACCTAAAGCCTCTGGTTGAGGTGTTAGGCCTGGGCCTGACCCTCCCCATGCTCCCCACCATCAACTATCTCTGGCTGGCTCCTCCCTGACCCAGGCCTAACGCCTC
>NW_006292604.1:1675477-1696841 GCF_000327345.1 Myotis davidii | reverse complement strand
CCCCCCCGCCCAGCTCCCTGGCCCTGATCTCCACCCCAACCCAGCCTAAAGCCTCAGGCCGAGGCTTTAGACCTGGACCTGGGCACCCCCAGCTCCCCGCCACCGATCACTGACTGGCTCCGCCCTGGTTCCCTGCCAAAGCCGCCATGAGGATCACTTGCTGGCTCCGCCCCGGTCCAAACCTAAAGCCTCTGGCTGAGGTGTTAGGCCTGGGCCCGGGCACCCCCAGCTTCCTGTCGCCGCCACCATCAAGCATAGCTGGCTGGCTCTGCCTGGTTCCCTGCAGCTGCCACCATAAGTGATCGCTGGATGGCTCCGCCCAGGCCCCAGCCTAAAGCCTCAGTTTGAGACTTGGAGCTGACATATGCAAAGCCAATGATTGCTGGATGGCTCCGCCCAGGCCCCAGCCTAAAGCCTCAGTATGAGGCTTGGGTCTGCCGGTGGGATCGGTCCCGGGGGACCGCTGTCACTCATATGCTCTCAACCCGCTCTCGCAGGTTGAGGGCGTGAGTGCAGGCAGATGCCGCAGCCGCCCCGCTGGCCCGTGTCCGGGTCACCTGGGGGTTTTGGGTCTCGGGTGACTGCTGGCACTCACACCTCTCACCCGCTCTCAGATGGCGCTGTACCATCCTGCCTGCAATATGCAAATTAGCCGCCATCTTTTTTGGCGGTTAACTGCCATCTTAGTTGGCAGTTAATTTGCATATCTCGCTGATTAGCCAATGTAAAGGGTATCAGTCGTACGCCAATTACCATTTTTCTCTTTTATTAGTTTAGATTAGATAGCCTAATTGACTAATTTAATTATGGTAAAATATAGAAACTTTGCTTTATTTTCTCCCCTCTCCTGTCTGTTGTTAGTATTGTTATATATGTTAAATTTGTATATATTAAAAGGTCAACAATACAGTTTTATAATTTTTTATAGGTGTATGTCTTTTGAAGCAGTTAAGAGAAGAAAAAATATTTAAACTATTTTATATTTGCAAATATATATTGCCTAAGAGAGCAATATAATCCATTAGAATGGTTAGAAAATATCAAAATTTTCATATCAGTCTGCACATATAATAGTATAGTATTCATTCATTTTAGGTTCTTGAAAGACTACAGTAAACAAGATAATGTAGTACCTGTTAAGGAGACAGACATTAAACTGATTCCTGTCAGGGCGCAAGCCGGAGTTTTGGGCTCCATCTCCAGTTAGGGGAAGTGCGGAGGCAGCTGATCGATGTTCACTTTCATATTGATATTGTTCTCTCTCTCTCTCTCTCTCTCTCTTGCTTCCTTTCTCTCTAAAAATTAATAAAAATTATTATTTTTTAAAACAACATATAAACAAATAAGGTAATTTTAGTCTGAAAAATATAATGAAGAAATGAAATAGGGTAATGTGATATCAAGTAGAGAATGATAGGGCAGCTACATGAAAATGGAGTATCAGTTTGGGAAGGGGAGCCAAGAGGGAAATGTCTCCTGCAGAAGTGGTAGTTGAAGTGATATCTGCATGATGGGTAAGGAGGGTTCTGTCTGTTGATGATCTGGAAGAGCCTTGTATCCTAGAGAAAAGGAGGTTTAGAATAAACTTCGTGTGTTGCAGGAATAGAGCCAGTGTGGCTGGAGCTCAGGGAGCCAGTGAAGGAGCGATGAGGGATGGATGAGGTCAGAGACATTGGGTGGGCTAGCTCTGATTGATCTTTATATAAAAGAATTTAGATTTTTTTTCTAAGTGTGGTGGGAATCCACTGGAAAAACATAGCAGTGACCTTGATTCTTGACTAAAAGTTTATTTACAGCTCAGTATTCATTTTTTTTCTTTAACAGTTTCTGAGTGTGAGTAAATAGATGTAGGGTTTTAAAAATAAATAAATAATTTTAGCTTCATAAAGAATATCAGGGAAAATAACTTCTTCCTTGAAATTTAACTCTGAGAATAAAATAAAATACCAATATGTATAAAACTTTAAATTTGTAATACAATTATAGCAGTGGCAAATGTTCTTGTGTTAACTTCAACCAATTTATATTAGTATTATAAAACTATATTTTAACTATAATTACGGCCTAAAATATACAGAAAACTTTATGTAGTTGTATTGTGACTGACTTTCTAAATAACTTGGTATGTGCCCTGACCGCTTTGGCTCAGTGGATGGAGCGTCAGCCTGCGGACTGAAGGGTCCCAGGTTCGATTCCGGTCAAGGGCATGTACCTTGGTTGCGGGCACATCCAATAGGGGGTGTGCAGGAGGCAGCTGATCGATGTTTCTCTCTCATCGATGTTTCTAACTCTCTGTCCCTCTCCCTTCCTCTCTGTAAAAAATCAATAAAATATATTTAAAAAAAATAACTTGGTATGTAAACATCTTTTCTTTTATTATTTCACTAGTACAAACTGTCACGGTTATTTTTATTTGGCTAACTAACATAAAATTATAAGTTTAAATTACTTCAGATTAGACAGTGTGGAATAGAGTCTTTTTGGGGGGGGGTGGAGAGAGAGAGAAACATTGATGTGAGAGAGATTGATCAGCTGCCTCCCGCACACCCCACACTGGGGATCGAGCCTGCAACCTGGACGTGTGCTCTGACTGGGAATTGAACCAGGGACCAGTGATGCTCAATCCACTGAGCCACACTGGCAAGGCCAGGCATACTTCGTTTTATTGCACTCCAGAGTGCTGTGCTTTTTACAAATCGGTGGCAAGACCCAGCACCAGCAAAAAGATTAGAACTGGCTTTATTGTGTTATTTGACTTACTGCTGTTGTCTGGAACCAAGCCCACAATATCTCTGAGGTATGCCTATATGTATTAGAGATGATAAAATAGAAGAAGAAACCAAGAACAAGAAGAAGTTGAGCTAGGGGTTAGTATTGTTGTCTATTATGTGCCAGACACTGTTTTGAGAGGTCTGTCTATATACAATGGTGATTAAAATAGCTATGAGGCAGCTCTAGTGGAGCTTATATTCGACTTTGTGTTGGTGGGATGGGTAGAAAGATTTGCAATGAGCATGTCCAGTAATCTCCCCCTTATCTAAGGTTTTGTTTTCTACGGTTTCAGCTACCCAAGGTTCACTGTGGTTCAAAAATATTATATGGGCCTGGCGGTTTATATTATATGGGCCTCAGTGTTAGAGCATCAGCACATGGACCCAAGGGTCTCGGGTTTGATTCCCAGTCCAGGGCACGTATCTCGGTTGCAGGTCCAATCCCCATCTCCCATCAGGGTGCTTCGGGGAGGCAACCAATCAGTGATTCTCTCATCATTGATGTTTCTCTCTCTCCCTCTCCCTTCCTCCCTCTGAAATCAATAAAAACATATTTTTTAAAACATAAAATAGTGTAAAGCTGCCCTGGCTGGGTTAGCTCAGTTGGTTAGAGTCTTGTCCCGATATGCCGAGGTTGCGGGTTACATTCCCAGTTAGAACACATAGACCAATGAATGCATATATAAGATGTTTGTATCTCTCTCCCACTTCCCCCTCTCTTCCTTTCTTCCCTCCCTCTATTTCTCTGTCTTAAAAAAAAATCATAAAAAAAGATTCCTAACCAAAAGCGAATCTATTTTGGGTTCTAAATTAGCATACGTTAATTTGCTTTATTGGACTATAAATGTGTCCAAAGAACAAAACCAAAAAACTTCTCTAATCTGGTAATTTATAGTTCTATAGGCCTCTTTCTACTCTGAGGAAACTTAGAGGAGCATTTCAGTAGGTTGATTTTAGGGCAGAGGAGCATTTCAGTAGGTTGATTGTAGGGCTAAGCTTTATAAATGATTTAAGAAAAAGGTCACATTCATGTATTGGGAGTATAACAAGCAAATAGTATAGTGATTGTAAAATTAGTATTAAAACTCAGAATCTTCTGGGTTCTTACCTATACTTGAAAGCCAAAGTTCTAGTATTTTCATGAGTAAACTGATCATATTTTGAGTAATTATATTTATAACCTTACAGTGATGCAGTTTAGATCCATGAATAATAAAAGTAGGTTTTTCTGCTCAGCGGGCATGGCTTAGTGGTTGAGTGTTGATCTATGAACCAGGAGGTCATGGATCAATTCCTGGTCAGGGCATATGCCCAGGTTGCAGGCTCAATCTCCAGTAGGGGGTGTGCAGGAGGCAGCTGATCAATGATTCTCGCTCATCACTGATGTTTTTTTATCTCTCCCTTTCCCTCCCTCTCTGAAATCAATTAAAAAATATTTTTAAAAATAAGTTTTTCTTATAAAACTCAATTCTAGGGTGAGGGCATGAGGGGGGGAATCAATGGAGATAAGGACACATATGTAATACCTTAATAAAGAAAGAAAACTCAAATCTATGTTAAACATATAATACTTTAAATACTAAATTTCATGATCATTTAAATTTAATTTTAGATTATAATTAGTAAGACCTAGAAAGTGTATTCATTTTAGGACAGATTAGTGAAAAAAATTTTTTAAATATATATTATTGATTTCAGAGAGGAACGGAGACGGGGAGAGAGATAGAAACATCGATGATGAGAGAGAATCATTTATCGGCTGCCTCCTGCATGCCCCCTACTAGGAATCGAGCCTGCAAACCCGGCATGTGCCTTTGACTAAAATCGAACTCGAGACCCTTCAGTCCACAGGCCGACTCTCTATCCACTGAGCCAAACAGCCAGGGCTGAATGTTTTCATCTTACATTTTTGTTCTCTAATGGTGTGCTTAAGTAAACTTTCAGAGCCAGTTCATTTTTTATATTTTATTTCATCATCTGGATGAGTTGAGAATGTTCCAGGAAGTCTGTCTTTATGAATCTTTACATAATATTTGGGCATTGAGATGATGTTCTTACTATGTCATATCTACTAGTAAGCACTTAAACTCAGTCATGGTATCACTCTATAATGATAAAGCATTGTAAGCCTCCCATATATTATATGTGGGAAAGATGGTGTCCATGTCCTCTTCATTCCAGACCATTATGTTTCTGAGATCTCAAGAAGTTAAGTAACTTGCCCTTCAGAAAATAGTTAACATAGCAAGTTTGAAACTGCTGTCCTCAGAAAGGCCTGTGTGCAAGGTTGGCCCTTGGCTGGCATCTGGGAACTTGGCTCTCAGGGTGTTCCCACTAACTGATGAGGGTGATTCACTGTGCCTAGACTGTTTGTGCAAACAATACGGTTTATGTTGAACACCTGCTTTTCTTCTGGGGGTCTGTAGTACTGGTGCACACCAGGCAGAGGGTGCCCCTGTGACCTGCCTGCAGTGCAGCCTTGGGCGCTGAGTCTCCGATAGGCATGCCTGGGCAGAAACACTGCGTGCACATTGGTGGATTTTTGTTGCTGGGGGAGAGGAGTAAGCTCTGCCTGACCTTTCTGGGGAAGGAGAGAGCATAGGAAGCTTGCAGATTGAGTCCTCCAGACTCCACCCATGTCTTTTTCCTTTATGACCTGCTGTGTATCCTTATTCTAGCCATGAGTACAATGACCTCTGACATACCTCTTCAAGACTAAAAAGATCCGGCCCTGCTGAGGCTGAAGATTGGTGTTTTAACGTCTGTGCAAGAACTTTAGTTCCCTTTGCCTGGTGATTAGAGTTCCAGGTACAGGGACTCTAATCCTTCAAATAAAAATAAGCATGCATTTGTTTATTACATATTCCACAGGCCCATTCATGCCCATGTTCTAGTCCTATGGAAGAAGCTGTAAACCTTTGACTTAATTAGGTAATAAGGAGATGATCTTGTGTAAATAGTTTAATGGGAGTCTAAGTGCACTTTTCCTCCTAGCTGCTTTTACCAGGGGGCCTTTTTATTTAGCACTATAAAAAGTTTATATTTTGGTTCTAGGTAGTTCTTTTACATGGGTAAATTTGAATAAGGCCTATGCCTAAGAATAATTTCTTGCTAATGCAGAATTTCAGGCCAACATTTCTTTCTAAAAAACAATAAAAAGAAAATACTAATGCATATTACACATAGATAAATATTGAAAACATTAAGTGAAAGAAGCCAGTCAGAAAAGATCACATTATATTATTCTATTTATATGAAATAGACAAGCAAGTCTCTAGATATAGAAAGTAGTAGTGGTTGCCAGGGATGGGGGATTGGGGAATGATAGGGAGTGACTGCTAATGGACATGGGATTGGGGAGGAGTGCTGAAAATGTTCTGAAATTAGAACAAATTGTGGGGATATCATACAACTTTGTGAATATACTAAAGACCATTGAGCCCTGGCTGGTATGGCTCAATTGATTGGAGCAGGGGTCCTCAAACTTTTTAAACGGGGCCAGTTCACTGTCCCTCAGACCGTTGGAGGGCCGGACTATAGTTTAAAAAAAAACTATGAACAAATTCCTATGCACACTGCACATATCTTATTTGAAGTAAAAATCAAAACGGGAACAAATACAATATTTGTATTTGCATGTGGCCCCGCGGGCCGTAGTTTGATGACCCCTGGGTTGGAGCATTGTCCCGCACACTAAAAGGTAGTGGGTTTGATTCTCAATCGGACACATACTCAGGTTTCAGGTTTAATACCTTGTCAGGGCACTTGTGGAAGGCAACCAATCAATGTTTTGCTCTCTCCCTTCCTCTCTCTCAAATCAATTAAAAAATAAAAAGTAAATAAAAACCATTGAATTATACACCTTAAGTGGGTAAACATGTTAATTATTATCTCAATAAGGCTGTTTTAAAAATGGTAAATGCATATGCAATTTTGTTAGACATTGCCAAATTTCACTTTCAAAGTGTTGTATTAACTTGTCTTCCCAGCAGCAATGTATAAAATTGCACAATTTTGCCAACAGAATATGGTGTCATACATTTTAATTTTCACCAGTCTGATAGATGAGAGAAATGATAAATCGTTTTTTGAAAATTTGTATCTTCTATGAGTGAATTTGAACTTTTCATATGTTAAGGGCCCGTTTTACATGTTTTTGTGACCTGTATATTTTCTTTGAGGTTTTTGGTTCTTTATTCCTCTCTTTCACGTGTTCTTTATATATTAGTAATATTAGTCCTTTGTGATGTAGCATCCTATTTCGAATATCATAGATTGAATGTTCCTTGTTTTTGCACTTTATGTACACACAAACTTTTTAATGAGAATGTGGTCTGTACTCTAGGGCAACTAAATTATAGTACAAGAAGAATTTACTTCTGGGTGCTACTTAGATTTGCTATCTTTTCACACAGAGTTTTTCTTCCATCCTGATTAATTCACTTAGTATTCATTATTCAAAGTTGTTTCTCTTATGAGAAACATGCTAGTCTTCACCCCTTCTTCTAAGTTCTAGACCTAATGGTGGCTCCTTTCTGAAGTCTCTCTAGAACCCTCCAAAGCCAACTTGGGTGTTCCTTTTTTATGTCCCCACTGTACTTTGTAGTTTCCTTTATGGCATTGACACTGTAATTCTCTGTGTTTCTCCTTACTAGACTCTAAACCAGTGATGGCGAACCTTTTGAGCTCGGCGGGTCAGCATTTTGAAAAACCCTAACTTAACTCTGGTGCCGTGTCACATATAGAAATTTTTTGATATTTGCAACCATAGTAAAACAAAGACTTGTATTTTTGATATTTATTTTATATATTTAAATGCCATTTAACAAAGAAAAATCAACCAAAAAAATGAGTTCGTATGTCACCTCTGACACGTGTGTCATAGGTTCACCATCACTGCTCTACACTGTTTAAAGGCTGAGTTTTTACTTAATTTTTGTGTTTCTGACATAGTGCTGCTTAGCATATGGTAAGTATTCAATAAATATTAATGGAAGAACTGGTATAGTAAGAGATAGGAAAGAGGTGATGTCATTGTAGGAGAAAAAACTGTCCTTGGAGGACAAGTGGAGTTTGAATAAATGAAGAGGAGATTCCTGGTGACAGGAGAGGATGGGGATGTGAATGAGCATGGTGGTGTGTGTACAGTGAACAGTGGAGGTACTTGTCTGATTGGAGCATGTTTGCTTATTCTTATTGTCATCACATCTTGACTGTGTACCTATTCTATGGAAGATACTAATTTAGGTAGTAAAACCACAGATCTAACAAACCTGGATACACTGATTTTTAAAACTTTGTGCTTTGGGAATTTAGTAGGGAGTAGATTAAGGAGTTAAAAAGGAGCAGGGTTTTAAAGAACACTGAAGGGAAGACATAGATGTTTGGCCTGGTATGGTTGATAGGACTTGGCAAGTGAATGATCTGCTGGAGGCTATTATTTTCCAGATGTTTTGAGTCAGGGAGGTATGTACAGTAGGTCCTCGGGTTACGTCGGAGATCTGTTCCTACGGCGCGATGTGACGCGATTTTCGCCGTAAGTCGAAACCCCCCCTACATAAGCACCTACGTCACTCACAGCAGAAATGAAGTGAACATTAAAAAAATTTAAAAGAAAGATAACAATTCCTAACCTTTAGTTGTGGTAAATAAATAATAAGAAACATAAAGCACAGACGTACATACATCGAAATGACGGAACTTTTTTTTTGTAAATAAATGGTAGATGGCGATGTAACCACAAAACGACGTATGTCGAGTCCGATGTAACCCGAGGACTGCCTGTAATGTGATGGGGGGAAGAGAATTATAGAAAATTATAATTGAGCTCTGAGGGGATGAAGTTGCATTAGAACTGAGACCTGTAAGACAGGAATTGGCCCAGTGGTTAGCAGGGGAGGGATGTTCAAGACAGGAGAGAAGAATATAGGAAACTACAAACAACTGTGGTATGAAGTTAGATGAAGTAAAGGAAGGTGAGGCTGGACAAGTGAGCGTGGATTGGATACATGATTTACATTCCTGAACATATCAGAGTGAACATTTCATAACTTCTGAAAATAGACCTAGACTTCTTGCTTGTCAAGATTTGCAGAGTTTGGGACTTCATCTTGCAGGTGTTGAGGAACTACTGAAGACTTGAGAGGGGCCTGACATTATTCTATCTCAGACTATCCTGATATTGCAGTAGATGGGCTGGAAGGGGGCAAGATTAGGGGCTAAGAGACAAATTCTGAGGCTCTTACAGCAATATAGAGAAGTGGTAAAGAGGACCTCAACAAGGGTAGAGGATATGAGATTATAGAGAAGGGGTCAAGAGTAAGAGTATGATGGTGTTGATGGAGAAAGGAGTCATGGATCTCTGTTTTGTAGGCAACTTGTGTGAGTGTTGGGGTAACTTACTGAGCTAAGCACAATAGGAGAGGTAATATTTTTGGGAAGGTAGCCAAGAAAAAAAAAGTTTAATTTGGGACATATTTTCCTCCCACACTTTTCTCCATACCATTAAATGGTGCTGTGATGCATCTTTGGATTAATTCTTCACTCTTTCACAACCCACATCCCATTTGCTAGCAAATCTTTCCACTTTACTTTCAAAATATATCTAAAAGTTGACCACTTTTTATTCTCTCCAAACCCTACCACTTGTCCTAGCCACTCATTTCTTACCCAATTATTATAGTAGCTTTCTAACTGATCTCCCTGCTTCTGCCCTTGCCCCCTGTCTGTTCTTAGCCCAGCATCTGAATAATCCTTTTAATAATCAGGTCCCCCTTCTCCTGGAGTAAAACTCAGAGTCCTTACTTTGTGGCCCTTACTTTCTGTTCTTTCTCCCTTTTGCTCACTTCACTCTAGCCATATTGGCCTCCTTGCTGATCCTTGAACTAGTCAGGTGTACTCCCTGTTGCAGATCTTGAAGTTCATCTTTTTTTTTAAAATTTATTTTTTATTTTTTTAATCCTCATTCAACCACATTTTTTTTTATTGCTTAAAGTATTACAAAGGGTATTACATATGTGTCCATTTTTTCCCCCCGCCCTTGACAGTCCCCTAGCCTCCCCTATCCCCCAGTGTCTTATGTCCATTAGTTGTGCTTATATGCATGCATACAAGTCCTTTGGTTTTTGAAGAAGGCTCTTTCCCCAGTCATAGCTTACTCCTTTTGAGTCTTTAGTCATATGTCAGTTCTTTAGTGAATCTTTCTCTGACCATTCAGTTTGAAATTGCAATCCTCTTCCCTGCCAAATATTTTCTCCCTTTGGTTCATTTGTCTCCTTAGCTTTCATCACGCATCTACATATATGCTATTCATATTTTGTTTATTTTTATTATATATATGTATATTATTGCTTTCAGAGAGGAAGGGGGAGGGAGAGAGAGATAGAAGCATCAATGATGAGAGAGAATCATTGATCTGCTGCCTCCTGCACACCCCCTGCTGGGGATTGAGCCTGCAACTGGGACCTGTGCCCTGACTCAGAATTGAACTTCAACCTCCTGGTTCATGGGTCGACACTCAACCACTGAGCTACACTGACTGGGCTATTTTGTTTATTTTCATCTCTCTCCACACTGGAATTTAAGATTCATAAGGACAAGGACTTTTGCTTTATTCATTGCTGTATCTCTAGCATCTATCACTGTGCTAGCATATAATAGACTAGAAGCCCTGTGCATGAAATTCGTACATGGTTGGGGTCCCTAGGCCTGGCTGGCAATCAGGGCCTATCGGAGCCATCTTGCCCAGTCCTGATTGGGGCTGGGCTGGCCGGGGCCTGTGGCTGTTAGCCTGGGCCTGCCAGACGGGGGGAGGGATCACAGGAGGTTTGCCGGCCAGGGTGATAAGATGGGGGGAGGTTGGCAGGAGGCCCCCTGGTGGTAAGTGTGTGTCATAGCCACTGGGCAACTGGTTGTTCTGGTCGTTCGGTCGAAGTGGTCGCTTAGGTCGTAATGGTATACACACACACACACACACACACACACACACACTCAGTTAATATTTATTGACTTACTGGATTAATTAACGGTATGCCTCAGATATCTTGGAATAGATGTGTACAACTTACTACATACCCTATTTCATTTCATAAAGAAGTAAAGGTAAGAAAGTATCTAATAGATAACTGGAGCCCATGAAATGGTTTAGACTGGAAGAGAGATTGTCATGAAGCCATGCCAATACATGAGGGAGCTTGGAGTGTGGAGTCAGAAGAGGAGTAGGCATGGGATCCTGGAAATAGCTCCATGTTAGTGTTGATCAGAGAGTAGCACTGTCTTTAAACATAGCAAAGTGGGAACCCTGCTCTGGGCCTACGCTCCTCCTGATAAGATTAGGATTTGGGGAAGAACTGAACTAGTCCATCTGTACCTTTTTTAGGTCAAGTTCTGAGTATTTGAACCCCTGCCCATGTCGCCCTTCACAGGCCTCTTTTCTGATCCTCTCCTCTCTTGACTGTAGCCTAAGGAATGGCCAAAGGGTAGTAGTTTGCAGGCATGTGGCCAGAGGTTGGGATGCTGCGTGTATGTATATGTGGCTTCTTGTAGTATGGAGTGGAGCCAAAGTTGGGAAGAGAAAAAGAGACAGGCTGCAGGCCAGGTGTGTGTGTGTGTGGCGGGGGGAGGTATGGTTCTCCCATTCCCCCATAGAACTTGAGGGAGTCTCAGAAGTTCAAATCAGAACTTAGCCTTTTAGATTCTTATAAAAATATGTATGGGAAGATAGAATAATAATTAATAGCTTGTTAGCTTGATTTATAACTTTTAAAATAGTTACATATACGATACATGGATTTCCATTGTAGCCTCGCTCCAAGTTCCTTGGAAATTAGGGGTGAGTCTGTAAGAGGAAATTGAAAAGGAGGAGCTAGAGAGAGAGAAATAAATTCTGGATAGAGTGTCAAGGAGGGTATGAGCAACAGTGTCAATGCTTCAGAGCCCTTAAGTCCTATGAAGACAGAAATGTGTCCATTGGATTGGACAACCAGAATTTCGTAAAACTTTCAGTTGGTGGTAATTGATGGCAAACTTCCATTGAAGGTGGAGTACCTGAGAAATTAGAAGTGGCGACAGAGTATAGAAGGCTTTTCTTCTAGAACATTATCCAAGAAAGGGCCCAAAGCAGTAGCTGGAGGAGTATGCAGGATCAAGCTTTCTCAGGGAATATACAATGACATCAGCTGTGGTTGACAGTGGAGGAGGTTCTGTTTTGGAGCTTTCCAGCAGAGAAGGACTGCTCCATGTTTAAGATGAGAGAGTCTTGTAAATGTTTAGACATTGAGGGAGCGGACCCAGTGTTAAAACAGATAAGGTTAGGGAAGAAGAGGAAATAATTGATGGAGCAAGGGCTGAGCTCTACGGCATAGGTCAGTGGATTAGCCTTTGAAAGGAGGAGGGCTTTTGAGGAGGGTTGGGATGTTTGGATGTGTCTGGAATGTAAATTTGGAGGGTGAAAGAGCAGGAGGAAGGTGACTTAATAGGCAATAATATATCATCAACATTGCTTTATAGTAGTTTTTTGGGTTAGTTTTTTAAAACCTCATTTTATATTCCTGGGGATCAGGGATTATATCCTGTAGCTACTTGAAATATAAGCCCTAATATGGGGCATAGGCTGTGTATGTTGAATCTGTCCGTACTTAGTAATTATTATTTAGTGGTGACTTGCAATTTTAAGTTTGATAAAAACCTGATTTCTCAATACCCTAGAAAGAATTCATTATATATTGTGTATTATTAGGCTTTGGAGATGGTTTGTAATAAGTACATACTGTCTGAATTACACTTATTTGGGTAACAATATTTTTAATAAAGTTATATTAATACTATCTTTTTCCCCCGCTACTAGTTCCAGAGAACTGCTGGTTTATGTTTTAGCTCTTGCCAAGTTGTGAAAATAGTGAAGGATGCTTAGACTACTTAACATTCAAATTGTAAGTAAAATTTATTTATGCTGTTATTATCTATACTAGTGGCCAGGTGCACAAAATTCGTGCACGGGGGTGGGGGTTTCCCTCAGCCCAGCCTGCACCCTCTCCAACTGGGGACCCCTTGGGGATGTCCGACTGTGGGATCGGACCTAAACCAGCAGAAAGACATCCCTCTTGTAATCTGGGACTGCTGGCTCCTAACTGCTCGCCTGCCTGCCTGATTGATTGCCCTTAACCCCTCTGCCTGCCTACCTGATTGCCCCTAACTGCCTCTGCCTGCTTGCCTGATCACCCCTAACTGCTCTCCCATGCTGGCCTGATCTCGCTGCTTCAGGCCCAGTCTGTTTTGTTTCCTCATTCTGAGAGAGGCTCCGAGCTGGGAGGGAGGGAAAGAAAGGGAGAAAAGGCTGTTAGCTGGTGGTTGCTGTGTGTGTCTGTGCGTGTGTGTGTGTGTGTGTGTGTGTGGTTGTGAGTGAGTGTGAGTGCTGGCCCCGCCTCCGCCGGCCCCGCCTCCCCCGTCCCCATCTCTGCTGCCACAAGTCCCCACCCACCAGAGCCTGCTGGGCGCGCAGCCTGGGTGTTAGGTCGAGGTCGTTGTGGATGTGATGGACCCTGGGTTTTTATATATTAGGATGTTTAGAAAACTGAAACTGAAAATAGTCATTTCCTTATACAATAATGGTGAGCTTCAGTGTGTGGGGCTGTGGATTTTTCTAATTTTTTTTTTATTAAGATACAAATACTTCCTCCATTTCTGTTGATAAGATAAAAAAGGAGACTAATAGTACTGAAAGGTCTTAGGTAATTAGGTGAAATTTCTGCCCCCCTCCCCAGATATTTATTTTGCTTGTAGGAGTTTATGAAACTAGTTTACACCACATTTCCATGGTACCAGTAGTTAAACTTAATAGAGGATATAATATTAATGGAATGATTTATTAGAAATGTATTTTTTCTTTATACTTAGTTTTTCTGCATTCTTTAATTTTTATATGAAAAATCCTATTAGAAATAAATCTCTGTAATTTCTCTATGAAAAATTTTACATTTACAAAATCAAATAAAGTGTAACTTTTTGGGAATAATCTAATGCATAAATCTAGATGGTGTACATATTGAAATTCATCCCTACTGAGGAAAACTGAATTATGTTTACTTGAAACCATTTGCTATATTGCATATTGAACCAATAGCAAAAAAATTATTGAGGAAAGAATAATAAAGTAATGTTTAAGGCATTCCAAGTGATTTCACTACTTTATTTTCAAACTACTCTATTTGAAAGTATAAGCTATTCAAAATAATCTGTTTTATAGTCCTTGTAGAATATTCAAAATGTGACCACAACATTAGATTGCTGCCATAGCAAAAGACAATTCTAATTATTCAGATAAATAAACTAAATGAGCCAAAGAAGAACAGTGAAATATTTACAGACCAGTAAATCTTTTGATTTGTCATAAAGGCAAATAATTTTAGAAGTTGTCTCGGTCCAGCACATTTCATGTTTTTAATGCATAAAAGATTTTTTAAATATCTATGAAAATATTTCAGGAATAAAAGAACATCTTAATAAAGATAGAAAGTTATAGCATTTTATCTCTTGAATATAAATATCATAATGTCATGAATGTGCAGTAGCTTGGTAAGAACTTAATTTCAGTGAACTTGGCAGTGCTAAAGAGTAGAATGCTCATTACTGCCCTCTTTTGACACAGGGCTGTATAAGCATATCTCCTTTTAGTTTATACAAATGTTAAAAATTAGATTGCAAAATAGGTTGTGCTTTATATCTTTCCTACACATTTTTAATAACTTTTCAAATTCTTCCTCTTTTTAGGCTCTCTGGTTAATCATCTTCAGAAGATTGGATTGCTGGACATCTACTCCACTCCTCTATTGACCTTTAAGACATGATAATGCAAACCTATGACACTGGCAATCATCCATGAACCTTTAATTGCACTGATTAATAGCGTTTCAAGCTTCCTCAGGGAATATACGATGACATCAGCTGTGGTTGACAGTGGAGGAGGTTCTGTTTTGGAGCTTTCCAGCAGTGGAGTAGAGAATCAAGAGGTTAGGCACCCAATGTATTATGTTACTGTTTTGCTCCGAGACTTCAGTGCGTGAACTAGTTTCCAAATTAATGAGAAACAGGTATTTGAGAGTAGAAATGTATGATTGAAATTGTACATGTACATATCATGTGTCTTTATATAATTTAGGTAATAGAAGGTTGAGGGAATGTAATGCTGGACTCACCTGAGTTGTTGGAACATGCATATGTTGGAATGAACTGGGAGGAAAAAATTGAAAGAGAGAATACTGTAGTATTAGTTGAGAGAGAGATTTTAAAATTTATTGTTTTGTATTATAGAGTCTATAGGTATATACTGTACCTAAATTAAATTCATCTTAAATTGGAATTTTGTATCTCCTTTAGTTGACATCTTTGTTTTTTGTTTTTTTTATATCTATTTCAGTGTGAGGATCCATCATATTTAATAATATATACATATATATATAACCTATACATATATATGTGTGTGTATTTAAGACTTTAGATAATTTGTAAATCAGAAAAATTTAGGTTTTGAAATTTTATACATGTAGAATTTTTTACATTATTAGCATTTTGGGTTGTTTTCATGTTATTGATGACATTAAAGAATCAGAGATGGGAATAGAAAAATAATAGTACCAGAAATAATGAACTTCCAGGGCCTGGCTTCTATTCCCACCAGTGGGAAAGAGATAAATTAAAATACAATAATGCTGTCACACTGATGGACAAATATTTGGTCAGACATGACGTGGGAAAATGGAGAGTTTACTGTATTTAGAAAATCTGTTTTCTCTATAGTCTGTGAAAGATACTGCTGTTATTGGTACTCGGTACCAGCATAGTGGTATGGTGACATGACTGAGAAACAAGTTAGGGCATCAGGCTGTGTGTTCTGCAATCTGGGTTCTTTTTCTTGCTCGCCTGGTGCCTTGCTTGGTGTCTGTCAGTCTTCCAAGATAGCAATGTGCAAATTCAGTGGGAAGGAGATAAAGCGAAACTTACTACTTTTCCTTGGTTCTCAATGGACTTGGTAACTCAGATGCTCCTGTCGTATAGGAATCTAAAACTGGTTCAAAGTCCATTAAGAGAAGCCACAGCTACAGAACATACTTTATTCTTGTGATCAATGTCTACTTTTTCCTTGAAGATTTACTTTCTGTAGGATCACTTTCAGGTGTGATTCACCAGAGATCAGGGACCTGGGGGATTTCCATCCATACAACCCAAACCATTTATTGCTGCTTCTTTAAGAGCTTTCTCTTTGTATTATAGTTTTTGTCTGTTGGTATTGAACCCTATGAAGGGAGATGCTGACAACAATAGGCAGAATATATTTACCTTGTGCTGATTGGGTACCGTCACTATGGAAAAGAATACAATAGTTTATTTCCATATAAATATAAGGAAGACTCATATTTTTCTTCCTTTACATGGAATCGCAGGTGTTCTTGGTTTAGAGAACTAATTATGAAAGAGAAAATCTGATAAATGTAGTCATTTTACCAAGGTATTTTTTAAAAAATATATTTTATTGATTTTTTTTACAGAGAGGAAGGGAGAGGGATTGAGAGTTAGAAACATCGATGAGAGAGAAACATCGATCAGCTGCCTTCTGCACGCTCCCAACTGGGTATGTGCCCGTAACTAAGGTACATGCCCTTGACCGGAATCGAACCTGGGACCCTTGAGTCCGCAGGCCGACACTCTATCCACTGAGCCAAACCAGTTAGGACCCAAGGTATTTTTGACTAATGATTTATGTGGTAGCCTTACAGGGTGGTCACAAGCATATTAAGTAGTATTACACCAGAGTGGGGTAAACTATTCTTGGGGAACGTTTTCTTCAACAAATATTAACTGACCACTTACCTGTGTCAAGTAATTTTCTAGGTGTTAGGGATAAAATACTTCAGAATGGCTGTGAAAATAAATCAGGACTAGAGATGGAGAGGTGGTAGAGGATATTTTAACTAGGGTGGTCAGGGAAGGCTTCTCTGAAGAGGTGGTATTTTAGTTAGACTTAACTAAAGTAAGGGATTGGGCAATAGAAACATCTGGGGAAAGAGAAAACCAGGAAGAAAGAAAAGCCATTAATTCCTGGAAAATATTCTCATTTTACAAAGGGAGTTTTGGAGATAGTGACATTTGAAAGATAAAATTTTTTTAGAAATATATTTTTATTGATTTCAGACAGGAAGGGAGAGGGAGGGAGAGAGAGAGAGAGGGACGGAGCCCATAACTGGGCATGTGCCCTCGACTGGAATCGAACCCTTGACAGGACCCTTCAGACTGACGCTCTATCCACTGAGCCAAGCCGGCTAGGGCTGAAAGATACATTTTTATCTTACAAGCAATTTTTCAGGAATATATCTATAATATATAGTAGTATATAATATCCATACTATAAAATATAGGGTGGGTGGAAAAAATGACCTTTAAGATTTTATAATCGTAACTCTAAAATCTGAAGAAAAAATAAATGTATAAAAAGTGGTGGGTACTGTATTGTATACCTGAAACTAATATAATATTGTATGTCAACTATAATTGAAAAATAAAATTTAAAAAATAGTCAGTAGTTGGCCAAACAAAAGTGGTAGGCATTTGGAGAGTTATTAATACATGTTTAGGCTTTATTTTTATAACTTTATTTCTTATTTTAAAAGTAGTACATTTTATAAAGTTAGGATAATTCTGTTCTGACAAAGATACAAAAAAAGTAAATTACAATTAAACTTATAAGTGTAGATGTAAAAATCATAAAAAATAGTAATAAATATACAAAATGCAATTATATATTAAAAATCCAGTTACCAAATAGGATTTAGATATACAAGGATAATTCAATATTGAGAAAACCGTTACTGTATCTCTCTACTAATATGACATATGACATATGATATATTAGTAGGAATAAAATACTTGATGAAATGGGATTTTATTAAATTCTATATCCACTCCTGATAAGAACTCTTAACCCTTTGCGGTCCAATTTTATTTTTGGAATTCAGACAGTCTGGTCCAAATTAATAGACAGGATTGAATGTTGAACCAGTTTGCGGTGTCTCAGCCTCGACGTTGGACCTGCTCCTAGCGCCTGGTCTGTCAAGTCAGCCTCCACGTTGGACTGAAAAGGGTTAATACTATTAAGTATAGGTGTATACTTTCTTAACATTATAAAAAATAACTGTTAGAAATCAACAGCCAGAATCCTGATTAATGGTGAAGTACTAAATTATTTTCCTTAAAGTTGGTAGTACCATTATTATTATTTAATATTTTTCTGCAAGCAGGCAAAAAAAGATACAATTATAAAGGAGACCAAATTATTATTTGTAGGTAATATGAATAGCTACCTGGGAAAACCAGAGGGAATCCATGGAAACTCATTAGAGCTAATAAAAGTTTGGCAGCTACAAAATTAACACAATTAGTTGTCTCCCACATGCGCCTTGACCCAGGTCAGGGCTGGAACCTTCAGTCCAAGTATGTGCCCTTGACTGGGAATTGAACTTGTGATTCTTGGGTGCGTGGGTTGATGCTTCAACCATTGAACCATACCAGCCAGGGTGAGATTGGGCATTTTTTCACTTCATATTGGTTTTTTTTTTTTTTTTAAATATGTTTTATTGATTTTTTACAGAGAGGAAGGGAGAGATATAGAGAGTTAGAAACATCGATGAGAGAGGAACATCGATCAGCTGCCTCTTGCACATCTCCCACTGGGGATGTGCCCGCAACCCAGGTACATGCCCTTGACCGGAATCGAACCTGGGACCTTTCAGTCCGCAGGCAGACGCTCTATCCACTGAGCCAAACCGGTTTCGGCATCACTTCATATTGTGATGGAATAAGAGACCAGATTGTACTTCTACCAATGAACAAAATGAACAAAACATGAAATAACTGTTTTTGAACATTGGTGCTATGGCCTGAATGTTTATGTCCTTCCAAAATTCATATGTTGAATCTTAACCCTGAATGGTGATAGTATTAGGAGGTAGGGCCTTTAGGCAGTGATTAGGTCATGAGGGAGGAATCCTTATGAATGGGATTAGTGCTCTTAATAAAAGGCTCCAAAGAGATCTCTGCTTCTTCTGCTCTGTGGGGATATAATAATAAGTCTGTGACCCAGAAGTGTCATGCTGGCACCCTGAACTTAGACTTCCAGCCTCCACATCTGTGAGCAATAAAGTTCTGCTGTTTAAAAGTCACCCAGTATATGGTATTTTGTAATAGCAGTCTGCAAGAACTAAGACACTTAGACTTCAGACAGTGCAGGACTGTGCTTTCTGAGAGAAGAGAAGGTCTGTTTGTACTGCCTTATTGCTTGGAGCACTTTCTGGACCACAGTGTGGGAGGAAGGATCCAAGCAGAGTGTGACAGTCTCACTGAACTGAGAAAACAAAATTTGGAATTTGGAGAGGCTAACAACTAATTTCAGGGGCAGGGTATCAGAGAAAGAAGATCAGAACTCTGCCCTGGTCTTTAGCTGAGTGAGCTGCCCAGGTGTAGCATGAAGTTCTGTGAAGCCAGGCAAAAAAATGACCAGAATATGTGTAAACTCAGTGAAATACTGAAAAATCTATGGAGTTCACTCAGTGGTAGGAGAAACTAGAGTTTCAATCAGAGTAGAGTAGAGAACCCAGGACATTGATGAGAGACTCTAGAAGTCATGCCTATGGTCAGGCTAAAACAGCTCTACAACAAAGGGTACTCCAAACTTGCCTTAGAAGTTTAAAAACAGGCCTTGAAAGTTTATCCATAAGTATCTGTCCTAGTAAACATTATTAAGATATTAAAATAAGACAACAAAAGTAGAACCCAACTTCTTAAAATCTGCATATTCATCACCCAACCATGTTAAACACAAAGGAGCTGGCATAAAATCTATAACTTGGAGAGAAAAAAACTGTTAATGACAACAAACAAGATAGGGATGATGAAATTAACAGATAAGACTTCAGAACAGCTGTTATAAATATGCTCAGGAAGTTAAAAGAAGTTTTTCAGGTAGATACCTAGAAGAGGGATTGTTGGGTCATATGGTAACTTTATTATAATTTTTTTGAGGAACCGCCAGGTAGTTTTCCATTGTGGCCAAATATATGGTGACGGAAGATGATTTAACTTTGGGTGGTGGGCACACAATGCAATATACAGATTATGTATCATAGAAATCTTCAATTGAAACCTATGTAATCTTACTAACCAATATTACCCCAATAAATTTAATAAAAGAATTAAAATAAGAATAACTTTAGTAAGAATTTAAAAGAAGTTAAAACATGAATCTCAGAGGAGAGGTATAAAAGACATAACAGAACCAAATAAAACTTCCAGAAATGAAATATTATCTGAAAAGAAAAATTCACTGAATAGGATTAAAAATAGATTAGATAGTTCAAACAAAAGGACCAGTGAATTTGAAGAGAGCAATAGAAACTACATTATGGCCCTAGCCGGTTTGGCTCAGTGGATACCGTGTCAGCCTGCGCACTGAAGGGTCCCAGGTTCGATTCTGGTCAAGGGCACATGCCCTCTCAATTGGAAGAATACTATTGAAAGCTTGTTATGTTATACATAAAGTAATGTTACTTGTAGATAAACTTGGTAAAATTAAGCATATTATAAAATTTAGAGAATCACTAACCAAACAAACAAAAAACAGACTTGGTTATCTGTAGGACAATCTCAAATTTATGTAATCTGAGTTCCAGAATGAAATGAGAGGACAACAAAAAAAAATGAAGAAATAATGGCCATAAAATTTTCCAAATTTGATGAAAAGCATAAACTTAAAGATCTGAGAATATTGCCCTAGCTGGTTTGGCTCAGTGGATAGAGCATCCACCTGGGGACCAAAGGGTCCCGGGTTCGATTCCAGTCAAGGGCGGATACCTGGGTTGTGGGCTCGATCCCAAGTAGCGGGTGTGCAGGAGGCATCCAATCTGATTCTCTCTCATCATTAATGTTTCTATCTCTCCCTCTCCCTCCCTCTCTGAAATCAATAAATACAAAAAAAATCTGAGAATTTTAAATCCCAACAGGAGCAAATAGGCACTGAGTCTCATTATCACAAAATTGCTGAGAGCCGATTTCAGAAAGAAAATCTTAGAAGTACCCAGAGAAAGATTCCTTACATACAGAAGAACAAAGATAATGACCATAGATATCTTGACTGAGAAACTATGCAAGTCAGAAGATAGTGATTTCTTTCAAATGGTGAAAGACGAAAACTTGTCAACCTACTATTATATATTCAGTGAAAATGTCCTTCTGATGAAGCTTTTTTTCAGACCAACAAGCTGAGAGAATTTATCACCAGGGAGCTTGTGTTATAAGAAATATTAAAAGGAGTTCTTTAGGAGAAGGTAAATAAAACTTAAGTATACCAAATGGAAGCTGAGATATACATAAAGGAATGAAAAGCACTGGAGAAATACCTAATGTAAGGGTAAATATAAAATATGTTTAAAAATTTTGTAAAATCAGTTTTTAATTTTTAAAACATTGTTTATAACAAAAATATGAGCAGTATATGCTAGGGTTTACAATGTGAAGAAAATGTTTGACAATAGCAGAACAAAGGAAGGGAG
>NW_006292604.1:1671923-1675372 GCF_000327345.1 Myotis davidii | reverse complement strand
GACATTTCATAAGTGATAAAAGGACCATTTTGTCAAGAAGACTTAACAACCCTAAATGTATATGCACTCAGTGTTAGAGCTTCAAAATACATCAAGCATAAACTGACAAAACTGAAAGAAGAAATAAAGTAGGTAAATCCACAGTATTAATTGGAGATTGCTGTATTTCTCTCTTGATAATTGATAGAACAATTAGAAAATCAATGAGATAGAAACATCAATGATGAGAATCATTGATTGGCTTCCTCCTGCAGGCCCCACTCTGGGGATTGAGTTGCAATGCGGCCATGTGCCCTGACTGGGAATCATACTGTGACATCCTGGTTCTTAGGTCAACGCTCAACCACTGAGCCCTGCTAGCTGGGCAAAAGACCTTATTTTCAAATTAGCTCAGATTCACAAGTACTGATGGTTAGGGCTTCACCATCTTTTGGGATATACAATTCAACCTTTAATAAGTGAATTGAGGGTTATATTTCAAAGAATGTTTAAAACCATTGTTTAGTAAGTAGTTAAACTTACCTTTTAGACAAACGGGGAATCATGAAAGCTTTTTGCACAAAGAATTCTGATTGTAATGTGAAAAGATGCCTTCCATTGTCAGGGCAAGTATAGTATGTTTGAATGCTATTGTTACAATGTAAAAATAGCTGTCACTAATTTGTGCATATTTAATTTTCAAGGGACTTTAAGAATAGTATTATAACCTCTTTTTTAAATATGAAGAAACTGAGGTTTAGAGGAAAAACACAGGGTGGGGGAATAGAGAGAGATTTGATAATTTGTTCCCAGTTAGACATGTTAAGCTTGAAGTATCGGCTGAATATTCCTGTAGTGATGTTAAGTTGGTAGTTTAAAAGTTGGGTCTGGAGTTTAGGAAATGGGTCAGAGTCTAAAGCAAATATTTAGTAATCATCAGCATAGAGGTGCTATCCGGAGCCATAAGAATGGGTAGGCTTGCCTGGGATGGTAGTGTAGAGTAAAAAGAATGGAGATGCTCAAGACTGAACCTTAGCAAGTTGGCTAGGTCTGAATCACTGGAGATGGAAGAAGAGTCAGAGGAGGTGCTTAAGCCTAAAGTGGTTTCTAGAAAGAGAACTGGTTCCTGAAACCGCTTCATTTAAAAAGAAATGAGGTAATGGCCAGTGTGTAGTCGGCAGAATGGCGGAGAAGGGTGAAAAACTGAAATAGAATTTGATCCCTAGTGACATTTTGAGTGAATAGTTTCAATGAGGTGGTGGAATCCAGATTACAGATATGTGAACAAAATGAGTCAGAGAATTAGATTGTCTTTTTTAGAGGTATATACAGGACGGATAAGGAGCAAAGATCTGGAGTTCAGGGATGAAAGGAGGGAGAGAGGGAGAGAGAAACATTGATGTGAGAGGGAAACATTGATTGGTTGCCTCCTGTATGTGCCCTGACCAGAAATCGAAATTGATGTACAGAAAAAGGTTCCAACCAACTGAACTACCCTGCCAGGCTGAATTAAAAAATTTTTTGTGTGTGCTTTTTATGCCTAAATGGAAAGAACCATTCAAACATTAAAACAAAACAAAGAGAGAGAAGAGTCGGCCCAGAATCCTAATTGGTGGGGAAGAAAGTATTGGCCTTTTACAGAATTCTAGTCCTCACGTACTTCATGGTTCAGAAAATTTGACTTATTTCCTACTGGTAGGGTGGGGATGGGTAGTTTACAGTATAAATTAATCTCAGATTAACCTTACTATTAAATATGCTGTTTGATTTCAGAGGAATGAAAGAAGTTATAAATCCCTTGGATTATATTTAAATAAAATATTAACTGCTTGGGTTAATACTAGTTCAGCTGCTACTTATGATGCTGTTTTCTGAGTTTCCAATGAGTGGAGACCTCATGTCATCTTCCTTCCAGTATTACCTATCCCATGTTCCTCATTAACTGCTGTCTTCCAGCTGGGTGGTCCTGCCTGTAGGCTGTGGTTATAAAGCTGAGCAAGAGGCATGGTGATTCAACTGTTACTATATTCAATTTGTGGGAAAGAATATTTTTTAATGGTAAAACATTGGACTCGTATTTTTCACCTTATACAGAGTAGGAAATGTAATGTTACTATTCAGCATGTACTTTCAAAAAAATATGTTTTTATTGATTTCAGGGAGAGGAAGAGGGAGGAAGAGAGGGATAGAAACTTCAATGATGAGAGATAATCATTGACTGGCCACCCCCTACACGGCCCCTACTGGGGATCAAGCCCACAACCCAGACATGTGCCTTGACCAGGAATTGAAACATGACCTACTGGTTCATGGGTCAACACTCAACCACTTAGCCCCACCAACCGGGCCAGCATGTACTTTCTCTTTTTAATTTGCTGTAACCTTGTTTTGTAATTTATTTAGAAACTAGAGGCCTGGTGCATGAATTCATGCACAGATTTGTGCACCAGTGGGATCCCTTGGCCTGGCCTGCAGGCTCTCACAATCCAGGACCCCCTCAGGGGATGTCAGAGAGACAGTTTCAGCCCAATATGCTATTAGTTTCAGCTGCTCACTCCATTTGCTCCGGGACACGACCTGGGACGCGTCTGCCTATATCGCCGCCATCTTCTTTTTCAAGTTGTCATTTTTTCATGGTTAAGGGACTAGAGTCCATGTTGATGAAAACACCTTGGTGGCTGCCATGACTGGCAGGGGCTGCAACAGTGCGGTGATGGGGCTGCGGCCTTCCCCTGCTCAGCCTGGTTGACTCCCACAAAGGGAGGCCAGACTGTGGTTTAGGCCCACTCCCCAAGGGGAGCAGGGAGCAGGCCTAAGCGATCAGTAGGACATCCCCTGAGGGCTCCCAGTATGTGAGAGGGGGGCTGAGGGACACCCCCTCCCCCCCAGTGCATGAATTTTGTGCACTGGGCCTCTAGTCATTAGCATATTATGCTTTGATTGGTTGAATGGACAACTGGACACTTAGCATGTTAGGCTTTTATTATATAGGATTTTTTTGTGAAATGTTTGATACAAAGTGAAGAGTGTATAAAATATATATGCTTCAGCCTAAGAATAACAGAAAGAATACATATTACCTATCATTCAGGTGAAAAAATAGAAATCACTAGTATTTTAGAATACTAAGAGTGTCCCTTTCTCATATTCTGCCCTGTCTGTCCCCAGAGGTGCCATTATCTTGACTTACGTGTTATTTTCTTTATAGTATTATTGTTGGTGTATATGTTCCTAAATGACATGTTGTTTACTTTGGAAAATGAATAGTGTGTACCAGGCTAACTTCAGTAGGAAAGGACAGCATTTCCACAGTTAGACAAAGGCTTCCAGGAAGAGGGCTGACTAGTTGGCATCCGGTTCACTGACTTTCAAGAGCTTCTACTCAGGCAATCAGTAAGTGGTGTCACGACTTAGTTCTCGGACACATAGGTCCAGCTTGGTCGGGAATCAGTCTGGGCTAGTAGGGACCT
>NW_006292604.1:1661014-1671757 GCF_000327345.1 Myotis davidii | reverse complement strand
TTCGCAGCTGATGCAGGTGGCAAGGCAAGGTGGGGTGAGTGGGTCCATCAAGGCAAGCTCGCTATGAATGAAAATCTGGAATAGGCTTATCTGGACGTCCTGTGCTTAGAAACGTCAGTGTTTATCTTGGGGATGGCAGTTTGACGTGCCGTCTCGGGAGTCCTATTGCTGCAGTCTGGACTGGTTGCCCTTTAAGTCCAGTGCACAGCTGCATGCTGGAACCTCTTTTTCCAGGCTTCCTTGAAGATCACTGTCATCCCTCTTCCAGCTTTGATTTCCTGCATGTTCTGTATCCTAAGTCATCTATTTTATTTTTTTTGGTTAAATTACAAATTTACTCTTTTTTTAAAAAAATGTATTGATTTTTTTTTTACAGAGAGGAAGGGAAAGGGATAGAGAGTTAGAAACATCGATGAGAGAGAAACATCGATCAGTTGCCTCCTGCACACCCCCTACTAGGGATGTGCCCGCAACCAGGGTACATGCTCTTGACTGGAATCGAACCTGGGACCCTTGAGTCCGCAGGCCGATGCTCTATCCACTGAGCTAAACAAGTTAGGGCCCAATGTACTCTTTTTTAAAATACAGAAAATACTTTCCAATTGCTTCTTGAGAAAGAATGCAGGGAAGGTAAATGTGAGCTCTTTCCTGTCTGAGAAAAGGCTTTCATAGACGGTTTGGCTGGGTGAAGAATTTAGGTTGGAAAAAATTTTCCTTTATAACTTTGAAGAAATGGTTCTATTGTCATCTTCCTTCCAGTATTAGGGTTGAGAAGACTGGACTGAGTCTCAAGTCTGTGTGTGTGAGACGTGTATTTTCTTTCCAGAAGCTCGTAGAATCTTCTTTTTGCCCCCGGTATTACAATACTTCACAATGGTGTGCCTCAGTATAGGTCTCCCTTAATTTTTTATATTAATTACTTGGTAGGTCCTTTCAAATGGGCAGCTTTAGGTTTTTCAGCTCTAGAAAAGTCTCTATTAATTCTTTGATTTCTTTCCAACCACCCCTTCTCCCTCTCCATATTCTTTTTTCTGTAATTCCTGTTATTCGTATATCGGCCTCCTGGACTGTCCTCTAATATTGTTCTCTTTTCTGTCCTATTTTCTAGTGCTTTATCTTTTTTCTTTGGTTCTTGGAAGACTGCCTCAGTTTTATCTCCCAAGCCTCTGTCTTTTCATTTTGGCTATTGTGTTTCTAATTCTAAGGACTCTTTATTTTTATTTTATTTTATTTTTTAAAATATATTTTATTGATTTTTTACAAACATCGATCAGCTGCCTCCTGCACATCTCCCACTGGGGATGTGTCCGCAACCCGGGTACATGCCCTTGACTGGAATCGAACCTGGGACCTTTCAGTCCGCAGGCCGACGCTCTATCCACTGAGCCAAACCAGTTTCGGCAGGACTCTTTATTTTTAAATGTTATTTATTTATTGTATTCTGTTCTTGTTTTATGGATATAATATCTCTGAAGAATATTAATATATATGTGTGTGCATTTATGTGTATATTCTGTCTTAGACAACTAGTAATACTTGATTAATGGTTGAGGACTAAAATGCTGACTGGAAACGGGTTTTGGTACAGTACTGATACTAGCAAATGTGCCTAATTGACCTCAAAAGTACTCTTGTTTCTCCCTCTCCAATCTTCTGCTCCGGTGGGGAGGGCTGGTTACTAAGCATTGTGGAGAAGGGAGTGTGTCTAGGAACCGAAGTGCTTTTCAAACAGGCTTAATGGGATCTTTCTTGTTTGAGGGGCCTCCTCTTTTTCTACCACCTGCTGCTGAAATTAATTATTTCCAGAATTAATTGAGATTTTGCCTTCTGTGGGTCCTCCAAGTGTCTCTGCTGTTTCTCAGCTGGCTCTGCTGCGAGGCTGTGATTTGGCTTTCCTGGGTCCACTAAACCACTTAATAATACTCACCCATCCACTCTCAGTCTTCCAAGGTTTTGTTGCTCTTATCTCTTCTCCTTTGTAGCTTTTATCTCTTCTCCTTACACAGTTGTCTAAAAGTCTTTTTTTTTAAAATATATTTTTATTGATTTTTTACAGAGAGGAAGGGAGAGAGATAGAGAGTTAGAAACATCGATGAGAGAGAAACATCGATCAGCTGCCTCCTGCACATCTCCCACTGGGGATGTGCTCGCAACCCAGGTACATGCCCTTGACCGGAATCGAACCTGAGACCTTTCATTCCGCAGGCCCACGCTCTATCCACTGAGCCAAACCGGTTCCGGCCACAGTTGTCTAAAAGTCTTTTACTACTTTCATGAGAGTGAAATTATATGCATGTTTTTAATTTCCCATCTTAATTCTAAAGCCCTGATTATTTAAAATGTGTATTAGTCTAAGTTTCACCTCTTAAGACTTGGACAGATTATTAAAGTTAACCCTTTGCATCTCATGTTTTTGTTGTTGTTTTTTTTTACATTCATATTTATACTACATTAAACTCATTGTGTGGATTCCTTGAGACTCTAGGAACTCAAGGCTTTATAAGTGAATCCAGCATTTGTTAATAAAAAGGTTGATTGTTTTTTAAATTTGCTCTTGTAGGAAGGTGAGAAGGTTTCTGACTATCCAGCAGTGATTGTGGAGCCAGTTCCGAGTGCCAGATTAGAGCAGGGCTATGCAGCCCAGGTTCTGGTTTATGATGATGAGACTTATATGATGCAAGATGTGGCAGAAGAACAAGAAGTTGAGACCGAGAATGTGGAAACAGGTAGACTTCTCATCAAATGTTTATTATTTATAACTTTCTCATTTTGTGTCATCGTTACTATTGCCAGATGAATAATATCCCCAAAACTTCTCCTTTTAATGCTATTTAGTATAGATTGGAAAGCAGTGAAACATCTCTTGTTTAAGGAAATTTATATGGACATAAGGAGTTCTCTATTATAATTTTTTGAGGTATAACAGAGTCTTATATCATGGACCCTAGGGACAAGATTACAGGCCCCCAATAATTATTTTTATAATTTTTTTTGGAAGTGCAAAAGTTGACTAGTTATTTACTTATATTAAAGGTCAGTAGGCTAGTATATGAGGGTAACTTTTTAAAATTTAAAAATAAGTAGGGTATTCTCATTCTGTAACAGATTAAGAGTTTCTTTGAATCAGTATTGATGGGGCAGTATGATTCCTTTTTTCATAGGTTAGAGTATCTTTTCAGTAATCTATCAGATTCCTCTTCCCTTTAAGTCTTAGAAATTGTGGTGTTTTAGTCTGTCTGTGGTGAGATAACTGTAAGTTTAATTGGGGGTTAGTGTGTTTAATTCTTGGGGAAACCTTTTAATTTTTGCCATTGACTATAAAGAAAGTATGAATATTTTACCAGAAGGATTCCAATAACCCTTTTATAATAATAAACATTAAAATTTATCTTTAGCTATTAATGGTGAAAAAAGAATCCTTATGCCTGGTGTACAGTCCTAGTAAGAATTCGTAAGCATGTCGATAAATTCCTATAATGTAGCAAAGTCTCATTACTCAACATGGTGAGAGTTGGACGTCTTTCCGCTTACGGAGGCCCAGGAGCACTGTGCAGCACTACTAGCCTCTTCCAGCTGAAAGCTGTTCTTCCTCCAGCCGTATTTGTTGTTGAGCTGAGGGATTGGAAGCCCCCTTGCTCTTCAGAGCTTCAGAGCAATGGCAACAACAATGCCAGGAAACCCCAGGTGACTTGGTGACCAATTCATCTTCAGAACAGGTTGCCAAACATTGTAGACGGGCGTGGTGACTGTAGTCTGTGCTGGTACTTCATTTATGATAGAGAATGCAAGTGGCAGGAAGATACGTGTGTTTTTCTGAGAGTTTGGAGAGTTTTCCATTCAGAAGGTAGAAGTCGAGTGGCAGAGATGAATTTCTTCTCGAGGAAAACAATAAGCAAGAACAGCTAACAGTATTATGCATGATGAAGTAGCTGATGAAACTGATTTTCCGGAGCATAACTAAACAGAAAACTAATAGTACAAGAACAAAAAGTCTGACAGGTAAAGTTGAAAGAAAAAAGTAGAACTTGTGTGAAATTTCTGTAAAACATTCAAAAGCGTAAGGAAGGCTATGATTTTAGTAGCAAATTAGAAATTACAAAAAATGAAAACTACAGTGCCAAGTTTGCATCAGTAGAACATTGTTTTATCACAAAATATTTATCACATTAAAATACCAGAGCACATCGGCCAAATCTTATTGGTTGTACAGTTGGTGGCCAGGGCTTCATTAATTTAAATTACTTAGATAAAAACAATTCCAAATAGGAAGCAAATATAATCCACTTAAAGGATTTGATTTTCTTAGTCTTGAACTCTGAGGGTGATTATATCATTTGCAAGGCAGAGATATGAATGATTGTGATATTGGAAAGGAGGATATACAAAGTCTGGGTAAAGTAATAGCTATTTTTATGATAGTTTAAAAGTGGTTTTTGAACACTTGATAACATTTTTTAGATTTATTTATTTTAATACTAAAAGGAAATGTTAGTAAATAACTCACATTATTCTAAAATAGTCTAAGTGTACTGAGAAGTTCATCTTAAAATTTTTTTTTTTTGTTAATCCTCACCCAAGGATATTTTTTCCATTGATTTTTAGAGAGAGTGGGAGAGAGGAGAGACAGAGAGGAGGGAGAGAGAGAGAGAGAGAGAGAGAGAGAGAGAGAGAGGTGAGAGAGAGAAAGTCATCAATAGATTGTCTCCCACACTTGCTTGCTCTAACCAGGGATCAGGCCCAGCCCACAACCCTGGCATGAGAAAAACATTGATGTGAGAGAGACACATTGTCTGGTTGCCTCCCACATGCACCCTGAGTTCGGGGCTGGAGATAATAGCTTGCAACCAAGGTATGTGCCCTTGATCAGTATTGAACCTAAGACCCTTCAGTCCATAGGGTGGCACTCTGTCCAATGAACCAAACTGGCTAGGGTTCATCTTAATTTTTAATTACATACTAGATTGTGGATTTTTAATGAAATCTATGCTTGCTTTATTATTTCTAAAAATAAAGGTTAGTATAGTATAATCTTGTCTCTCTTTACAGAACAACACTGTAAAACTTAGAATTCAGATATAATTATTTTAAAAAGGCAATGCCAAATTCATACTGAAAACTGCTGGCACATACATCTATAATCACAACAATTTGAAACATATTTATTCATCATAAGGCATGCAGACCATGGAATGAGTCTATGATATACTGACTTATTTGACAATACTATATTTCATGGATTTTTAATAACTTTATAAGGATGGTTAATATATATAGATTAGTTTAGAATAGTTTCATCAGAGCTTAATTTTGTTTTTATTTAAAGAATTAAATGCATTTTCAAATGAGTTAAAATCTGACTAAATTTTCATTCTTCTGACATCTAACATCTAGAATGTTTACAAAATGAATGAAGGTTGTTATGATTTGTCCTAATGCATGTTTCCTTTTGAGTAGTGGAGTAGGATCAGGCTCATTTCTCATGATACAAAGTTTTCACTTAAATTCCAGATACCTGTAAATTTTGGACAAACTGAGTGGGAAGAAAAGCAAAGGAATATTTATAAAATAGTTATATCAGTTTTTATTTGGGGAATTGGTGGAAATGAGATTCATACAGACAAGATTTCCTTTTGTACATCTAGGGAACACTTCCTGAAATGTTCCTATAATTACAACTTAGGCTTATATACATTTAAAAATGTTCATAATTAGCCTGGTGTGGCTCAGTGGTTGAGCGTCGACCTATGAACGAGGAGGTCATGGTTTGATTCCCAGTCAGGGCACATGCCTGGATTGTGGACTCACTCCTCAGTGGAGGCAGCCAATCAATGATTCTCTCTCATCATTGATTTTCTCTCTCTCCCCCTCTCTGAAATCAATAAAAATACATAAATTTTAAAATGTTCATAATTATACTAATTGACCTGTATGTCAGTTCTCTGCATGTTTACAATAAGTTTTTCTTCTTTTATTCCTATACATCCATATGTATGAGTCCACACAAGAAACAGTGTTCATGATGTCATCCATGCAGGAGTACTGTAATCATGTAATGATATATATTTAGCCATTTTTATTATTTTGTGAATAAAATGATTTCTAATTTTGTTAGGTGTAATTATAGACTAAAAGTCTACATTTTCCTCACAGTTCATATGTAATTATAATAGTCTCTTAAAATTTATAGGGAAAATCAGATATATGTTTTGAAACTTTAAAAATAGGCATATTCATGTAAATGTATAAATTGCTTTTTGATGAGAGCTTAGGGTTAGTAATCATGAAGAGCCTTTGAAGACTAGCAGTGCAGTCTGGCTAAAGGTGGTCTTGAATGGCAGGCAGGAAATACCTCTGTCAGGGGCTGTAGGCGCTGCCAGTTCTGGAGGCTGTTCCTGAGACTGTTGGGGTGAGTTGGGGGTGGAGGGGAATCTCTTGAATTCCATTCTAAGATTGGAAAATGCAGTTTTTATGTTCACTCAAAATATATGTATATTACATGACTGTAAATTTTAACAGGTTGTTACAGATTACTATTTTAAAATTAATGTTTATGCCAGTGCAATTAATGATAGATAGCTTTTTATTTTTTATTTTTTTTATTTTTTAAATATATTTTATTGATTTTTTACAGAGAGGAAGGGAGAGGGATAGACGCTCTATCCACTGAGCCAAACCGGTTCTGGCGATAGATAGCTTTTTAAATTTTTATTTATTGATTTGAGAGAGAGAGAGAGAGAGAGGGAGAGGTGTTGTTCTACTTATTTTTGCATTTACTGGCTGATTCTTGTATGTGCCCTGACTGGGGATTGAACCTGTAACCTTGGCATCAGGACAAAGCTCTTGGCCAGGGCAATAATAGATAAGTTTTGATAGAAATCTTTTAAGACTTGTCTGAGAAGATTGAGCTGTTTAGGCTCTCTGCCTCTTCATATTGCACTTAAATTTCACTTAAATTTATGAGAATATATTAATAAGTACTTTGTATTTCTTTTATGTGCAAAGGCACTGTTTTCAGCATGTTTCAGAGAAAAGCTCAATTTACAGGATTAGGGAATGTTGAGAAAGCGAAGAAGGAGGACAGTCGGTAGGATTTGGATGGACAGGTAGGAAGTAGGCGAAAGGCATTTTAGACTAAGGGAAATGTAATAAATGGGTGGAATATTAAAGTTCAAGGTTTATTTTTTCATTTTTTAATCCTCACCTCAAGGTTTATTTTTTCATTTTTTAATCCTCTCCTGAGGTCATTTTCCCATTGATTTTTATTTAGAGAGTGGAAGAGAGAGGAAAATACAGAGAGAAACATGTTGATTGGTTGCCTTCTGCCTATGCTTGGACCAGGGCCCTGGCCAGGGAGGAGCCTGCAACTGAGGTACATGCACTTGACTGGAATCAAACCCAGGACCGATCAGTGCCCAGGCCAACGCTCTATCCACTCACTGAGCCAAACTGGCTAGGGCTCAAGGTTTGTTTAGATGATACTGAGTAAATAAGACATTGACAGGATGTTCCACTATGAGTTGTGACTACATTGTGATTTGAACCCGAGTTAATCATTAGGTATATAAAATGCAGAAATATTTGAAAAATTTTGAGTGGTAGGGGGAAAATGAGGCAGAAAGGCTAGCTTTTGAGTCAAGGGATAACTTGAGAAATATTAAAACAAGGTTAGAAGTAATAGGAACAGAAGGGGCATATATAGGCTATACTACTATATAGAGTCTAACGAGACATGACAGGTTACAGAGAGAGTCTTAGTTAAGATATTACTCACTAAGTGATAGTGTATGGATCTGAGGAAGGGAAAACTGTTTCAGGAAACAGGTAAGTTTGGTAATAGGCGTGTTGATTTTGAGTTGAAGCAGAGCACCTACGGGGACATATTCAGGTATTTAAAGCTAGGATCCTGACAAATGGGTAGTCAGGGTCCCATCACAAAAGAGATAGCATATTCAACTTAGGATAATTTAAGGAACATTAATTTTATTCCCCTTCATCCCTCTAATCAATCCCCTTTCAAGAGCTCCATTGCCCAAACCCAGTCTGAACCCAGGGGAGTTCTGTTGATGAAGTCGGCCTCCTGGGACAGACAGCAGAGTGAAGAAAGGTGGAGACTAGATCGGGAGGGGCAAGTAGAAGCTGTCTAGTACAACTGAAGCTTAGTAAAGAAAGGCCAGGGAGCAACTGATTTGGGAATCATTCTCATTGAAGCCATGGAAATAAATGAAATCTCCAGGGTGAAAGGCATTTAAGAGATTTCCCCAGGGGAGAAGATATTTAAATTCTATATTTTCTCTCTATGATTGAGAACCAAGGACACAGAATTAAGGAATTAACCTTAGGGAATGTTTACATTTTCAGGAACATGAAGAAGCCAAAGAGTAGTAAGAACATGCTGGAAGACTATTCCTGAGTTATTTTCTTTTTAGCCTTTTAAGTAGCTCTCATCAGTAGGAAAGGGAAGAATATTTGCTGGCTTGGTTAAGATTTCCACACTTATCCAAATAAGTATTTAATCTCTTCAGAGTCTGTTTCACTGTCATAACATAGGACATGAGTACTGTGAGGATTACATAAAATAAACATATAAAACATAGTGCTTATGATGTAGTAAGTGCTCCATAAGTGTTCTCTTAACTTCATTAACACCTATCCATGTGCCTTCAAATATGGAAAAGGTCTTTTATACATTAAAACTGAGCATTTATTTACTTCTCTGTTATCTTTCTCTTTCCTTTCACTTCTACTTGTTAAAAAACACACGAATGCTTTGTACCTCTAGTCTGTACTTTTTGCTTATCATTCCTTTCTCAGCTTAATGTTTGGCAGCTACATTTATCATTCTCCTGAAGCTCTTTGTTTATCAGATTTCAAAGGCCACTCTTTTGCCAAATTCAGTGACCCACAGAATCATCCAGAAATAGCTCCTTCTTAATCTGGCCTTCTTATCTACTGAAACACTGTATTCTTGCTGTTTTTCTTACTGCCCCAGGCATGGACTGTATTTATGCTTTTTAGCTTTTGATCAAATAGTTTTCTCTCAAGAATGTGTTCAGGTATTAACCAGTCTAAGTCCCAACAACATGAAACTTTCCACAGTGATTGTGGCCTACATTAAATACTTCCTTTCCTGATCTGTTACCAGCGGTTCTCAACCTGTGGGTCGCGAACCCTTTGGGGATCGAACGACCCTTTCACAGGGGTCGCTTAAGACCATCAGAAAACACATATATAATTACATATTATTTTTGTGATTAATCACTATGCTTTAATTATGTTCAATTTGTAACAATGAAAATAGATCCTGCATATCAGATATTCACATGATGATTCATAACAGTAGCAAAATTACAGTTATGAAATAGCAACGAAAATAATTTTATGGTTGGGGGTCACCACAACATGAGGAACTGTATTAAAGGGTCACGGCATTAGGAAGGTTGAGAACCACTGCAACACCATCGAGGTATGTGCCCCTGACCGGAATCATACCTGCTACCCTTTAGTCTGCAGGCCAGCACTCTATCCACTGAGCCAAATTGGCTAGGGCTGATGACTTACTTTCTTATACTGTTCTTGTGTACATACTCCTTTTGTTTTCAAAGTGAGCGTGTAAGTCCCTTGAAGACAGAAATCATATTTTTAAAGTTTTTCAAATATGGTATGTAATGTAGTGTATTATATTATACACTAGAGGCCCGGTGGACCAAAATCGTACACTGGGCGGGGGAGGTGGGTGTCCCACAGCCCGGCCTGAGCCCTCTCACAGACCGGGAGCTCTTGAGATATGTCCGACTGACGGCTTAGTGCTGCTGAGGAGGCGGGAGAGGTTCTCACCAGCTGTGAGCCCGGTTTCTGGCTGAGTGGCGCTCCCCCTGTGGGAGCGCAATGACCACCAGGGGGCAGCTCCTGCATTGCCTGCCCCCCCGATGGTCAGTGCGCATCATAGCGACCGGTTGTTCTGCCATTTGGTCGATTTGCATAGTAGCCTTTTATTATATAGGATAGCTGTTAGGAACTACAGACTGAAACAACTTGAGTTTTGATTTATATTGCAGTCTAAGCATGAACCATCTAGCCCAGCTGGTGTGGCTCAGTGGTTGAGTGTCGACCTATGAAACAGGAGGTCATGGTTCGATTCCAGGTCAGGGCATATGCCTGGGTTTTTGGGCTAGGTCCCAGTAGGGGGTGTGCAGGAGGCAGCTGATCAATGATTCTTTCTCATCGTTTATGTTTCTCTTTTCTCACTCTCTCTTTATCTCAAATCAATTAAAACATATTTTAAAAAAATACCTAAGCCCTAGCTGATTTGGCTCAGTGGATTGAGCGTCAGCCTGTGGACTGATGTTTTTATCTCTCCCTCCTCCTCCTCCTCTGAAATCAATAAAAATATGTTTGGTAAAATACGAAAAAAAAGAACCTTCATTGTAAAATCTTAAATTTTTTTGTTTACATGCTAAATATTGAGTACTTTAGAGTTATTTAAAATATAAAAATGTAGTCATCCAGAAAACATAAATGTGGTCATCTAAAATATATCAAAACCATATTGTCATATTAAAGTTATTATCATGTTAAAATCACATTAGGATTTAATCATTCTTGCTTACACCTAAGTTTTTTTTTCTTACAATGAAAGCAAATGCATGCTCATTAGGAAATTTGACAAGTACATATTGCAAAGAATAATCAGTGAAAATGACCCATAATCTTACCAGCGAGAGGACAGTAATTGCTGCTTCTCTA
>NW_006292604.1:1652128-1660971 GCF_000327345.1 Myotis davidii | reverse complement strand
TTCCCCAATGTTCTTTTAAGCATAATTAACATTATGTTATGTAATGCAAGTAGAATTACTAATCTTTATGAACACTGACTGAAAGGCGTCTAGTAGCTTCCCCCTTTCCCCTTCTCTTGTATTTTTTTAAAAATATATTTTATTGGTTTTTTTATAGAGAGGAAGGGAGAGGGTTAGAGAGCCAGAAACATCGATCAGAGAGATCTATCAGCTGCCTCCTGCACGCCCCCCAGTGGAGATGTGCCCGCAACCAAGGTACATGCCCTTGACCGGAATTGAACCTGGGACCCTTGAGTCCGCAGGCTGACGCTCTATCCACTGAGCCAAACCAGTCAGGGCCCCCTTCCCGCTTCTGATCGTTGGGAACAGAACTTTGGTTTTTAACCAGGTAAAATAAAGTAATTATCAAGAAAACTTAGAAAACTACTTTTGTGATCAACAAAATTGTGTTTAGACATTAGTTGAAAAAGCAGATGAATGATAAAAGAATTTGCATACAATTCAACATGAAAGCAGTACTTTTTAAAAAAAATAAGTAAAAGTTTAGGTTTTAAAAATGCAGTTTAAGAAAATAAAAACAGATTTCTCTCTTGAAAAATAAGATAAGGAGTCCAATTTCTTTCTTGAAGAATCTCAAAACTAAGTTGGCTTCATGATGAGCTGTGACAATTTTTGTATTTGTTATATCATCAGAAATCCTCCCTGTGGCACAAAAGGACTCTTTTAATTAGAAAATATTGTTGCCACAGGGAGGTAGAAGATCGACATGAAAAACTGGGCATCTGAAAAGGAGCCCCTATCCTAGGATTACCTGAAGGGGAAACAGATTGAGCCAGAAAGAAGACAATGCTGGTAGGTTGGTTTTTAATTTATTAAGAATATTTTCAATTTTACATTTACTTACAATTATTTCAACTACCTATACCATATTTTTGTTTAAAGGGTGAAAATGATTCATTCCTCCTGAAGGAAGGAGAAATAATATTATATAGTATTTTTCCTCTTAAACAGTTTGCAGGTTCCTAATATTTGTTTCTTTTATAGATAAAGCTCTAGGACTTTTCATATCTTCACTTTCTTAGAAGCCACCACTTAACATCTTCAAGCCTTTTAAAAAAATATATTTTTTTATTGATTTCAGAGAAGAAAGGAGAGGGAGAGAGAGAAACATTGATGAGAGAGGGAGAGAGACATCCACTGGCTGCCTCCTGCATGCCCCCTACTGGGGATTGAAATTGCAACCCAGGCATGTGCTCTGACCAGGAATTGAACCCAGGACCTCTTGGTCCAAGGGATGGCGCTCAGTCCACTGAGACACACCAGCCGGAGTTCAAGCCTTTTTAAAAATTTTCATTTCTAGTATTCCTGCTTCTAATCTAGAAGTTTCCTAATTTTTTTTGAACCATTTTCTTCCAGTTATCTATTTTCTTGAGGTTAGCCTAATCACTAGTTTTCTAAAAACATAAAAATGTGAATCTTAAGTTCATTTAGTTTTGATTCTAGAATTGTTTGAATTATAATTGTACTGTGATTTAGATCAGTTAGAAAGCATTATTAGAGAAAAGTTTTAATATTTTAGGAGACCATCACTTGTAGGATACATTCTGATTTCAGAGTTGTCAAAATGTGAAAAAATGTATATCTTAGAATTAATGAAATATGATAGTACGCAATTATGAATCATGACATTTTCTTTTTTTGGAAATCAGACATTGAAATATCAGGTTTATGAAAAACGGAAATGAGTTGCAGTTGCGGAAGTCTATATGTCTTGATTAAGATCTCTAAATTTTTTTTTAAATTGGATTTATTGGGATACATTGATTAATAACATATAAGTTTCAGGTACACAATTTTATAATATATTCCATTGTGTGCTCATCACTCAAAGTCTAATCTCCGTCTGTCACCATATATTTGATTCCCTTTACTCTCTTCATCCTCCACTGATTTTCTAAGATCTTTCAATCCTTACTGTCTTTTAAGAGAGGGTATTTAATTTAAAAAATTATTTAACTGTATTGTGTGAAACTATACAAAATAACCATAGTATTAAATTATGGAGAGTATAGAAGGTGAAAAAATATTTTAATATAACACATTTACTTAAGTGAATAAATAGTTTTATCATAATTGGCACATTTTAATTGGATTTTATGATCTGAAAATAAGGTAAAATAAAGCTTCTGCTTTCTAAACTACTATTTTAAAACAGAACCCTTCAAAGGCTCTTTAAAATAGCCAGTGATTTTTAGTGTACTGGAATATATGTTTTACAGATTATTAACTATGTGAAGAACAAAATAGTGGCCAACAGCAAAAAATTAACTACCCTGTTAATTAGTAAAGCAGATTTTAAAAGGAGTGATTTTAAAGGTATTTGTATACTTTCCAAGAAAAACTTCTTTATTTTCCATAAAGGGAATGATAAGTATGTCTAGGAAATAGATTATTAAAGCATGTTTGTTTGGTTTTGGAAACTAGTCGAATCTATTCCTCAGACTTAAAAAAACAAACACTAGGTAACAATTTTACTATATAACAGTGTGCCTAAGTAATACAACTTTATTAATTCAGACAGAGGGGAAGACCAAATACCAATTATAATTTTAAATGTGTGGCACACAAGGTTACAGGTGTTGCCAAGAAGGGATGCCCAAGGTCCTTAGATGTACAAATAACTTCAAAACCTGTCTGCAGGAAATTCACACATTCAGTCATCCTCTGCCAGCTCTTGCTCAGGACCTGCAGCATGTCGGGTTCAGAGCTGTGTACCTTGTGGTAAAGAAGACCCTGGCATTGCCAGGCTTTCAGCTTTGTGGAGAAGGTGAACAGTGAAACACGTTATCACAGTAAAATTCGATGAGTGTTAATGATGGGATTAATGACAGGTTTAAAGAGTATACAGCAGGGAATGCCTCCCTGAGGGACTGACATTAAACAGATTTGAAGGGTTTGAAGTTATTAGATAAGCTGAGAGTAGCATGGTTGAAAGTCTCCAGGAAGGAGAACCTGGCCTGTTTGAGTTACAGAAAGGAATTGAGTGTAGCTAGAGTATGGATTATGAGAAGGAAAAGGGATTAAGGTGAGGCTAAAGAGGTTAAAAAATGTCTTACTGCAGAGGGCTTGGTAAATTTTGTATCCATTTGTTGGGCCTTATCTTTAGGGCAGTGGGAAGCCTTTTAAGAGTTTTTCTTTTTTACCTTTTTATTTAGCCTCAATATGTTCAAATTTTTTAAAAATATTTTTATTGATTTCAGAGAGGAAGGGAGAGGGAGAGAGAGACAGAAACATCAGTGATGAGAGAGAATCATTGATTGGCTGCTTCCTGCATGCCCCACACTGGGGATTGAGCCCACAACCCGGCATGTGTCCTGACTGGGAATCGAACTGTGACCTCCTGGTTCATTCATAGGTTGACACTCAACCACTGAGCCACACCGGCTGGGTTGTTTGAATTTTAAAGTATGTTTTTTATGCAAATTTAGTTGTTTCCAAAATAGAACTGTAAATGAAAAGTCAAATAAGACAAAACATCATCTAGAATAAAGTCTGAACGCCTTAGCTCCTTATTCACTTAACTATTCTTACTCACCTTCTATGTTGACTGCCTCTACAGATTTGAGCTGTAAGCATGCTCATGGCCAATACTAAGCCAGAGGTGTAGAGATGAGGTAGTTGCACAGCTAGCCTTTCTTTTTGGAATTAAAAGCTGGGTGCTTTGAAACAGTGCTATTTCAGGAGGAGGAGGAATCATTTTCCCTTATGCATCCTCCATGGCCTTCTGTAACTGGGAAAGGGGTCTGCAAGCTTTCTTTCCTCCCTTTTTAAAAAAATAAGTTTTCTTGGATTCATCACTCAGAGGAGGTCATGAACACTTTTTAACACAGGTATCAACTGTTAATTCAGTATCAGTTTTTGATCATTGTGTGTCACAGGCCTCTTTGGCCATATGGTGAGGCCTGTGGACCTTCTCCCAGAACAATGTTTAAAAATATATAAAATACCTAGGATTACCAAGAACCACGCGTATTGAAATGCAGCTTTCAGACTGTTTTAATTGTGATATATTAATGCATATGCTTCTTGAATAATGCATTATTAAGACCTAGTGGCAGATCTAAGTTACTGCCCCTTAATTGTTTGCTTTAATTTAATTGATTTTACAACATTCTTATGTTTGAACATATATTTCTTTAAAGGCTTATTTCATAATTTATGGCCTCTTTGTTCGTCTGAGATCCCCTTTATATCCATGATTTTTCTGTGACTAGTGGTTCTCAAACTTGAGCATAGATCAGAATCATCTGGAATGCTTGTTAAAATACAAATTGTGCCCTAACGGGGTTGGCTCCGTGGATAGAGCGTCGGCCTGCGGACTGAAAGGTCCCAGGTTCGATTCCAGTCAAGGGCATGTACCTTGGTTGCGGGCACATCTCCAGTAGGGGGTGTGCAGGAGGCAGCTGATCCATGTTTCTCTCTCATCTATGTTTCTAACTCTCTATCCCTTTCCCTTCCTCTCTGTAAAAAATCAATAAAATATATTTTAAAAAAATACAAATTGTGAGGCCCCATCTCCTGAATTTCTGATTTGGTGGGTCCAGCATGGGACTCAAGAGTTGACATTTTCAACAAGTCCCCAGATGAGGCTGATGCTATTGGCTCAGGGTCCATACTTTGAGAAACATTACCTAGACTGCTGGGAATTGTAGCACCAAAAAAGAACTTCTGTTCTTATGAAAACCCAGCTAATACTGTAGATTGTTATGTTATGTCATAGGTATCACAAAAGATTGTTATTGGGGGTGAAAAGTTACTAAAGTTCTTTCATGTCTATATGAGGTGATATAGTGAATTACTACTATTAATTCATTGGTAGACATTCATTGAACATCTGTATTCCAGGCACAATATATGGCATGGGACTAGAGCAGTAGATAAGACAGGGGCTATCTCTGTATTCATGGCACCTAGAACCTAGTAGAGAAACAGATCAAGTTGCCATACTTTAAAATTGCTTTGTCACAAATCAGATTACATAAATTAACAAATCTTGAAATTGTTCTTTGAGTTAATATTTGCAATTAAGCTAAAATAATAAACTCAAGGATCATTTCAAACATTTGTAGCAGCAGATAAATTCTCCTCCATATGACAGTTATTAAGTATGGTTGAGATACTGGTAAACTGAATAGTTATAATGTAAAAACTACCTTTTATACACCAAGTACTGTCCTAGCTCTCAGGGAGTGATTCAAACTTGAATGAGATATGGTGTCTGGCCTAAAGAAGTTTACCAACTAACTAAGTTGAAAAAACAAATAAGTATTTTAGGAAATAATAGTATAGAGTAGATAGAGTTGGGGAAAGGTGAGGGAAGACAAAAGAATTGCCAAATATGGTAGCTAATCTCAAGGTTTCAGACCATTATTGCTACTGCGGTAGGTCATATTTAAATTTCATCCTAAGGGCATAGTTGACAGTTAAGGGCTCTGGGTTTAGAGGCAGAGGAGCAAATTAAATAGAATTAAGCACTTATAAATCTCACCATTTAAAAAATATATATTTTTAATGATTTCAGAGACAAAGAGGGAGAGAAAGATAGAAACATCAATGATGAGAAAGAATCATCGATTGGCTACCTCCTGCATGCCCCACACTGGGGATTGAGCCTGCAACTCAGGCATGTGCCTGTCCCGGAATCAAACTGTGACCTGCTGGTTTATAGGTCAATGCTCAAACACTGAGCCACACTGGCCGGGCAGCCTGGTTTTGATAAAACTGGGTTTTACGAGGAAGTGTACAGATGGGCCTAGGACAGTGGTCGGAAAACCGCGGCTTGCAAGCCACATGTGGCTCTTTGGCCCCTTCAGTGTGGCTCTTCCACAAAATACCGGCTCCTGCGCATGGGCCACGAAATTTCAATCGCACTGTATGTAAGTGCCCGCACGTGGTATTTCGTGGTAGAGCCACACTGAAGGGGCCAAAGAGCCGCTTGTGGCTCTCGAGCCGCGGTTTGCCGACCATGGGCCTGGGAGAAGGTTCAGGAGCCTGACTAAAGTTTTGTAGGTAAAAAATCTTGTCAGTTGCAAGATTTTTTTCTGGTTGAGAAGTCGTCGTTGATACCTTCTCTTGCCTTTATTCCTCATCCATTGCTAAATCATGTCAAGTGTGCCTCCACAATATATCTTGAATCTACCAATTTCTTCCCATCTTCATCGCTACTAGCCTAGTCGAAGTTGCAGTGATTTTTCGTATGAGTTACTGCATTGTCCTTTGGCCTTCTGATTGGTTTTCTTGTTTGAACTCTTGTCCCTTCTTTCCACCACCCCAAACCATCCATTCTTTTTTTATTTATTTAAACCATCCATTCTTCACATAATAGCCAAAGTGACTTAAAATATATATTTATAAATTGAGTCATAATACTCCCATAAAAACTTTCAGTGGGTCTAATTACACTTAGAATGATATTCAGGATATTTTAAGACACTGAATAATTTGGCTCTTCTCAGCTAGCTAGCAACAACAACATAACTCCTAACATTTGAAGTTTATTATATGGCCAGGAATAGTTTTTAGGGCTTTACATATCAATATATGTAACCCTCTCAACAACCCTAGGCCGAATAACTTGTCCAAGGCTAGACGTCTGTTTAAGTGGCGATGCAAGGATTTAAACTCAGTAAGGGGAGCTCCAGAGCCCAAGCTCAGAGGTATTTATGATTATATCATCTCTCTCCACCCTCCCCATCCCCCACCCCCCGTCCGAACACTGTTATCTTTCACCTTTTCATTAATCCATCCTTTACCTTCATAAGGGCGCTCACATACGCAGGTGTTTTGTTTTTTTCCTGGAATATACGCCTTTTCATTTTTCAGCTTCTAACGCCTTGTCATCACTTAGATCTCAGTTTGAATGTCACTTTCTCACATAGAGAGAGTGAGGCTTTAGTTAATACTCTTCTATCTTACTTAGGACTGTTCTGTTATTTTTGTCAAAGCCTCAGCTACAACTTGTGAAACAGTAAACTCCCACTCTAAGGTGATAAATATTTTAATATATTCAATGTATAAAAAATGGCATTATTGTAAGTTTAATTAAATGACCTGAGTCTGTCTTGTGTGAAGGAAGGGGTGTGTGTAATGGGCTCCAGGAGCCAGGTATCCAAATGAGTCTGAGGTATGGCTGTGGTTTGGTGCCACCTGGTGGTCTCTGCACTCCAGGGACTGCAGCGTGGAAGATGGGAGGCAGTTACAGGTCAGGTCACTTACCTGAAATCGTGTATTCATGAAGTTTTACTCATGAATATATATATTTGTGTCTATGTTTAATGTTTCTTCGCAGTATTTCATACAGCCAGAGACCATATTCAGTGTGTTTACTGGTATTGCTCAGAGCCAAGATACCAAGTAGGGTTTCAGTAAAGTGTTTGTTGAATGAGGTGGGGAGTGAATGAGAAGACATTGTGAACCAGAACAGAATGCCAGGAATTTTGTATTTTATTTGGAGACTGACGAATAATTTAACCCGAGATTAGACTTTGTGGAGATATATGGTTGAGAGAGAAAAGGCTAGAAAGACAGAGTACAACTAAGTTGTGGTGGCTGTTGAATAAAATACGAACTGTGTGAAACATGATCTGGAGAAGACAAGAAGTGAAAAGGACATTTATTTTAAGCAACTAGAGCATACTAAAATAATAGAAATAGAAGACATAGCTTCCAAAATACTTCATTGGGGTGGGGGGAGGTAGGCTAAAGAATACAGTAAACTTGACCAGTCTAACAAGGGGCAACAAAGGATAAAAATTATGGAAATGTAAATAATAAATCAAGCCCTGGATGGTGTGGCTCAGTTGGTTGGAGCATCATCTTGTACACCAAAATGTTGCAGGTTCGATTCCAGGTCAGGGCACATACCCAGATTGCGGGTTCGTCTCAGTCAAGCACGTACAGGGAGGCAACCAATCAATGTTTTTGTCACATATCAATGTCTGTCTGTCTCTCTCCTCCCCTTCCTCTCTCTAAAAATCAATTAAAATTTTTTTTAAAAATCCTAAATCAAGATAGTAGAAATAAGTCCCAAACATCAAAAATTATATTAAAATCACCTATTGTGATATTAACAGGTTTTGTGTGCTGTTTTAACAGGAACACAAAACAAAATTAAATAGGAAGAATGGAAGAATACATTCATCAGAAAAATACCAAAGGAAGCTGGCATCATAAAATAAAATAAAATAAAATAAAATAAAATAAAATAAAATAAAATAAAATTTAGGGTGAAAGTCTTTTAATTTGGACATTGAGAAACTCTTCAAATTACTAAAAGAAACCAGAAAATAATCATCATAAACTTATATGCATCTAACAACATAGCTTTGAACTACTATTTAAAGCCAAAACTTTCAGAATTACAGAGAGAAATGGACATGTCTATAAAACATTAGGACTTTTTTTTTTTTAAAATATATTTTATTGATTTTTTACAGAGAGGAAGGGAGAGAGAGTTAGAAACATGGATGAGAGAGAAACATCCATTAGCTGCCTCCTGCACACCCCCTACTGGAGATGTGCCCGCAACCAAGGTACATGCCCTTGAACGGAATCGAACCTGGGACCTTTCAGTCCGCAGGCCGACGCTCTATCCACTGAGCCAAACCGGTTTCGGCAAAACATTAGGACTTTAATACACCTCTATTAAAGCTGAAAAATTAAGCAGACACAAAATTTAAAAATGGCATCAAAGAACTGAACCACAGGACTGACAGCTTTCATAAACTGGAGATGTATAGAACATTGTGCCTAACCCAGCAAATTACAGTCTTGTGTGTGTATAT
>NW_006292604.1:1642934-1651021 GCF_000327345.1 Myotis davidii | reverse complement strand
CCTGCGAATGCAAATTAACCTGCCATCTTTGTTGGGTTAATTTGCATACTCACTCCTGATTGGCTGGTGGGTGGGTAGCGTCGTACGCCAATTACCATTTTCTCTTTTATTAGTGTAGATATACATACACACTCACACACACACACACACACACACACACACACACATCAGTTTTTTACTGTGTACTAGACTAGGTCATAGAAGAATTTCAGCAATGTCCAGAATATCAGTATCATTAAAATAGTATTTCATCATAATGCAATAAGATTAGAAGTCAACAATGAAAAGATAAAAATATGTCATAAAATTGGTAAATAAAAACTCATTAATGGATGAATGAGGAAATGAAAATTATAAAATGCAGCTAAAAACAGAGAGCATTGCACGTAAAGATCTGAGATGTGACTTAAGCAGAACTCATGGAAATTTAATAGTTCTAAATGTATTTATTGAAAAGTAATAAATATTGATATAATGAACATATGTTTAATGCTAGGTGTTAAAGTATCAACAGGATAAATTCAAATTAAGTAAAAAAAGAAATAAATTAAGACTCAATAAAATAGAAAATAAAATAATACATTACTAATAAAACCGTGAAGTTAATAAAAATGGATAAACATCTGTAAAGACAGATCAAGGAACAATGAGTTCTATAAAGAACAAGAATATCACTGACAGCCGAAACCGGTTTGGCTAAGTGGATTGAGCGTCGGCCTGCGGACTGAAAGGTCCCAGGTTCGATTCCGGTCAAGGGCATATACCTGGGTTGCGAGCACATCCCCGGTGGGGGATGTGCAGGAGGTGGCTGATCGATGTTTCTCTCTCATTGATGTTTCTAACTATCTCTCTCCCTTCCTCTCTGTAAAAAATAAAATATATTTAAAAAAAAATATCACTGACAGAATGGAGAGTTTTAAAGTCATTAGAGAATACTGAGAACAAACTATTGCCAAAGAACTTGAAGACTTATGACATGGACAATTACAAAAATACATATCCCTGGCTGGTGTGACTTGGTTGAGTGCACCTTTTCGATTCTCAGTCAGGGCACATGCCTGGATTTCAGGTTCGATCCCTAGTAGGAAACGTGCAGGAGGCAGCTGATCATGTTTCTCTCTCACACCAATGTTTCTCTCCTCCCTTCTCTCTCCCTCGCTCTTCCTCTCTCTCTAAAGTCAATAAAAACATATTAATATAAATTACATATAACTAAAAAAGAAATAGAAAATCTAAACAGATGAATAACGATTTAAGTTCTGTAATTTCACATATGCATCACCTCATTCAAATAAAATCCAGACTTAGGTCTATTACTAAAATTTCAAGGGATATATATAATCCCTATCATATACAAAGTATCTAGAAAACAGTAAAAAAGGGAAAGTTATCCAATGCTAGTATAACCTTAACCTTAAAACTGACATATAAAAAAAATTTCTTGCAAATTTATGTATGGTCATAGCTAAAAATATTCTAAATAGCAAATCAAATCAACCGCTGATTAAAAAATACATAATGACTAAACGCATAGTAGGAAGGCAAGAAAGGCCAAAGATTAGAAAATCTATTAATGTAATTCACCACATGAATAAATTAAAGGAGAAAAACAATGTAATTATCTCAGTACATCCCAAAAAGCATTTGTTAAAATTCACCATCTTCTGAGGATAAAGACTCACTCAGGTTTGGGACTTGATAAAGTGCAGTTTTCAAAATCTAGCCATGGCCAGTGTGGCTCGGTTGAGCATCGTCTCAAAGGTTGCCAGTTTGATTCCTGGTCAGGGCACATGCCCGGGTTTGGGGCTCCAACCCCAGTAGGGGGCCTGCAGGAGGCAGCTGATAGATGTTTCTCTCTCCCTTCCTCTTTCTCTAAAATCTTAATAAAATCTTATAAAAATTGATAGCAAGTATCCTATTGAATGGGGTAACAATGCCAGCTTTCATCTTTTCTAACTAGCATTATTACTAGAGTTCCTAGCAAATGCAAATAAGACAAGGAAAAGAAATAAACATCATAAAGATCAGAAGAGAAGAAACAATATTGTTATTTGTAAATGGTTTAATTAACACAAAATTTAAGAGAATATATAAATTTTAAAACTGGATTGTTCATCAGGGTTGCAGTATTGTAAGGACAATAATCAGAAAATGAAACAAAAAGATTCCCATTCAAAATAGTAGAAAAAACTTATTTAGGGATAAATCTAACAATAATATGCAATATCTTTATGAAAACAAGAATTTAACTTTTAGTGAGGGACATAAATAAATGAAGAGATATATAAATTCCTTAAGAGGAAATAGAAAACCTAAACAGACCCAAACTATTTTATTTCTTTAACATTTAACACAAACACACATGGGCAAGTAAACATGATAAAGCTATTAATTCTTTTCCAGTAAATCTATAAATTCAGTACAATTCCAGTGAAAATCCTAAGGGGACTTGTTCTTGGTAGAATTTCACAAACTCTTAGATAAAGTCCAAAAATTGTCTAGTCAATTCTGGATATGACTAAATTGTGGGTACATGCCCTTCTATCTGTAAAGAATGATTTTGAAACTATAGAAAGTATTTAAATATGTTATTGGCCCATAGATAAATCATTTAGTAGGATAGAATAAAGAACTCAGAAACAGAGTAAGCATATACCTGGTATATAATATACATTGATTTAAATCAGTGGGAAAGGGTGAACTGTTCAATTAATTGTATTAGGATACTTGGCTTCTTATATAGAGAAAAGTAAAAGTAGATTCTTACTTCATACCCTCTTTATTTTTTCAGTTGGTTTATTTATTTTTCTTTATTCTCTTTCTCTACACAACAATCTCATCTCCCTCCCTATAAGCATCAAATTTAATTTGATTAATGGGTATTTTTTTAGTGTATTGAGTGTGTATATTCTGTGGTATATATTTAAAATTTATATAATGATATTATGTATCTCACTTTGTTTCATATGTTTTAAAGTAATTACTGTCCTTAATATCCATGTTGCTTTGTATATATCTAATGCTGCTTCTAACTGCTGCACAATGTTCTATTATAGACACCCACCACATTTTATCACTTGCCTAGTAATGGATACCTATCACTCTGTTCTTTTATCAGCTATTGCTGCATAACCAACTACCCCACAGTTTATTGGCTCGAAACAAGAATCAGTTATTGTTTCTCCTGAGCCTGTGGGTTAGCAATATAGTTCTACTGAGATGGCATGGGCATCCTCTCCTACGTGTGGTGATCTGTGGATCATCTGGGAACTTGCTGGTCTAGGAGAACCTTAGCTGGAACAACTGAGCCCTCCTTCTCTCTTCTTTCCAGACATCATACTACTTTTCCATTTCTTAAATATTGGACAGGAACATCATGTGTAAGAGTAGTGATACTAATTGGCATCCCTGTTTTGTTCCTGATCTTGAAGGAAGTGTATGTGAAGTTTGAACTTGGAGTTGAATGTTTGTTGTGGATTTTAATATATAGTATATTCAAGTTAAGGAATTTCCACCTATTCCTTTGGTTTGTTTATGTGTTAGTTATATATGTAAGTATGGAGTTCTATCAGCTGCTTTTTTGGCCTTCTTTGATGAGTCATGATTTTTCTACTTTATTAATGTCACTTAAGTGACAGATTTTCAGACATTGAACTTTCCTTATGTTTGAGAATACCTGTTGCTCATCATTTTGCTTTGGTTTGCTTTCAGGTAAAGGGCCTTTCATAAATGCTACAGAATTATAATTTTCTGTTGTGTTGTCTTTATTTGGTTTTGGAATCAAGATTACACTAGGCTCCTAAATAATCCAGGTTGCTTTCATATATTATTTTCTTCATTTTTTTTGCAACAATTTTTATAAAATAAGAATTAATTTTACAGTTTGCAAGGTTTTGCCTAAAGGGACATTAAGGGATTTCATTTTGTGGAGAGAAGGCTTTGGACTACATTTTAATTTCTTTCCTACTTACTATTCAATTTTTTTCTTTATACAATTTATATTATTTCTTTATAAAAATACAACTATATTTTAACTTTATTAGGTTAAATTTTTTATAATACTGATTTAATATTTTTATATTGTATCTATAGTTATTACTCCTTCCTTCCTTGTTTTTTTTTTGTTTGTTTTTTTTGCTTAATTCTTACCTGAGGATATTTTTTCGATTGCTTCTCAGAGAGAGTGAAAGGGAGGGGGAGCGAGAGAAAGAGAAACATCAATCATCTGTTCCCATAGGTGCCATCGCTGGTGATTGAACCCACAGCCTTTTGGTGCACAGGATGATGCTCCAACCAACCCAGCCAGCCATCCAGGGCTGATTTCTTTTTTACTATTCCAAGGATTACTTAACATACACTGTAAAGGAAAACATGTATGAATTAGACTGTACCAAAATTTAAAATTTTTGTAGGACAGGATACCATAGACCAACCAAATTAAAAGCCAGATAGCAGGCTGCAGAAGATATTTGCAACAGATATCTGAATTATCTAGAATAGTTTAACATTCTACAGATCAATAATACAAGAGGTATCACAGAAAAATGACAAATAATATGAATAAGCAATTCATAGGAGAAATGTTAATGGTCAATAAGTAATGAAAAAATGTCTATCCTCAGTACTTAGTAAGTATATGCAAATTAATATAATAGATGGCAAAAATTTAAAGCCTGATCATATTTTTTATTGGTGGGATTTTAGATTTGCACATCTACTTAGGACAGAGTAACATCTAAAAATTAAAAATGCATTTATTTTGTGAACTAAAAAAATCTATAGGTATATACTGTGGAGAGATTCTAGCATACATGCTTAAGAAAACCTAGGTAAGATTTTTTGCAACGCTGTTTATAAAAGTGAAAATTGAAGCAATTTTATTTTCCAACTGGTAGATAATTTGATGAATAAAATGGGGTAAATTCATGTACTGGAATACTTTATAGCATCTAAAAAGCATAGCTATATTTACTTATACCAGGGGTCCTCAAACTGCGGCCCGTGGGCCACATGCGGCCCGCCGAAAACATTTATCCAGCCCACCGGGTGTTTTTGCCGCCGCTGCCTGTCCTGCTCAGCAGCCGACTCGTCCCGGGCCCGCAGTGCACATGTGTGGAATGTCTGAGGGACAGTGAACTGGCCCCCTGTTTAAAAAGTTTGAGGACCTCTGACTTATACCAATAGATATAGAATATAAATCTTGAAGGGAAAAAGTAAATTTTTAAAATGGCATACATAGTATAATGTCATTGATGTACCCAAAGCATGCAAAAACAGTGCTATATATTATTCTGGGATATACATGTGTGTGTATGTATATATATACACACACACACAAACATAAAGTTATAAAAATAGACCGGAAAAATATATACAAAACTCATGTCGGTGGTTCCTTTTGGAGAGATGGAATGGTGAATAAGGACTGGAGGTAGTAGTCAAAGATGTTATATTCACCTGTATTAATGTTATTACTTTAAGCCATAAATAACAAAATAGTTGGTCCTGTGTTGTTGGAATATGACTATTTGTTACATTAGTTTTTGTAATTTCATGCATGTTTTAAATCTTTCTCAAAAATTGTATGAGATACGTTCTTAAACTTGAAACACAGGTTACACATTTCTAGCCTGGGATGATGGTGATGTCATTGACAGAGTGTGAAACAAGGGAGATTTATAGATAAAAGACCTTTAGGTGTCAGTGGGTTTTCCAAATAAAGATGCTTACTAGCCCTGGCAGGTGGTTCAGTTGGTTGGAGTGTTGTCCCATACACCAAAAGGTTGTGGGCTTGAACCCTGGCCAGGAGTCAACCTTTCAATATTTCTCTCTAACATCGATGTTCGTTTATCTCTCTCTCTCGCAACCAAATGATATCTCTCTCTCTCTCTCTCTCTCTCTCTCTCTCTTTCTTTCTCTCTCCCTTTCTCTCTCTCTGAACCAGTAAAAACATATCCTCAGGTGAGGATTAAAAGAGTGATGCTTACCATATAATTGGAAATTAGAACTTAGAGCTAAAAAAATAAATAAGTCCAGCCCGAAGATGCTGGTTTTTTAATCAGTACAGAAATAATACTGAAAGCCATGGTGCTGAACTGATGCTAGATACCATTCTTGATAGAATAGAGAATGAAGAGAGAAGGTGGCTACGGATGACACTTTGGGAGAGCAGTCAGAATTAAGGGTGAAATCAACTGAAAAGAAATAGGAATGAAAACAAAGCCAGACAGTTTATAAGTTTACTAAAGGCCTGGTGCACGGAATTTGTGCACTTGGGCTGGTGGGGGGTCCCTCAGCCTGGCCTGTGGACCTCTCGCAGTCCGGGAGCCATCAGTCGGACATCTTTAGTGCTGCTGTGGAGGCAGGAGAGGCTCCCGCCACCACCGCTGTGATTGCCAGCCATGTGCCCGGCTTCTGGGTGAGTGACGCCCCCCCTGTGGGAGCACACTGACCACCAGGGGACAGCTCCTGCATTGAGCATCTGCCCCCTGGTGGTCAGTGCATGTCATAGTGACCGGTCGTTCTGCTGTTTGGTTGATTTGCATATTAGCCTTTTATTATATAGGATTATAATGAAAATCAAACGAAGGGAAGGATTTCAATAAGGGGTAGTCAGTAATGCCATTTGTTTGGATAAGTAGAGTCAGGTGAAGACTAAGAGGACTTTGCTGCATTTGGCATTTCCTAAAAGCTCAGTGTTGCCTGGCCAGTGTGTCTCAGTGGTTGAGCATCAACCTATTAACCAGGAGGTCATGGTTCGATTCCTGATCAGGGCACATGCCTGGGTTGTGGGCTCGATCCCCAGGAGGGGACATGCAGGAGGCAGCTGATCAATGATTCTCATCATTGATATTTCTCTCTTTCTCCCTCTCTAAAATCAATAAAAACAGATTAAAAAAACAACAAAGCTCAGTGTTGACCTTTGCAGAACCTTTTAATGGGTAGGGTGCAGAAGCTGTATTTCAGGGGGGTGAAGAGATTAGTTAATCTGAATATTCCTTTTGGAATTAATCAAGATAGAATTTGAGTTTAATTGTAATGTGTTTTAGTTAAGAACTCCATTGTAAATTTTTTTTCATAAATATGCTAAAAAGAATCATGTATTAGCCCTTGTAATTTCACAGGAATTAAAAAATTTTTTTTCCAGACTAAACATTCTCTAATAATAAAAAAGAAACCAAGTCCTTGAAATTAGTTGTCCTAAATGCTATTTAAAACTAGAGGTCCGGGGCACATATTCGTGCACCAGTGGGGTCCCTTGGCCTGGCCTGCACCCTCTCACAATCCGGGACCCCTCAGGGGATGTCAGACTGATTTTTTCTTGCAACACATTTCAATCTGTCTTATATATACACATATACTAGAGGCCTGATGCATGAAATTCTGTGTGAATCTTTAGACTGCATTCCTAATCTATTGTCTATCTTACAGGGTTGGTGAACCAGGCCTTACTTAATGGTCCTAAATCACTTGATTTCCAGCTTATTATTCTTCATATTTTTCTTGTAGCTTAGTTTTCTTAACCTTTCCCCCGCTAAGTATGCTCAACACATCACACCCCAGCTTTGAATTTCATCCTTAGATTGGTTTTATCTGAAAAAAAGCTTAGGCTGTTTGGCCTCCTCTTATTGTTCTCTCACCAATTCACTGCTCAAAATTGTTCCTATTTTTAAAAAATTTCTCAGACTTTTATCTATTGCTTTAGCTTTTATTAAAAAGCCAGACAACCATTTTGCAATTTAAAATTCATAAATATAATAGTAAAATGGGTTTAATTTTTTATCCATTTTATAACTTCTAAGTTTTATAATGAAGATTGTTTTGTAGAATTTTTGTCCTTGAAATCATATATACTGTGTGACTTTGGTCAAAATTTTAACTTGTACACATAGTTTCCTCATGTGTAAAATGAGGTCATTGAACTAAATCAGTGATTCTCAAATAATTTTACCATTGGTAGTTAAAGAGCTTTTAGTACTAAAATAGGAAATTGGCATCCTTCTCCCAAATTATAGAAAAAATTAATGGATAGAATATCTCCTACCTATAATTTTTTTAAAACTGAAAGCCTGTTTTGTCCTTTGTTT
>NW_006292604.1:1638550-1642825 GCF_000327345.1 Myotis davidii | reverse complement strand
GATCATGATGTCCAAGTTCCTTGTTTTTTTAAAACCTCTAGGTGATGTTGTCTCTAGGCTCCTTTCCAACCATAATGTTTTTTGATTCTGTGCACTAGATAAAGGGAAAACACAAATGAAATCACCAGGGCAAGCTAAAAATAAAAAACACACTGAAAACCTATATGGTATTTGAAATAATTGTATTTTTATATATATCTCCCAAGAATTTTTTCCACTATGGTTACTACAGGATCATAAAATCCATGGAATAGCCAAAGGTATCTAATTATTAGACTTTAATGATAAAGGTTATATTATGAAGACTTGTTTTCAAAATGGAGAGGTTGGAGGATGGAAGAGTTGATTGTCCAGACTATAAAGAATTAATGAAATGAAAAGAACTGCTCGGGACTCTGGTTGGAAGTTAAAGGTCATTCACAAACTTTACCCTGTTCTTTCTTTATCTAAGCTGTGAAATGTCACAAGTTGGGAGTTTAAACTGCTCCTTCCTTCTGTATTAATTCTCTTTTGCCGATTAACATATTACCCCAAATTTAGCAGCTTGAACAACAAACATTTATTATATTGTGTAGTTTTCAAGGTAAAGGTGTGGGGAATGGGTTATCCTCGTGGCTCTCACTCAGGGTCTTTCAGGAAGCTGCAGTCATCCGAAGGCTTGGTTGGCGCTGCAGGTTTTGTCTCCTAGTAGCTCTGTCACATGACCGTTGGCACGATGGCATTTTCCATGCCTAATGGGCTTCTCCACAGAGTTCCTTGACTATACTCAAGACATGGCATTGAGCTTTCTATGAGAGTGACTAAAAAGGAAGAGATCAAGCGGACAATTTCTGAAGTCACACCCCATCACTTCAGCTTTCTTCTGTTTGTTGGAAGTAAGCCATTAAGTCCAGCCCACACTCAAAGGGAGAAGGGGAATTAGGCTCCACCTTTCCAAGGGAGGATTATAAAAGAATTTTCAGACAAGAAAATCCATAGGTACTAAATGCATCATAACAGATAAACAGGCCTTGTTACTTTGGTGGTTGGGGAGTGTTTGAGGGGAAGGGCTCTAGAGCCAGAGGTGCTTGGGTTCAAATCTTGGCCCTGCTTCCCGTTAACTCTGACCTTGGTTGAGGAACCTTAGATTCTTCATCTATAAAATGAGCCCAATAGTAATACCCATTTCATAGGAAGGTAGAGAGGAATAAGTGAGAAAAGTGAATGTAAAGCATTTAGCATAGTTAGTGGCTTTTATTTCAATAAGAATTAGCTATTTTTTACCTTAATTTTTCTTGCTAGGACACAGCAATAACTGTAATGTTATCAGAATATGAATTTGCTCCCTAGTGTCTAGATAGTCTTACTCAGTGTTTTATTCTGCTTATTAATACCTGTTTAATCTTTGAAAACTTGAGAAATGCAGAATGTGTGTGATGTGTACATATACACACATATGCATGTTATATGTGTACATATTCACATATGGTTTGAAAAAGTATGTGTATATTTAAATCCTGTCACATTTATATTTTTTACATTTTGCCATGTTGCTAAATTCTTCAAACACGTTTTCTTAAAAATATATACATTTTTATTAATTTTAGAGAGGGAGAGAGAGAGAGAAACTGCAGCACCCCCTACTGGGAATTGAGTCCGCAACCCAGGCATGTGCCCTTGACCAAAATCGAACCTGGGACCCTTCAGTCTGCAGGCCTACGCTCTATCAACTAAGCCACACCAGCCAGGTCTTCAAATATGTTTTTAAAGACTGTATTTCTATTTCCAACAGCATCCTATCCTTACTTGCTATTCCCAGTATATTATTGGTTTATAAAAAGTATTGATGGCTTTTGAAAGCCTAGTTAAAATAGCAATGCGGAATTCCATTTACAATAATAGCATGGCAGAATTGCATATATAGTCCAGGAAATTGTTTTTTTTTTTTTTTACAGAGCATTAAATGGAATCAGTTTTTTCTTCATTAATTTTTATCACTAACACACACATACATATATAGTATATATGTGTGTATATAATAACTGAAGTATTATGCAGAAGTAGGTACAGCTTCTATTTTCTTATAAGACCTGGATATATATAATTAGGATGTATAGCAATTAAAAAACACACACTATTTTGTTTTTTAATATATTTTATTGATTTTTTACAGAGAGGAAGGGAGAGGGATAGAGAGTCAGAAACATAGATGAGAGAGAAACATTGATCAGCTGCCTCCTGCACGCCCCCACTGGGGATGTGCCCACAGCCAAGGTATATGCCCTTGACTGGAATCGAACCCGGGATCCTTGAGTCCGCAGGCTGACGCTCTATCCACTGAGCCAAATCGGTTAGGGCCACACACACTATTCTTAAGGTACAGATCAAGCAGCAAATAGTAAAGTAAAAAGTTAGGGATCAGGCTTTAAACTGACTCCCACGTTGAAGAGAGCCAAGCTTACCTATCATATCCAGAAAAAAACAACAACAAACCTTTGTCTTATATTAGTCTCTTCCCTTCTAAATACATGAAAAACTACTGATTGATAGGAGTGGAAATTCAGGTATGTTATAATTTCAATTATCTGCCTAAAGCCAGCAATTCCCTTTATGTTCCTTATTATCCCAGGCCTGGAAACTATCTCAGTAAGATGCTGCCTATCAATGGATGATCCTTATTTTAAACTGACTAGATCTAAAAAATAAAAGCTATCAGTCATGTATTTCCTTTTGTCCAAGGAGTAGCAAGTTTACCTACTGCAAGAAAGAGTTCCTTACTTGGTTTAAGGGGAGTTGTACTTTGAAAATGGCATATAGATTCTTTTTTTGGGGTAGTGGGGGTGGTGGAGATTGTGGTGGTCTGGCCAGGGGAAAGGGTCAAAAGAATAAATTAGTATTCAGAAGAAATGAAAAAGATAAAAAGTTATAGCTATATAAATTTATTCCAAAGTTGCACTGACATGTCAGGCAAATATATTTTTAAATGATATTGCATTAATATTACCACTGGAAGAATATTTTTCTCTAGATTATCAGCACAGTTCATTCAATTCCGATAATAAAAATTATGCCTTATTTTCACTTGTAACTACCAAATCCTTTTTGTGTTTATTCAGCAAATACTTATTGAGCACTTACTATGTAGGAGGCACTGTTGTACTTAAATTTTGTGTAGGAACAACTTTAAGGAAATAGTTGTTTCAAACTTCTTTTATAGTGTGAAATTCTGGAACTAGGGAAGCATTTTGGTAGTTTTTGTTTTCATGAAGCCACATCTGAATCATTTTATTGGTTTGATTTCCTGTGTTAATAAATTTATAGTCAACAAATGGCAATTTACCTCCCCCTTCTATTGTATTTTAATGGGAACTTCATTTGTAATGAGGTTTCTATCAAAAAGATTTTTTGAAGTAGATGTTGCTATAAATGAATACGTTTATTTGTTCCCCAGTGAACTCAGTGGAAGTGAAAGGGTGCTTGAATGTCATGACGATCAAATTGGGGAAGGATCATCCATCCCCAGGGGTGGGAATGTTGTTGTTTCCTAATAAATGCCCGCTGAGTGTGCCTTCAGCCCAGAAAAAGGACGCAGGGGTCTCTCAAGTAGTTGGGTCTTACTTTCCAAGTACAGCTTTTAGAATATTTTGTGCATATGGCCTCTTTGGGGGTTTGGTATTTCTGTTTTAAAGTGCAGCCTTTTCCAGTGCAGGGGTTCCATGTTGCCTAAGCTTTAAAACGGCCGAAACAAGTTAAAGAGGCACCTTTATTTACGGCTGCGGGACCAGGCGTTAGGTCTGTTCCGGGAAGAAACTGGACTCATGGCTCTCCTCCAGCGCGGGGACAATTGCAGACTTTCCTTCCGCAGAGCGTGAAACGCGCCTCTTCCTGCCGCGGGCCGGCCCCGCCCCGCTAATTCCAGTGGGAACTATCTTAAGGGGGAAAATAAAATCTTTTCAGCTCAGGATTGGCCTCACTTCATTGCAAAGCTCATTAACTAGTCTTTGGGTGACGGAGCCATTAGCAAGAGATGATACGATATGTCACCCACTTTTCTTTTGGATGTTAGCATTTCTGCTGTGCTACCAAGTCAGGCAAATGTCACCCCCCACAAACAAAATCAATGTGCAGCAGCAGCGCCAGCCCCGGGATAAACATGGCGACGTCTCTGCATGAGGGGCCCACGAACCAGCTGGATCTGCTCATCCGGGCTGGTAAGGGCAGGGGAACTTTTCTCCGGTGCAGCGGTGCAGCGGGCTAGGGGTGCACCCGAGGCGGGGTGCCTCCCCCGCGGCGGTC
>NW_006292604.1:1591654-1638227 GCF_000327345.1 Myotis davidii | reverse complement strand
GCCCCTTCCCTCGTGGGTGGCTGTTTTTTTTTTAGGGGGAGAATGGGAAGGACACGGAATTTCATGTGTACCCCCGACCTGGCGCGTTGGGGTGTCAGAGGAGGAGGCTAATTTTTGTAAACAGTGAGTGAATGCGAAGGAGTGGGGCGGCGGGAGGGAGTCTCGGCCCCAGGGAAGTCTCGGCACGGAATTGCCCCCGTACCCCCTCCCCCCCCCAAACCTCCCACCATAGCGGAAGCGCCTCGGAGAGGACAGAACGGCCGGGATTGACAGGCCTCTTGTTCCAATCTGCTCGCTGAGATGTTCCAAATGAGAACGTTGATTTCTGGGGGCGGGACTCAGGGCTCGCGCTGGACCAATGGAGATTGGGCGGGAGTGAAGCTGACAATGTACGCATGGAATTGGAGGGAAGAGGAGTGTAAACACGGAAGTGGCCGCGGGGGTGGGGGATGTGCAGCGCCACTGCTGCAGCGGAAGGGCACGGACTTAAGTTACATAGAAGCGGCAGCTTTACTTAATGGACAGCGCAGTGAGGGCCCGGAATCGGTGCAGCAGTGCTTGCATCCTATTTACTTACTAGAATAATAAACACATGTTCCTTTCCCCGGGTTCTATTTCATATCGCCACCGATGGGGATTGGAAGATGGGAAATACCAAGGAGTAATGCTGTAAAAGATGTTGCCCCTCTGTTTTCCAGCCATTGTTTTTAGGTAGGGCACGTGAAATCAGTTTGGTTTGGTGAAACTGATTCTGTTCGACTGGGGGCAATCATAAACACATGTGTATCTCTGAATTCAACAGAACTTTAAGTTTAAAGAAACTCTGGAATACTGTAACCGCATGTATGGTATAACACACGAGTGACCAATCTTTATTCTGTAAAATGCAATACAAGACGTTTTAAGGGTCTTTAGGGAAAAAAATCAGTTTACTGAGTAGTGATTAAAACACATTTGCCAGTTATTTTCTGATCAGAGCAAGAACTTAGTGACTAAGAGGTAGAGTACAAAGAGAACTTGGTTCCTTTGTGTATGCTCAGTTCACTAATAACATAATATGAATTAAGGGATGGAATTTTTGGCTTTGTAGGATTGATTGGGTCAGTGATATTTCTGTGAGTGATAAACATGTACATTTCAGAAAATGGTTCCAGTGGTTTTGAACATATGGAGAGAACCTTAGAATAACCTTTGCAGTTAGAACTTTTAAAAATATTGTAAAGGTGAAGGGCTTAATTTTGTCTATGGAAGGTATATTTTTTTATAAGCTTTTAGAGTTATTAGTGAAACTGAATGTGAACTGTAGATATTTTGCTTGGAGTGGATACATATAGGCAGCCTACAGTTTGAAAATACAAATATTTTATATCCCTTGGTTAAGGTGGTGGTGGTGGTGGTGGTGGTGGTGTTTTTTAAGTTAAAAGCCGACTTGCAGCCCTACTGCATTTACTTAGTATATATAAACCTTACAATTGAAGTTTACTTCATGATTTTAATGTCTTGTAAATATGTTTTATGTATAATTGTTTTCAAATTATTTCCTCAATTATGTTCGTGTAATCTGAAGCTCCTTTACAAGTCCTATTTTAGAAGGAAACTTGAGATAGGTTTGCTGATTTACACTAGGTTTATTCAGTGAGTTAAAGTTGGGAGGAAAGGTGGCCCAGGAAATGTAGAACCAGGGATCTAAATTTTTATTGCTGCCAGTTTCCAATGACAGTGGGAGAGTAGTTTATAATCTTTGTCATTGTAAAATGGACGAGATGATACCTTTTTAATTCCCTTGAGGGAAGTTGTCAGGTGTTACACATCATCCTTCCACAAAGATTTTACAGTCAAATTGAGGAGACAGATAAAAATCTACATAGGTATATACAGTGATTGATATAATGGGTTGATGATTAGTGTAGAATGACATAGTAAGGAAAAGTTATGGAGGAGATAAGATTTTTAGTTGAATATTGTTTGCTAAACTTTTTCTAAGCAAGTATAAGGCACTTAATATTGTTATATGTTAACACTGTTATAAAGGTGCTAGAAGATATATTTTGCTTTTACTCTCCTCCTTTAGAGGCTTAACAACTTTAGTTAGCTATCAACTTCAGCTTTAGTTATAAACATGCTGTCAGAAGAGTTTGAGTAAAGAATGAAATAAGTAAGTTTCGTTATTAAAAATCATTTTAACATAAAAAGAGTTGACATACTGCCAGTGACATGTTTCACTGGCAACATGATATGAGAAAGAACCTTACTTTTGAAATCAGGAGAAGAGGACCCACATATCTGGCTGTCACTAAACTATCTCTGGACTCTTTAAGGCTTCATTAGGATTGATTAGGTGATCTGTAATAACTTTTTTTTAAATGTATATATTTTTATTGATTTTTTACAGAGAGGAAGGGAGAGGGATAGAGAGTTAGAAACATCGATCAGCTGCCTCCTGCACATCCCCCACTGGGGATGTGCCCGCAACCCAGGTACATGCCCCTGATCAGAATCGAACCTGGGACCCTTCAGTCCACAGGCCGACGCTCTAGCCACTGAGCCAAACCGATTAGGACCTATAATAACTTTTAAAGTTCTGAAATTATAAGTGGCTCAAATATTTAATAGGAAGTGAAGACTTTTCTTTTACTTGGATTTCTTTACATTATGCCATGTGAATGAATATGTCTAAGGTTATGTAATTGGAAGGTTACTCACTTTCTTTTAGCCAGTCTTGGAACTTGAATATGACTATGATATAATTCACTTAATAATTTAGGCTCATTTCTAGTATGTACATATATATAGCTTATTATAGGAAAAATAGATGTCTATAGGAAAAAAAAATGTCCCTTAATATTTCAGCAAAAGTATTGTGTATGTATAATCTGGATTTTCTTGAAGATTTTCAGTTTAAAATATTCTGCCTTCTTATTCTCAAATATACTTTTCTTGACTATTTCTTTTCTTCTTCTTTTTGAGAATTGAGAAGTAGAGTCTTCGTTCTACTTTAAGGCATTTATTAAATTGAAGGAGGGAATTTTTTCTGGAAATTTAGCCTAAGTATTTTCACTAACAAAAAAAGTGTGTCTGGTTTGTCAAAATTCATTGTGAAATTTGCACTTGAAAATCTTATTTCTAATTTACTATATATTGGAATGTGTAGTATCAATCTGGAAAAAGTTTAACAGGATGTGAAAAGATGAAGCATATGTTGAAATAAAACAAAGAATGGTATTAACTTGTTTTTGTTAATCCTTACCGGAGGATATTTATTTATTTATTTATTTAATGTATGTATGTACTTTTGAGAGAGTGAAAGGGAAGGGGAGAGAGAGAGAAAGAGAAACATCGATGTGAGAGAGACACACCATTGTCTGCTTCCTGCACTTGTCCCTACTGGGGCTAGGGATCAATCTGCAACCCAGGTACTGTGCCACAGGCCGAAGCTTGAATCACTGAGAAACACAGGCCAGGGCAAGAATGGCGTTAACTTTTTTAAAAATTTACTTGAGCCGAAACCGGTTTGGCTCAGTGGATTGAGCATCGGCCTGCGGCCTGAAGGGTCCCGGGTTCGGTTCCGGTCAAGGGCATGTACCTGGGTTGCGGGCACATCTCCAGTGGGAGATGTGCAGGAGGCAGCTGATCGATGTTTCTCTCTCATCGATGTTTCTAACTCTCTATCTCTCTCCTGTCCTCTCTGTAAAAAATCAATAAAATATATTTTAAAAAAAATTTACTTGAAACTGTGTTTAAGAAATTACTCTTAAGAAGTCATTGCAGCATTAGTACTAAAAGTCATAGAAAAACTGAGTTAAAGAGTAACATCAGTGTAGTCAATCAGGATAATTCAGCAAAACAATTTCCTTCAGAAATAAATTTGGTTGGTGCACGGGGCAGGCATGAGAGTGTTCTTGGTAATTATTTAAACTCTGTTACATGTAAATTAAATGTTCAAAAGGTTGCAAAGAAATATTTATGAGAAACTTAAAAAATCTCTTATGTGGAAGTGGCCAAAATATTGTGCTTTCGGAAATGAATACTTTGTTTATGTTTAGAAGTTAAAACTTACAGAAACATGGGGATAGAATTCGGGTGTTTATTATATAATTACATTTGATTACAAATTACAGCTGCAGTTCTAAAAAACATAAATTTCTGGTCTGGGAATTCTGGGAGTCTGTGAAGTCAAAATTGTTTTCATAATAATACTAAGACATTACATATTTACCTTTTCACTTTCACAAGTGTTCTGAGGAGTTTTCTGGAGGCTACATGACTTGATACTCCAGCATACTGAATGAAGAAGCAAATAAGAGTTCAACTGTTTTCCACCATGTATTTAAAAGATTTGTAAAAGTGTAAAACAAAGCTACTCAGTGAATTTTTTTGTTTTAGAAAGGTTATTTTGGCTCAGTGGTTGAGTGTGGACCTATGAGCCAGGAGGTTGAAGTTCAATTCTTGGTCAGAGCACATGCCCAGGTTGCAGGCTCCATCCCCAGTGTGGGGTGTGCAGGAGGCAGCCAATCAATGATTCTCTCTCATCATTGATGTTTCTATCTCTCCCTCTCCCTTCTTCTCTGAAATCAATAAAACTATATTAAAAAAAAGGAAAGGTTATTTTGCATAAAGTGTTACTTATGTTTACAAATATTGGATTAATTAAATGAGTTAATAAATATTTTGAAGTTTTGATAGATTTAATTTCAAACAGTATAAATACACATAGAACTATTTATACATACAAAATCTCAGCAGTCCTTAAATTGGATGTAAAGGGGCCCTTTTATCAAAAAAGTTTGAGAATAGCTGAAATACAGTTTTATTTAGTAAACACTTTTCAGTACTGTGGCCACTAGCCACATGAGGCTATTGAGTACATGAAATGTGGGTGAGAAACTGAATTTTTAAAAATTTTAATTAATTTAAATGTAAAAACTTAGCAGTGGAAAACTTTGTCAATTACATGTTGAAATGACATTATCTTGCATATACTGGATTAAATGAAAGGTATTAATTTGACCTCTTTTAATGTAATGAAATTTAAGAATTACATGTAGCTCATGTTTTATATATGTAATATATTTTTATTGATTTCAGAAAGGAAGGGAAGGGGAGAGAGAAACATCAATGATGAAAATCATTGATCAGCTGCCTCTGGCATGCCCCACATCGGGGATGGAACCTGCAACTGGGGTATGTGTCCTGACTGGAACTCGAACGGTGATCTCCTGGCTCATAGATCCACACTCAACCACTGAGCCATGCCGGCCTGGCTCATGTTATGTTTTTATCAGACAGCTCTACTTTAGAAAATAATTTTATTTTCTTCCCCTTCTAAACCTTATAACAACTATTGATGAGAAAGTTAAAGGGAAACAGGTAAAGATGAGAGTGTCCCAGGCCTTTACCTTTTCCCTCTTTTCATAGCATTCATTCATATTCTTTACTCACCCGTTATGTCATACATAGCCTTGGGGCATTAGAGGATAAGGTGTGGTAGATCAGATAGTTGAGTGATGACCTTGTAATGTTTATGGTCTTGCTTGTAGGGGGATACCACTATCACCTAATGAAGTGTTTTCTGATTTTTTTTCCATTGCTCTTAAGTTAAATTGCTATCAAGTTACATTTTTGACTTTTAAGAACATTGTTATGAACTAGGTCCATTGCCAGCATTCTCTTCTGCAAAGCTGAGAGGTATGTCTCTTGTCAGACTTAATTACCAAGTTTGGTATTTAGTAACAGCTGTTGAGTGAGTCTGGAATAATCTACCATACAAACACCAGTTGATTAGAAAGCTAGAAACAAACAAGAAGACCTCTTACCAATGGTAAAAGAAGGCATAAGCAAATTTAATGCCTCTGTGATTAAAATTAAAATAGTTTTGAAATTTATTTGATAGATTTATTTCTTCAAGGAGTATTTACCAGCAACACCAACTACTAGTGTTAACTAGAAAAAAACTCTTAGATTACTTTTAGCTTCATTGTTTCTATTTTTAAAATGAGTTGCTTATTATTTTCTCCCACATTTTAAAAATATATTTTATTGATTTTTTTACAGAGAGGAAGGGAGAGGGATAGAGAGTTAGGAACATCGATGAGAGAGAAACATCGATCAGCTGCCTCCTGCACACTCCCCACTGGGGATGTGCCCACAACCAAGGTACATGCCCTTGACCGGAATCGAACCTGGGACGCTTGAGTCCGCAGGCTGATGCTCAATCCACTGAGCCAAACCGGTTAGGGCTCCCACATTTTTTATACATAGGTTTAGAAAGACTCCAGCAAGTCAGGTTTTAAGTGAGAAAAAAGGAATTTTCAGCCATTGCTTATAGTTTGCTTACTTTGATTACACAAAACTGTTAAATTTATGTTTATCCTTAAGAGTTGTGTAAAATTTTTAGTTTAAATTGTGTTTGAATTATTGAGCAGGACATCTAGTATTAAAAAGTTTTTGAAAATTACAGAAACTTGAAGAGGAGAAATCTCTCTTAAATTCCTGTTATAAAAAATGACTTGTTGCCCTCGCTGGTTTGGCTCAGTGGATAGAACGTCGGACTGCGAACTGAAAGGTCCTAGGTTCGATTCAGGTCAAGGGCACATGCCCAGGTTGTGGACTCGATCCCCAGTGGGAGCTTGCAGGAGGCAGCCAATTAATGATTCTCTCTCATCATTGATGTTTCTGTCTCTCCCTCTTCCTCTTTGAAATCAATAAAAAATATTTAAAAAAAAACTTGTTGACTTATGCCAGTGAAAGAAAAGAGAAAATAGTGTCACTTTTTATAAAATGGGTGAAATATTCTTGGAAACTATCATGGGTACATTACTGTAAATTGATCTAAGTGATTTTGATTTCTTAGGTGTTCATTTCTTAAATAGGTGCTTAGGGTTATTTTAGTAAATAAAAATGACAAAAAATAAGCATAAAAGAAAGAAATCAGCACTCCTTTTAAACAAACTTAGCTTACAGAGTAACTTTAAATTAATTTTGCACTTTCATTTAGTTTTGAAATATTTTACTTCCATTTATGTTTTGTCATTATCTAGCTACACGAGGCCAGTGATCTAGTTACACTTATCGCAGTTTTATGGCATCGTGAGAAATGCTCAACAACCATTTGTCGATTGTATATAATTAGATCTTCTGATTGATACTTCATAGAAAACTTACGTATATTCCCATCCTAAATTTAAAGTATGAATAAATAAGTTTTCTCCTTAAATTTGTATGTATTTTATTTGTTTTAATCTGTAAATAGAAAATTTCTGGGAAAATATAATATGTTGAGGTCAGAAATATAGGCAAGAAAATAATTTCCACTGACATAACTAATATGAAATTATGGTCTTGAAAATGTACCTCAAACTACTTAAGGACTCGGCAACATAATGTATAATTGCTAGACATACTTCATTTTTGTTTTATAACTTGAAAATCTGATATAATTCTATTGCTGTATTTTATCAAATACTTGAAGCTCTGATTTTAATATGGTAGTTTTTAGGGTATGTCTTAATACAATTACATAAGGAATTAGTTTACCCTGGATGGTTTATTAATAGCAGCTAAGACAACAGCTAAATTGCAACACAAGCAGACCTTGAAGAGAATGAAGTTCCTGGTATAAATTTTAAAAACTTGAGAATTTGCTTACCAGGATTCTTTATGTATGTGAGTATTATAGGGAGGTACTTTGAAGAATATACTTGAGAACTGCAGCATATTTATACTTACTAATACTGAGTTTCTTAAAGCTGAGCTGGAAGGACTGATTGAATCCTTTGCTTCAGTGAAGCTGCAGATAAGAGTAAGCAGGGTCACCTAAAGATAGATTTACTTAGAGGTTTGGCTGCCTCTCTGGAACCGGTCAGCTTTGAGCAGATTTCCATAAATGGACAGAGCAACTGGAGAGACCCAGTACCTTGGTTGAGAGTGTGGATGATGTGCAACAGGTGGTAAAAACAGTCACTGGATTTTTTTAAATAAATGGTCTCCAAATGACTGGTGTTTAAGGCTGAGCATTTGGGGAATTTTGAGACTAAGTGAATTTTTTTTTTAATTCAAAAGTTTCCTGGAAACAGTTTTAAAAGATTCATATTTTAAGTGTGTAGAACTTGTGGATTTATAATATGGTTTTATGGAATTTGTATAAATACTTTCTTTTAGTTCCTTTAGAGGATTAGAAACTTACATATTCATGTTTCAGAACCTTTCACCAAGTAAAACATTCAATGTTTTAAGTCAGGATATGAAATTAATATTTCGTTAAGATAATAAGTTTGTTCTTGAATTGCCTATTTTCCTGTAGGGTCATTGGGTTGTTCTTAAATTTCAATACATAAAAGACATACTTGCCTGCCTACTATATGAAAGGTTTCTGTTGGGAACTAAAATAGATATGAAGATGAATTAATATAGCCACTCTGATCTCAAAGAGTTTATTGAATTTTTATTTATGTGTATGCTTTTTATGGGAGTCACTTCACTACTGTTTTGTATTAGGAAACTTGCCTTACAAGAAAGTAAATTGCTGGCCTAGGGTAACAGAAATTACTGGTATAAGTGGCAGAGGCTAGAACCCAAGCTCTTAGACCTGGAAGTCCAAACCTCTGCCGTACACTTTACTGCTTCACAAATCGAGCAGCAAAGCAATAAACTCAGTTCAAGGAGAGAGTTACAAAAGGTGGTAAAATTAGAAAAAGATTCATGGAAAACAAAACCAAACCATAAAAACTCTTTTAAAAAATATTTCTTGGGTAACACCTAGCCAAGTCCTGAAGGAGAGAGCAAGGTTATTGTGAAGGAAATTCCCACATGCTTTGGTGCTGCAGCTAATGCGCACACCCAGGAGGGTCTGTAGGAATTTAATTCATTAAAGTAAATTAGAAATATGTGTTTCTGACTAATTTTGATATCATGACCCCTGATTTTAGTAACAGTATATTAAAATATGTAATTGACTTTAGGATTGTTAATTCACAACCATTCTTTTTCTCCATAGGTTAGTTTTGGCCTAAAATTGATACAGGTTTAAAATTTTAAGGGTTTTTCTTTGTTTTCCTTTGATAAGTTTCAGAAATTTCTCAGTAATTGCTAGCCAATCTCAGTTGCTTTATAGTTAACATTCATTTTACAAAGTGAGGATACTAGATTGTTTTGGTGTTTAAAGCATCTCTATAAATAATGTACATAAACTAATGTATATCAGTGACAGAGTTAGGCACATGAGAATTAATTTGTAGTTCTGTCTTCTACAGCAGTGTGTTTTAATTTAATAATGTGTTCAGTGCATTTTTAATTAAGTAGAACTTATTTTCCCACCAGTGGAAGCATCAGTCCATAGCAGTAATGCACACTGTACAGATAAGACAATTGAAGCTGCTGAAGCCCTGCTTCATATGGAATCTCCTACCTGCTTGAGGGATTCAAGAAGCCCTGGTATGTGAACTTCCCTGTTTATATTAAACCTGTCACATCGCTTCATGTATCTAGAATGAAGTTTTTTAAGATACAGGGGCATTGTTGGTGTTCTCAAGATCGGTTATACTTGAATACCTGTGACAGCAGTACTTGATCTTTATTTGTCAAAGTACCCAAGTCTTAAATACTTAATTTTCTTAATAAATGAATGCCCAGTATAGATAGACAGAAGTTTATTAAGTTGCTATTTAGACTATCATGTCTTCCTTAACTCTGGGTGAATTTATAAACCTTTGTACAATAGTCCTTAAGTGAATGGCAGATGGGTGGTTGCCTCCTATGACCACTTTCAGTTCTTTAGTCTGTGTTAAAGTGACTCCAGGGAACCATCCATTGTGGAGAGGAGAAGCAGCTTCCATTTCCTTATACTCCCTTCAGGCTGTGAGTTTTTCTTTTCTTTTGGTCCCTTTTTTTCTTGAAGGCTGCCTTTGAGATTTATGTTGTCCTAATTTTCATTTGCCCTAATTTTAATATTCTGATGTTAATTTAACTTGATACAGTAAGTTTGGACCTCCTTCTTCTTTCTTTCTTTTTTTCAATATATTTTTATTGATTTTAGAGAGAGGAAGAGAGGGGGAGAGAGAAGGAGGGAGAGATAGAAACATCAATGATGAAAGAAAATCATTGATTGGCTGCCTCCTGCATGCCCTCTATTGGGGATTGAGCCAGCAACCTGGGCATGTGCCCTGACTGGGAATTAAACCGTGACCTCTTGGCTCATAGGTCAGTGCTAAACCTCTGAGCCACACATCTGCGCTGGACCTTCTTCTTACAGGATTTTACAATAAATACTAAGAGTAACCAGACTTTCAAAGTAAAATAGGAATCTTACGTATTCACAAGTATGAAAAGAAAATTAGGACATATTGGTCGGTGTGTTAATCCATGAGAGTAGGTATTAACTATCTCTTTATTGAAATAGAAATGTCATCCTGATTATTTATGCACATTGGAAGAAAGCCGGGATAACATTATTGTTTGTAATAGAGTGCCAAATAGCAATCTTTATGTACTGTTTTAGTGATCCAAAATTCAGGGCTGTTTCATTAAATAAAGCTTTAAATATCAAAAATATTCATTGGGCTGTAATGAGCATATTTTCCTTTTTTTCATATTTTAAAATGAATTATAAGTGCTTATCACTGAAATCATTTATTAAATGTTTTAAATTTTATACTATGTGCATGAATTACCTAGTTAGAAAATAATAATGGGCTCATGGACAGAAAGTATTAAAGAACTCATTATTTTATTTTCAAATAATTTCCCAATTGTCAAAATAATACAGTCATCTACAATGAGCTTAAAAATACAGGGTGGGAAGAAAGTAGGTTTACAGTTGTGAGTATGTGAAATACAGAGTTTATTCCTGTATTATTATTTATTAATTATTGTATTATTTTCCAACTGTAAACTAACTTTTGCCCCATTCTGTATACAAAAGAGTGAAGACCGGAAGGTGACTACTCACCTCCCCTCCTTACCCAGAGGATTAACATTTTCTTTAAGTTGATTTTTCTTGCATTTTATTTTCTTACATACTTTAGATCTTATTGCATATTCAGCAAGTTAACTTCAAGTTCTTACCCTGGTTTGATGAATTATTAAACCTCACTTCTATTAAGTACTGAATTGTCCACAGTAAGAAGCATTAATGGGGGTGGGAAATTTTAATTTTTCAACTTTTTTTTTATAGTGGAAGTGTTTGTTCCTCCTTGTGTATCAACTCCAGAATTTATCCATGCTGCTATGAGGCCAGATGTCATTACAGAAACTGTAGTGGAGGTGTCAACTGAAGAATCTGAACCAATGGATACCTCTCCTATTCCTACATCACCTGATAGCCATGAACCAATGAAAAAGAAAAAAGGTAGAGTATATTTATAAATTTCTGGAAGGGTGGGTGAAATTTTTGTATGACATATATACTGTAGATTTATGATTGCTGTTATCTTAACTAGATATTCTCAAAGAATCAACAAATTAAGATTTTCATTTTGTATTTTAACATGTTCATACTGTTTAAAAGGAGTTAGTATTTAAGCCCTAAAAGTAGTTGCGTGAAAATGAGATCATAATGAGTGTTGGACACACAGTAGGAAAATCAGAGATTGACTGCACATTTGTCTACTTTGTGGTCCTTTTAGGTACTTGGTTACTTTTTATAAAAGGAATTTAATCTTTCTCTATTTTTCATACTCCTGTCTTCCTGTTTTTTTGTGGACATGAAACTAAAAGCACAACTTTTTTTTTGAAACCCCTCCCTCCCCCCATGCCTTCTTTTAAATACCAAGATTGCCAATAGGGCTCTATAAGTGAAATAAACTCACTGGTGAGTAAAGAGAAAGAGTCTTTCCGCTTAGTTGTCTCCTGCTGGGACATCACTCACCTGATCCGGGTAGGTGAGGCACAAGGCTCTAGCACATCTCCAACATCCTGAGGAGATGGGCAGTAATGGATCCTTTTCCTGTTTGAGTCAAAGGTAAAACTTGAAATGACATCTTATACAAATTGGTACTCACCTAATTCTTCTTTCTTCACATTTTAAAATGGGAGAAAAAAACAAAGGCAAAAATAAGGAAAACTTTTATTAAAAATAATGATGTTTTTCTTTTCTTTATTAGAAGTGTTTCAGATTGATGTGATGTTCCCAGGTCTGTGCTTATTGCTGTGAGTGATACAATGAAGATTAAGTCAGAGTGCCTTCCCTCATATAATACAAAGCCTAAGTAACTGTTAGACTGTTGGAACAGTAGCTATGACACACACTGACCACCAGGGGGTGGACACTCAACACACAGGCATGGAAACATGGAACAGACTGATGAATCTCAGAGGGAAGGGGAGGAGGGAGGGCGGGAAGAGATTAACCAAAGATCTTATATGCATACTAGAGGCCCAGTGCATGGATTCTTTAGCCTGGCCTGTGAGGATTGGGCTGAATATGTGCACCCGGTCTCTGACATCCCCCGAGGGGTCCCAGATTGCGAGAGGGTGCAGGCCAGCCCGAGGGACCCCATTGGTGCACGAATCCGTGCACTGGGCCTCTAGTATCCTATATAATAAGAGGCCAATATGCAAATCGACTGAACAGCAGAAAGACCGGTTGCTATGATGCATACAGATCACCAGGGGACAGGTGCTCAACGCAGGAGCTGCCCCCTGGTGGTCAGTGCGCTCCCACAGGGGGAGCACCACTTAGCCAGAAGCCCTGAGCCAGGCTCACGGCAGGCGAGCACAGCGGCAGTAGTGGGAGCCTCTCCCACCTCCATGGCAGCGCTAAGGATGTCCGAGCGATGGCTTAACGCCCACTCGCCGCGGAGTGCAGGAATTTGGTGCTCCGGGCCTCTAATAGGTTATATATATCTTGAGAGGTATGAATACATGACAGAATTTAAAAGGAAGAATCACTTCCTGCTGTAAATGTTTAAAAGCAAAAGACATACATATTAATACCCTGTTTGCCCACTGTAGCCTTTGGCTGATTGCATCCAATGGGAGCTATGACAAAGAAATTTTTAGGTTTATAAGAGGATAGAAAAGTTCATGAAAATCTGGGAACATTTAGGGTGGGTACCAAGACCTCTAGATAAATCAGTGATATGCAGAATTAACCTATGTGGTTTGTTATAAACCAGGAAATAATTTGCGAATTTAATTCTGATTTTATATATTTAAAAAACAGATGGCCTTAATTTAAGAATTACATATAACATCATTATTCACTTATTTGTGTTTAAGTACATTTAGGACATATAGTTAGGTAGGTTATTTTTTAATAGCATGGTCTTTTGTATTTCTAGAGCTTGTAATATACTTGAGTGGTGTGAATCTCTCAGGGAAGATAGCATGCAGTTTTCCAAAAAGTTTATTTGACTGTAGAACCCTTTTCCTACTGATGAATAACCTGTTTCTCAAGTAATATGGTTTGGGAAATGTTGCTTTATAAGAAAGTAAAGTAAGCCTTTATGGCAGTGGTTCTCAACCTTGGCTGCACGTTAGAGTCACCTGGGAATCTTTTTAAAATCCTGATTTCTGGGCCTCATCCTCTGGAAATTCTGTTTCTTTGTTATGGGGTGGAGCCACAACATTAGTAACAAAGAAACAGAATTTCCGGAGGAGGAGGCCCAGAAGTCAGGATTTTAAAAAGATTCCCAGGTGATTCTAATGTGCAGCCAAGGTTGAGAACCACTGCTTTATGGACTAACCTTTCCATTAAGGAAGTGGGTTATTTTGTGATGTAGGATACAGTAAAGATGCCTGTATTATTACTGATTGATTTGTACATATAAGTATCATTTACATTGAGAAATTAAATTCTATTTTAACAAGGAAGCCAGTGAACTTGCTGTTTTTATTTTGGCAAAGCATACTTCTTACTGATTAGAATTAACATAATGAAATCCTAGATCATAGTATTTATGCATTTGAAGATATAAATTAAGGTAGGTACCTTAATTTAGTTCTTTATTTGGTTGAAAATAGTCCTTGCTAATGAAGAGTAGAGTGACAAAATAAATTCCAGTGTATGACAATCACAAAATCTGTAATAATATACAGGCATATCTCAGATATTACTGGTTTAGTTTCAGACCATTACAATAAAGTGAGTCACACAAATTTTTTGGTTTCTAGTGCACATAAAAGTTACGTTTATACTATTAAGTGTGTATTAAATAGCATTATAGCTTAAAAAAACAATGTATATACCTTAATTAAAAACACTTTATTGCTAAAAAATGCTATTTATGACTTGAGCCTTCAGCAAGTTGGAATCTTCTTGCTGGTGGAGGATCTTGCCATGATGTTAATGGCTACTAACTGATGAGGGTGGTGGTCACTGAAGGTTGTGGTGGCTGTGGCAATTACTTACAATTGGAATTGTAAGGAATTGGAGGCCTGAGGAGAGGGGAGAGATGGGGATCAGCTAGTGGAAGAAGTCAGAACACACATAACATTTATCAGTTAAGTTCACTGGCTTATGTGGGTGTCATTCATGGCACCCCAAAACAGCAATAGTAACATCAAAGATCTCTGAAAATACAGCAGTCTCCTCATTCCTGGCTTTGCTTTCCACGGTTTTAGTTACCCATGGTCAACCCAGGTCTGAACACATTAAATGAAAAGGTCCACAAATGAATGATTCATCAGATTTGAATTGCAGACAGTTCTGAGTGGTGTGATGAAATTTTGAGCCTTCCCAGCCCTGGATGTCAATCCTTTGGTCCAGCATCTCCACACTATATATGCTCACTGCCCATTAAACTTAGTAGCTGTCTCGGTTATCAGATTGACTGTCGTATCACAATGCTTGTGTCCAGGTCACCCTTATTTTTATTTCATAATGGCCCTAAAGCAGTAGAGTAGTGATGTTGGCACTTGAGATAAGCCAAAGAGAAGCCCTAAAGTGCTTCCTTTAAGTGAAAAAGTATGCATGTATGTATGTATGTATGTATGTATAGGAAAAAACATAGTGTATATAGGGTTCAGTATTTTCCATAGTTTCAGGCATCCACCCGGAATCTTTGAAGGTATCTCCCACAGATAAGGGAGGACTACTGGATAATATATGTGAATATTCCCAACCTCTTTGTGGAGGCTTCTCTTCACCTGCCAGCATTCATTCATCAGTGCTGAAAATTGAATACAGTGCATTTCAGGCTTATGCCTTCTTTAGGGTAGAGAAGTATAGTTCTTGCTTTTCTGTTCATTATGGATGGAGCCTTCTGACAGAAGCAAGGAGAAACAAGAATAAGGACATAAACATTTACGAGAGTCTAGCCTGCGTGGTTCAGTGGTTGAGTGTGGACCTATGAACCAGGAGGTCACAGTTCCATTCCCAGTCAGGACAGGCGCTGGGTTGCAGACTCATCCCCAGTGTGGGGTGTGCAGGAGGCAGCCGGTCAGTGATTCTCTCTCATCATTGATGTTTCTTTCTCCCTCTCCCTTCCTCTCTGAAATCAATAAAAATATATTTTAAAAAAACACAGAAGACAAACATTTACTAGACATATGACATAATTAGTTGGAAGATTTTTTTACCTTTATAGTGTACCAGCATATTTGAGGGAAATTTAAACACATGCTTAAATTCTGGTGAATTGATTGGCTCAGAGCAGTAGTGAGTGTTTAAAATAAAAGTTTTTACCTTTTTTCATTTGAACTCAAAGGGATTGTGAGATTATCAGGTCCTCTGCAGTAACTAGGTAAAGCTTTTTGTAACAATCATCTAGAACAGAAAACAAAAAAAGTTTGCAGTAGAATCTGTTTCCATTGCCACATTATTGGAAAAGTTTAGCAAGCTGAGGCTCTGACCATGTAAATAATAGGTTAGTAGTACCTGACTTGCCTTATACATTGAGATTACTACCAGTTAACTGCTGTAATCTAAAATTGTAGAAGTGCTTTTAATGTTCTTCTTGAGACTTCTTATATATATTCCGAATATATTAATATACAATTAAATTCATCTTCATGAATAATGTATTATCAAAGACTTTGCTAATCATGCTTATTATTATTGTTTTTAATGTATGGTTTCATTATCTTATTTTTTCAGTTGGCCGTAAACCGAAGACCCAGCAATCACCAATTTCCAATGGGTCTCCTGAGTTGGGTATAAAGAAGAAACCCAGAGAAGGAAAAGGTAATTTGGGGAAGGCTATTTTGGAGGCAAGATAATTTTTTTTCCCAGTCAGCTGAAATATTTCTAGTACCGTATGTGCCCATGTGGCAGTACTATCTTAAAAAAAAAATGTATTTTATTCATTTCAGAGAGGAAGGGAAGGGAGGTGGAGAGATTGAAACATCAATGATGAGAATCATTGATTGGTTGCCTTTTGCCCATCCCCTACTGGGGTTTGAGCCCACAACCCAGGCTTATGCCTTAACGAGGAATCAAACTGTGACCTCCTGGTTGACGCTTAACCACTGAGCTACCCTGGCTGGACAGTACTGTCTTCAGTAGTACTTAACAGGGAGCTTCTCAAACTCTGTGCCCACTCCTGTCTGCCTGAGTTTCTGTAGCCATGGATACAAGAGGGGAGTGCAAAGGGGTAAGCACTTATTTTGGAAAAGGTCTTAAGTGGAATCTGATGTACACCCTTCTTAAGAACTGTTGTTCTAGAGCAAGCATGTCAAACTCGCGGCCCACGGGTTGCATGCCTCGTTTATTGGCCCGTGTTAGCCTTTGAGTTTGACATGCTTGTTCTAGAGCAGTGGTTCTCAACCTTGGCTGCACATTAGAATCACCTGGGAATCTTTCTAAAATCCTGATTTCTGGGCCTCATCCTCCAGAAATTTTGTTTCTTTGTTACTAATGTTGTGGCCCCACCCAAGAGGTTCTGGGTTGGCAGGAAGTGCTCACTCTTACACCCCTGTCCTTGGTAGCTTGCTTGCCTGTTGCTGCTGTTGTGGCCCCACCCCATAACAAAGAAACAGAAGGAAATTACCTTTTTTAAAATTTTGGCCTGTATTAAAGTTGAGGCAGCATGGTGTAATGTAAAGATTAAAATTATTAAAGTCGTACCTGGATTAAAAATCCAGCCAGTGTTTTCTCTTTTGCAGAATTATCATCTGTTGGGGATAGAATAAATTTGAATACATTAATCCAAAATTACCCAACTATTCAGTTTGAAAACATTTACTTGTGAAAGTGATAAATTTTTAGTTATCAGATTTCCAGAACATACATGAATTATTATCATAATTCTACATACTAGTAGGCTTAAAGAACTACCTGGTCTGTTAGAGAAGGTTTTCTTTTCTGAGTTCTCTTTTCTTTAAAACCAGAAATAGAATTTGTTAATTTTACTTGGTAGTGGGAAGTGGGGTGGAACATTTCAAGATAACCTGAGGATTATAGATGAGTCTAATTCAGCAGATCTGGAAGCATTTCCAAATCCCTACTATAAAAATTTCTTCCAGAATAAGTTCTCTGCTCACTTGTACTATATCTGCTTATAGGACCTGATAATTCCCTGGTCATAAACAAAATAACATTGTCCCAGCCATACATATTTTCTTTTTGTAATCTTTATTAATATAAGATCATCCCCTAAGGCTCATCTGCTAGCTTTTTAAACAATTTTCAAATGCAGTTTTACAGTTCATTTAATACCACACACTCCTATGACATTTGCCCCTTTACAAAATAGACAAAGGAAAAATAGCTTTAAAACTGTTGTCTTAGAAATGTTACTACAATTAAGAGTGGTTCAGTATTAGCTTCTATAATCAACTAATGTGTCTTAGGTTGCCACATACATCTTGATTGTGACATGCAAAATGGATCTTGCTTTCACATGCAGATTTCAGCAGAGATCCACAGTCCCAAAACAAAAAGGGGAAATAAACATTACAGGGCCAACTCAAACATATACTTGGGGAAAAATAAAAACCTTCACAATTAGTGGATATGGGGAAAGGAAAGAGGACAAAAGATCAAGGAGTACCCAGAGTCTCAGCCCACCAATATAATAATAATTTAGCCACCATATATGAAAGACACATTTTCGAAGTGGAAAAGAAGTTATTAAAGAGATTGATTTAGACCATCAGTAACCATCAGACTCCTGTATATGACATCAGTGTGATTCAACTTAATCTCCCTTAACAATTTAAAAGTTTTCAGAATGTATTCCAAGGTAATAGTTCATTTCAAACATATTTTAATAAATTACACATGCACTAATTTGTATCTATATATTCTCTATGTCATTTTAAACATCACTGATAATTAAAATAGAATAGCCATGTTGAAATTAAAAGTTTAGACAAACTATCACTGACTTTAATATATTAATGATAAGAAAAGTAGCTCAAAGCTTTAGATATGGATGAACCTGACAAAAACATGTCAGGGCCTGTTTAAGAAATCTGTCCTTGTTACCTGACCACCTTTCTATTTTGTGCAGTGAACCGGTAAGAAAAGAGTATTTTCATCTAAGTAGTATACCTCGTGTTTGAAATGAAAAACAATTACTCAAAACCTCTCATTTTGGTAAAAGCAGAACATCAGTTCAGAATTACACAGATGCCAAAGTGAAAGACAAGTGGAATGGATAAATTAATCCCAGTCAGTAATAAAAGCATTGGGAGAAAAAGTGTCACCATAAAAAATAAAAATAAAAAACAATGTATATTTGGATAATTACAATCTATAATTTGTAAAAATTGCTAAAATTCAAACATCTCTTTAATATATTTCTGGTGAAATCAAAGTCAAAATATAATACTTGGGATTCCTCCTTCTGCAAAGAAAAAATTAATCAAGTAATTCTTTAAAGTACTCTGCAAATTCCAATTCACAAGAAACATACAAAACATGATAAACAATAATAATTTTATAGATGAAGACCTACAATTCCAGTCTTCGCCACCTCAGCAAGGTACTTTCCATATACCATAATCAATATAATAGAAATAGCACAGTTTCTGAGAACATGATCCACATTTTAAGACTAATTTTAATCTCAAAAATCACATATCAATTCACCTATTTCCTTTTTGCTGATTTCACTTCAACTTAAGTGCATGATTTGTCAAAGACTAAACAAATATTTACCATGTCTTTTACATGTAACACAAACAGCTTTTAACAGAAATTCATTGACCTTCCCCATGACATTTTTTTATTATAAATGTAGATATCAAAACAATCCTGGACATATTTTTTATACTACTGGTAGTCAGCACCCACACCACTTCAAAAATTAAAACAATTTGAGACAATATTCATTGTACCTGCTACTTTAGACAATTTAAATTGAAGCTTTCACTAAGCAAAATGGATAAAGCATGCCATTTATTTTTCCTTCTTGAGATTTTTACTTTTTAGTAAAAATCACTATACTTCCATCTTGTAAACCTGAATTCTATTTTGAATACTCCAGATTTATGTTGAAATGAGTGCCTTAAAAAAATTGTGCTGCATTTTTTCTCCTGTTACCTGAAAACATAATGTGTATACGTATATTAAATATGTTCTTATAAATGTCCAGGTCATATTTACCAGCTGGCATTCTTTTACTTAATATGTGGGTATTTTGCATTGTGATATTTAATCAAGACATTAATATGAGTAGAAGATTGTTGATTTAAGACAAGTTTGAGATGCACTAAAATGAATTGTATGTTTGTCCTGGTGGCTGTGGAACCTTCATATTTTCTTTGGACATCATTAGACATCTTAGTTCTTGAATTACAAGTTTAATGCTATATGAATTTTGGCATTTTGCTATTGCTGATATGCTCCGTGCATCTACCATTCCACTGGAATTATTTATTCCATTCATACTAATTTTGGTTACAAATCTAACTGACGGAGGAGCTTCCGGGTATTTAGGCCCACATTCTACTTTCAGGCTATGTATTCTGTTTTCATAATTTGCCCAATAATCATGCCTGTCCACCTTGTGTCATATCTTCATCATCTTCAAGGCCCCAGCTAACCATACCATCGCCTACTCCTTTTTGTCCTTCAAGTTCTTCCAATAAGTGAAAATGACGAGGAACTTTAACTCCTGTGGAGACCGCCATCTTCTTCTGCACCCCAACACAGCTGTTCCCAGCCATACATCTTGATGTATAGTAGTTGAAAGTGATGTAGTTCAAAGTCATGTATATATATATATATTTTTATTTCAGAGAGAGGAATGTGGGGGGAGGAAACATCCCTTTTCAATAAATTAATAAATGCCTTTTGATGAATTTTGATCATAGAATTTGAGCTTATATAAAAAATACAAGTTTAAATAAATTTATTCAGAGTTTAAATCTGTAAATAAATATGATTCTGTTTTAAGTTCACTTCGTACTATGCATTATGCCTTTGCCTTTATTGAACTCAAAATTTAGGCTAGGATAGTACATGATAGTATAAAATGTAGGATCTTGATTATATTAGTACCATAACTGGAAACAGGCATAGGATGTTATTTTAAAAATCGAGCAAACAAAAGAAAAAAACTAAGAAAACAAAAAGAAAGAAAGAAAAAAACACACCAGCAAACAGCACAGCTGGTGTTGCTCAGTGGTTGAGCATTGAGCCAGGAACCAAGAGGCCACCAGTTTGATTCCAGGTCAGGGCACATACCCGGGATGCAGGCTCGATCCCCTGTGGGGGGCATGCAGGAGGCAGCTGATCAATGATATCTGTCTCATCGATGTTTCTTTCTATCCCTCTCCCTTTTGCTTTCTTAAAAAAAAAAAATCCAGCAAACAAGTATATTTATGAATTTTGTTATGATGAAAGATACTTTATATCACTTACTAGACAACACAATTTGACACCACAAAGATTGCCAATATAGTCAAGTACTTAATGACAGATTCTTAGTACATTTGCGTTTACAAGTAGTAAATGATTTTATTTTTATCCAGCACAATTAAATAATTGCTTTCAATGATGTTAATGAATTTTTAATCAGTGTCTATCATTGTTTTTCTAAGGAAACACAACCTACTTGTGGGAGTTTCTTTTAGATCTACTTCAAGATAAAAATACTTGTCCCCGATATATTAAGTGGACTCAGAGAGAAAAGGGCATATTCAAGCTTGTAGATTCAAAGGCTGTCTCTAAGCTTTGGGGAAAGCATAAGAACAAGCCAGACATGAACTATGAAACCATGGGACGAGCTTTGAGGTAAGAGCACAAAGGAACAAGTTTTCAAACAAAATTTATACATCTCTTTCTATTGTGTATTAGCTGTGGAAATCCCTTATCTATGATAACTTTTAATTTTGGAGGGTATTCTAGAGAAGCTTCTTAGATTTGGAGATAAATGGGGAGAGAGGAGTTTGGTCTGGATGTCTAAAATTCAACATGATTGGAAAATCTGTTTCTCCAGAAAAATGTGCTTTTGTATTTAGGACTATTCCATAATACAAAGTTAAGTTACAGACCTTTAAGAAAATTAAACCCAAATGAAGGTCTCCAAATTGTTAATTTGCTTCAGTTCTTGTGAATTTGTTATAATGAATTTATCTTGACATGAAAATTTCTCAAGTTTTTTCAGTTTGAGAAACCACAAAACTTGTAGTGTACATGGATTTTTCTAAGGGTCCTTGTACATTATTTATGTGACGCTGTGCACATATCCCACAGATTAATCTCTCCTAAGCACAGCTTAATTATTTTTCTATGTTACATCAGATTGTTTTTGTAATCTATGTATAAATCTGAGTTGAATTTTTATCAGTGTTAGTAAAATAGTCTGTATTTAGGTTAAATTACTTCCTTTAAGAATGAACTTTTTGCTACTTTATATATAATCTCAAGGTTATAGGGCCTACAGCACCAGGTTCCAACTTCATTCCTACTCATGATTCTCAGCCATTTGAACAATCCAGGCAGGAAGAGCTCCTTCTTACTTTACAGAAATAAGTGCATGTTCCCTTTTATTACCCATTCTTCATGGTGGTTTTTGTTTGTTTTGGAGAACTTGATTCATTAAGTTCTTTTTTCTTACAGATATTATTACCAAAGGGGTATTCTTGCAAAGGTTGAAGGACAGAGGCTTGTTTATCAGTTCAAGGATATGCCCAAAAACATAGTGGTCATAGATGATGACAAAAGTGAAGCCTGCAATGAAGATTTGGCAGCAGCTACTGATGAAAAGTCATTAGAACGAGTGTCACTATCTGCAGAAAGTCTCCTGAAAGCAACCTCTGTTCGTGGTGGGAAAAACTCCTCTCCTCTAAACTGCTCCAGAGCAGAGAAGGGAGTAGCGAGAGTTGTGAATATCACTTCCCCTGGTCATGATGCTTCGTCCAGGTCTCCTACTACCACCACATCTGTATCAGCAACAGCAGCCCCAAGGTACGTGAGGGATACTGTTAGTTGCATTTGCTTTTTTAGAAAACTCCTTGGCAAAACAATATGTTCTTTTTTCAATATTAGCATTCTAAGAACCCACTCTTGGTCAGGAATTGACAAGTACCTGATATTTTAAATGTACTGTGTTATTAAACTAGGTGATGTCTCATTTAACCTGGATTGATTTTTATGGCTTTCTAGATGGAACTTAATATGGACTTTAGTTTTCTAAATATGTTTATTTCATGGTAGTTCATATTCTAGATGTTAGGGGTTTGTCAGTTCATACGGAAAATTTGGGAGCACTAGTTTATGCATTTTGTATTTGCATTCATCATTTGCTCAAGAAACCTATTTCTAATTTAGCATTAAATATAGTCTAATCTTTTTAATTCACTAGGACAGTTCGTGTGGCAATGCAAGTTCCTGTTGTAATGACATCGTTGGGCCAGAAAATTTCAACTGTGGCAGTTCAGTCAGTTAATGCAGGTGCACCATTAATAACCAGCACTAGTCCAACAACAGCAACCTCTCCAAAGGTAGTTATTCAGACAATCCCTACTGTGATGCCAGCCTCTACTGAAAATGGAGACAAAATCACCATGCAGCCTGCCAAAATTATCACCATCCCAGCTACACAGCTTGCACAGTGTCAACTGCAGACGAAGTCTAATCTGACTGGATCTGGAAGCATTAACATTGTTGGAACCCCACTGGCTGTGAGAGCACTTACTCCTGTTTCCATAGCCCATGGTGCACCTGTAATGAGGCTATCAGTGCCTACTCAACAGGCATCTGGCCAGACTCCTCCCCGAGTGATCAGTGCGGTCATAAAAGGGCCAGAGGTTAAATCGGAGGCAGTGACAATAAAGCAGGAACATGACGTGAAAACTTTGCAGCTGGTACAAGAAGAAAAGCCGGCAGACGGAAATAAGACAGTGACCCATGTAGTGGTTGTCAGTGCCCCTTCAGCTATTGCCCTGCCCGTAACTATGAAAACGGAAGGACTAGTGACATGTGAGAAATAAAAGAGCAGCTCTGCCATGGACTTTCGACTGTTAGTAACAGTACTAACATAAATGTTTGCAAGGGATGTCATCAAGAAAAGTCAAAAGGAGACTTTAAAACATTCTTAAAGCATATAGGAAACAATCAAACTTACTGGAAATAAGTTACCTGTCCCATGTTTCAGTGGGAAATGAACTACATGTTGAGATGCTGACAGAAAACTGCCTCTTACCTAGGAAATAACTGAACCCATCAATAAAAAAGGATTGAAAGGGACCAAGCACCTCACTACAATATCAAGTTACACTAAGACTTGGAACACTAACATTCTGTAAGAGGTTACAGTTTTCAATGGGGAGGGGTTGGGATGGGTGATCTCATTGTTACATATAGCAATTTTTGTGCATTTTATATGCATACCAGCAATTATTACTGTGTTCACACAGAACTCACTTAACTGGTGCTATGTGAAGACTCTGCTAATGTAGGTATTTTAGAATGTGAATTGAAGAATGGATCCAAAAGCTTCAGAAAGAGGATAGCAAAAAAGATCTAGTGCGATTTTTTAATAAAATATCATATAGCTTAAGCTGATTTAAAACAAAGGCCTTAGACTAATTTTCGGTTTTCTTTATTGAAATAAGCTAATGGCTTGTTTGTGTAAAGCTTTTTTTATTAAAAGAAAAATTTTAAAAATCTTGTACCTAGCACAGTATTGTTATAGAATTTACATGTAACATTTTATATGGTAGTTTAAGTCTGTCCGTTTCTTAATTGTGGACAAATTAACAGTTGGCTCTGGCCTTTTGCTGTAACATGCCTGTGTCACTCAGCCCTGTCATCTGTGCAGACATACCAGTTTCTGTTCTCCTGTCACTTGGAAGTTAAGGCTCAGCATGAATTTTTGTCAGGTAATTCTTAATACCTGGAGTTTTCTTTTTTTCCTTTTTTTTTTTAGTTGAAGTTTAAGAGGGAAAGTACCAGTGTTCAAATTTGAACTATAATAGTTTGTATATTCAACATTTGAAGTATATTCTATTTTGTTGTACTCTTGTTTCAAAGTGTATTCAAGTAGGTTTTCTGAAATATAGAAATTTATCTTGCATTTTGGTCTCTGGTGATATTTTTAATATTCAAAAGCTAGTATAGAGACATCATTTTAGTTAAGAATAGAGGTCCTATTTCTCCTTTCCAACTAAAGAAATCCTATTTCTGTTTTTTCTTTATATTAATACTTGGCAAATTACTGCATGTTGCCACTTCCTTTCTAATTATAATCGCGAACTATAATGTTCTAGTTACCATAATGACTTTATTTTAATGTTGGCCACACTTAAGAATTTATATTTTAAATCAAGACCATTTGCTTCTCAATCATACTTTCTGAAGGTTAGGAAGAACAAGTAATATTCTGGCTCTTTTACACATGAACTGGAGGTCCAGAGGGATTACAGGAGTTTCCGAATTTCACACCGGACTAGGTCGTGTGACTTTACATCTTAATGCTCTTTCTATTACAAAGAAAAGTTGTCTATTTTTACATCTTTTAGAAATTTAAATAAACTGATACTTAATATTTTGTGGCCTTTAATTGTTCATTTCATCTGATACTACTTAAATTGACAAAGATTTTTTTTAACACCTCCCTTTGTAATCTTTTTATCTTTTCCATAAATATACCTAATGGTATTTTTTAATAAAAGCTCAAAAAACCCCTCACCTGATTCTTATCCCATTTGAAAGTTAATCTCAAATTCTACTTCTTTAAACATTCCCTACTCTGCTTTGGCAATTCATTGTATTCTTTAAAAATTTTTTTTATCTTTATTGTTGAAAGTATTATAGATGTCCCCCAACTTGACTCCCTCTACTCCACTCCCCCTTCCCCCAGGCCTTCTCTGCACTATTGTCTGTGTCCATTGGTTATGCATATACATTCTTTGGTTAATCTCCCCCACCCCCACCCCCACCCCAACTGTATTTTTTGCACGGCAATTTCATCCATAATGCTGATGTTGGGTAAAGATTACATACTTTACCATACCTACACCCCTCCTCAAGTGCTGAGCATATGGGACACGGACATTTTTTGATTTTGGTAACATTTGGTACGAATATGTCGTGTTATGGAGGGTAAAGGAACTTTAAATTTTTAGTAATTCCCCCTATGCAATATTAATTGGTTCTAATTAGGTGAAGCCAGGGCTACCTAGCTTCCTCCACTGCTCTACCTGAATACTTTTGGGTACATCTTTCAGAATAAGTACACTTACGGTCTAAATTGGGAAACACATGTTCACAGCATATATTGATTGGAGTGCTTCTGGTGATTGATATTACCAGGTGTATGCTTTTTAGTCTCAACCCTTTTGAACCGTAGATCATTATACTTGCTTTTTGTGTCCAGCATATTGGAAAACCATATAATAATAGCTTTATGCGACTAGTTTCCAGCCTCACCAGGTTTTTGAAACAATGACTGATCAGCATTCTGTCCACTTAGTCCTCAGGTCATCTTCCAGCAACAATTCCAACCTTCAGCACTCTGCTTACCAAATAACCAGCAAACCTCTTAGGGAACATGGAGGTCATGAGCTGTAAACTCCCCCACTCTCTGGAAACCTTGCTATAAGACCATCTTATTCCAGCATGCATCCACCACCTGTCTCCAGAGAGGCAGATGTGCCTTCTTCCTGTACTCAGCATCTCCTTCCCTCTCACACCTACTTCTTTCCCTTGTTCCAACACTTAATAGCCCATCATTCTGTCTTTTTCTGAATTACAGTCAGAATTCTGACTTAGAAACAGTTACCATTGAAATCTCCAGTAATCCAGTGGTCAAGTCAAACTGCTTTATTTTTTCACATGATCTAGTGCCTCAGCCTTTTTACATTCTCTGGGTTTTCCATAACATCCCTCTTGCAATTTTCCTCCTGTATGACCAACTCTTAGTTGACTTTGCTTTCCTTCAGCTTTCCCAGTTAATGTCTATGGGGCTCTTATAGTAGTTGTAAGAACTGAGTTAATACGTTAAGGATTTAGAACCAGTGCCTGGCCTATATCACTCTTACTAAAATGTTTAATATATCATCTCAACATGTTAGACAATCTCATTCATTCTTATGGTTTCTACTACCAAATATATTCTAGCCTTTTCTTTAGGCCTTAGATGGGTTTATCTAATTGCCAACTGGCTATTTCCTCCTGAATGTCCAACTCATCCATCTGAAATCTTTTCCTCTTTGCTCAATAAATGATGTTGCCAGTAACACATTACTCCTTGCCCTCCATGACAACCTCCCTCTTACTTGTGCTTTTCCTAGTATCCTCCCATAACTGACTCCCCATACCGCTAACAGATTGTCTTCAGCTGTAGTCTTTATGGTGGTGGCCCAACCACTGTGGCAAAGTTACTCGAGTGTTGTCCTGGGTCCCATGTATACAGAAAGCATACATGTTATTAAATTTTTCTCCTGTTAATCTTTTATTACAGGGATGTCTCAAACAAGAACCTAAAAGGATAGAGTGAACATTATTTCCCTCCCCTACAGAGTAATAGGCTCTATCCTTCAGCCTAGGTGTGTAGTGGGCTGTACCACCGCAGTTTGTTTAAGTATGATGTTCACATGATGCTGAAACCCGCTAATGACGCATTTCTCAGAACATGTCTCTCTCAATAAGTGGCTGGTGACTATTGTTGGATACCTGAAATCCACATATTACTTTGACTTTCATTCTCATTCACATTCATTTACCCAAGGCTGTCATGATCTCTCTTCAGGTTGGTGTGCTTTGGGGTAGGAAAACAGTATTTAATGCCTGTACATATAAGTATTGTAATTAGTGTTGTTCCTCAGCAACATGATTACTATTAGTCATGCTAAGATTTGAACCAAATGGTACGGATGGTCTTTCTGCTTGCCATCCTTCCAGGTAGCCCCAAGATTTTATGTATACAACGTACTGAGAAACTTCATTTGTTTCACAAGTGGTTCCAATGCAGAATACTTGGGTGAACCCTTTTGGGAGCTCCAGCCTTGGCACTGAGAGATACATACATCAAAAGCACAGCAAAGATGCCTTCAATGTGCAGCTATAGAGCTGCTTTGTTCACTTCTAAAATAAATATCTGTGTGTAAATGAATAGTGTGAACCCACCATATTAACAGTATTAAAAGATCCAATCACCTTAGCTGGTTTGGCTCAGTGGACAGAGCGTTGGCCTGTGGACTGAAGGGTCCTGGGTTTGATTCCCAGTCAGTGCATATGCCTGAGTTGTGGGCTCAATTCCCAGTGTGGGGCGTGCAGGAGGCAGCCAGCCGATTCATGAATCTCTCATTGAGGTTTCTATAGCTCCCTCTCTGAAGTCAGTATAAAAGATCAAATCTACCCCAGATTCTTTTTGGACTAAAAATACAAGATATTAAAGTACTAGTTTCAAAAGACCATTTATTAATTTTAAATATATACAATTCATGGATTAAAATATTCAACTTATTACCCATACGTTATTTGCTGGGATTTTGTTTGGAAGGGGCTTCACCTGTTATCTTGACCACTTTTTTCCCCCAAGGAAAGGGAATTCCAGGTTATCTTTCCTTTTACATTCTTTCTAGACACTGAGCCAGTCACCTGGCTGTATTAGGAAATTACAATGACAGCCTTGTGAACAGGCTTTCTGGTTGCCCATCTCTGAAAAGAAGGTCCCCCTGACTTTACCAGCCACTGCTCGTAAATAACCCATCGTGAACAGCACATTCCAATACAAATCACTGTGACACTGAGTGGCCACAAATCAAATGTATACCAATAGCATTCCAACAGAAATCTGTAAATGCATAGCAGTGATTAAATGACAAAGACCAACTGGTCATGGAATCTTCAAGAAATACAATAATGGGGAACATGGAGGCACAGCAAGAATTGTTATGAAGAACTTATCGAGACCAGCTATTTCCACTTAAACAAAAAAACAAACCACTGGGGCCTCCAGGCTAAATAGTTTCTTTGTACACTATTTTGTTAGACCCCAAATAAAAACATCTTAAAGCCTTAAGAAAATTACTATAAATTACTCTCTAACTTACATTTTGCATGGTTCTTAAATGTTTGTAATGCTATTATTTTCACATGAAGATATAAAAAATAAATACTGCCATGCATATCTTGTTGATACTTAAAACCACAAATAAATAACTTGAAATACTGTCTAGAGGAAATTGTTCCTGCATACTTGCTAATTATGGAAGACAAAGTATTTTTATATAGCGTCATCAAACTGAAAGCTTCAAAACAAGACTAATTTAATGCCCTTAATTGATCTAAATTTAATGCTAGGGGAAAGGAGAAAAAAAAACAAGCCAAAACTGGAGTGCAAACACCTTTTTCGCTGAAGGGTTTAATGGAAAACGTTTGTTAACTAATGGGATTCCTTCCCTGAGGCATGCTGGAAACATGGAAAGTGAAGTGAGAGAAATGGAATCCTTCCTCAGGCAACGTATCCTAACTTCAGTTTTCCTGAAACATCCCTGGTTAAGACTTGTGATTACAAAGTGTTTATGAAAGTCCATCAGGTTCCTTATTAAAGCTGAAGTCACACACTAGAGACAGGTGGTCGGAAGGATAATTGAAGGATGGGAGCCGACTGGCTCCAATCTGTTCTTCAGTGAGCAAATCCAGAGCTGCCCTCACACTCAGAGAGTGTTTAGAATACCAGATGTAGTCCAGGGTGTGCCGGTACTCCCCCGAGGTCCGGATCTTCCAGGAAGTATACGGAGGTTCTGACTGCCCATCTGGACTCAGCAGCTTATAGGCGCTGCTCAGGTTGAGGCTGGAGGAAGCAAAATTTTTGTAGACGTCCTCTGTTGGCTCTGCATTGAAGTCCCCACAAACAATAAGGGGAATCTTGGCTCCTTGGGTGAGGTTCTGCAGGTTCCGGAGAAGATCACAGCCTTGAGCTGATCGAAACTCCTCCCAGCCGGATCGTGCTTTCAAGTGGGTGACCGCGACGCAGAGCTGTTGACTGGACTCCTTGCACTCTAGGGTCTGTACAATGGCCACCTGGTTGGTTTTCAATGCCATGGCCGTCAGCCTGATATTGGTGCTGTGGACTAACTTGAAGCGGTTCTGGAGGAAAAACAAGGCACAGCCATCTGGTCCATTGTTATGTTCTACATCGAGACAAGGTGACCAGGGCTTGGGGAAAAATGTGCCTCGATAGCCCAGTCTGCTGAGGAGTGGCTGGAAGGTGTCAAAATAGTGGTCCACCTCTTGGAGACACAAGATGTCAGGCTGGTAGGCTAGGATTTCTTCTAGGATGAGACACTTCCGCTCTTCCCACTTGAGTGCTTCCACGGGGCACTGTGCGAAGTTGTCTTTTCCTTCCCCGAGAGCTGAAATAAAAAAGCCAGTCGGTTGTCAGCTACCACAGAATCATGATTGTTAAGTGCCTGGGAATCTCCTTGGGTTTTTGATATGACTCAAGCCCCTCCCAGTGCTTCCTCCTTCAGGCGCTGTGGGTGGTTCTCTGCCTAAACGGCATTAAGTTTTAGCTTTAAACGGTATTCTTTGCAGTTCTAGGGATCTAAACTATGTCAGATGAGATAGATAGGTTTAACTCTACATACTAACACTGACTATGAATGGATACAGACACCACTCAGAATGAATGGGATCCTAAATAGGCAGCTTTTCCTACTTACGAATGAACAGCTGGAAAAAAATGAGTGAACCAAAGACTGGGAAGTCAGCAAGCATGCCCTTTTCTTAGGGAGGGAGGGGCAAAAAAGCAGCCCTTGTTACTTTTCCTTAAAATTTCAACTGCTACATGAGAGAGAGCACTAGGGAAAGTTGATCGAGATGCGAATGGATGAGAAGATGGCCATAAGAATGACAGGTTCAGCACCATCCACAGCTCCCATTCTCTGTAGCAAGTTCCATATGTAACCATTCAGAAGACTCAGTTTCTCCCTTGCAAATGCCATCTTAGTGCAGTGGACTGAAAGTGGAGACAACAAAAGTTTTGAGGCTGACAAATGATGGGGTCCTTTAGGTTTTGAAGTGCTGGGAAGTAGACTTTCATTGTATCTGGATGGCCTACAAACATGGAAGGTAAGGAATACGTCTCGAGTTGCTGGAGTTATTAGTGAAAGCCAGAAGACTTGCCTTCCTAACTTGCCGTTTTGGGAGCGGATGCTGCCCTTGTCACCCCATCTTACACCTCCCATTTGCCCACACCTCTTCCCTCCACGTGAGACATCAGTGCACTGGCAAGTGCAGAGGCAGAAAGGCAGTTACCACAGACTTAATGCTCAGGAACAAAGCATCAGGCTTACCTTGAGCGAGGATGTTCCATTGCATGACCCTTATAGGTGGGTGGCTACTGGGGCAATCTGTCTTCAGATCCACAAAGTCCCTCTGGAACCGGGGAGGTCGACTGTGCAGGACTGCCCTGCATTCCTCAAGGAGCTCTTTAGGATCAATGGGCTCCAGATGTTCTGGGTCAGGTGACTCCAAATATTCTGGGTGCTGGGAGGCAGCGCTGCTGTTCAGTGTCTTGGCAAGAGCACTATAGAGTCTGCTCGTGCCGTTTCCCATGGAACAGGCTGTCAGAGAGGAAAGGAAAGCACAATTACACACTCAGCTCCTTTTCCTGCCTTTCTTCAATTTCCACCCAGCTCAACTAGAAGGGGAAACTTTCCCTGTCCTTAGAAGGAGACCTTAATGTAGGAAATGCTGCTGTTGGCACAGGTAGATTAAAGGCATTCCCAGGTTCTACCTTTGTACTGGGGCAGGTCATTGAAAATACTATTAAAATTGGTCTCTCAGAACTAAGATAATTCTTACAAGGGAAAAATACCTTGATCTTTATGGCTTCCTCTAACCTACTACTTGTCTTTATAACTTATAAACCCAGTCTTAGAAAAGCATGGCTGAAACAAAATCCCCATTCCTTTTTCTACACAATTTCAAAAACCTGAAAAACAATTTTGTAAAGAGGCACATGTTAGGAAGCTCATGTTAATCCTGGAGAAGAGACTAGGTTAGAGCAGGCCGCTGCTCCAGCATGTCATCTACCCAGATCCCTCTGTTAGGAAAAGAAATGGCTGGATTAAACCCATATCTCATTTCGCTTAGATGTCAGCTTTTTGCAGAGCTCTGTGAACCTCACTGAGCAATACAGTGGATAATCTATTATCAATAGCTGTATTTCTTAAAAAAAACAACATCAAGCAGTCAGAAAAGGGATTGGAGGAGGGAAAGGGGCAAGAGACAGTTGCCCACATTTCCTGGGATCCTGGAGGGAGGAAGGTGAGGCGGCGTGCAGGTGGCGCACCGCCTGTTGGGCATTTTCTAGTGCTTCCTTTTTAAACCACCAAGGAGAGCAGAGCATGGCCTTCAGCTAATTAGCATGAAGGAAGCTGTACCTGTCACTTCACTTGTAAGCAGTGATTGCTCATAGTGATTCACTATGGTATAAATTAGGGGCACGTTTTACTTGGAACCACCTCCAAATTTCTGTGTATGATGAATATTGGAATGGAGGAATTTGGATTTTCCTACCACATCCATATCTTTGCCTTCTTTTGAAAGACACAAAATTTTCTCTATGAAAATACTTTGTTTAGCAGGCTGATGGACTGAATCTGAAACTAGCTGTCAGTCATATTCACGGTGACAGATCACAAAAGCAAATTCAAATACTTAGCACCAAATGTCTTTTAAATATCAAGGTCAATAAAGCATGCGCTCTCATTCCTTTTCATCAACTCAAAAGTAATTCCTCCCCCCCCCCAATAAAACTATATTAAAGCAAAGAAACACCCTACTTTTCCCAGCATACATTTAAGTGTACATGCATCAGCAAGCAAGACTTCTTTCTCACACACGTGCACATGCACAGATGGGCACATACACACCCGTTTTCAAACGGATTTGAATGTTCTTTTTAATCAATCTGCTTGCCTGAGTACATGGGTCCAAAGGAAGAACTTTTCTTCTTGGCTGGCAGAAAAACTGAAAAACTTTCTTCTGTACCTCCACGTTTTTTAAAGCAGTTAAGAGTCCTACTAAATGTGGTCAGATCAGCATCACCTCAACTGTAGGTCCAAGTGTCACACCGGCCACAGCAAACTCACAGGGCACAGTAGAGTGCTTTCAATGTGAAGCAAACAGCAATGCCTGACATCTGTCAGAGGAACTACCAGCTCAATGTAGCTCAGTTACAACAGAATGATTCTACATCATTTTGATGGCATCATATCTTTGCAAGCTGAGTTTTGGGGTGGTTAATAAAAAGCAAGTATGTGAAAAAGAGGATAAGTGCCCAATAGGAGGAGTTCATGGTTTGCGGAGTTATATGAAGCCAGAAAAACTTCCCTGAATTACACTTCCTTCTGAGAAACTTAGAAAAAACCTCAGATAAAAAGAATATGGTACAGCATAACATCTGTCCAGACAAGGAAAGCTTGCCAGAAAGATGTACCCAGAAAGCAGATCAAAACGGTATCCTATTGCAAAATGAGTCGAAGGTCATTAAGAAAATGGTAACTGGCCTGCGTCAGAATGGGAAAACCCAGAAATGAGATAAAGCATCGGAGAGATAGTGGCAAATATGTGCTTATTTTAGGCAAAGAAGATCCAAAACACACATGAATAACAGGAGTTGTAGCAGCAAGAAATCCAATGCATGAAATGAAACAAAACACTAAGAACTACAAATCAGTTTCAAACATGCAGGATGAATTAAGTTGTGGAGTTCTAATATATAATATTGTGACTATAGTTAATAAAACTGTTTCATTTGCTCAAAATCTTGAACAATAAATCTTAAGTGCTCACCACACACACAAAACGATGTGAGAGGACAGATGTTAATTAGCATGATTGAGGTATTCATTTCACAATGTATACACATAGCAAAACATCACATGGTACACCTTAAATATATGTAATTTTTATTTATTAATTATACCTCAATGAAACTGGAAAAAATGAATAAGAAAAAGTCAGGTTAAAAATGTATCATGGACTTTTTCAATCATCAATGCATAAAGCTTGGTTTTTGTCACTCTGAGAAAAAAAAGAAAAAAAATGCCAAAAAAAAGCAACACTTGAAACTACATATTGAAATAACATGCCACATACCTGAGAATATTAACCCAGAGTAACCACCAACTGGACTGTAAAGAAAAAGAGAAAAGTCCCTTGGGCATATAGGCAAAACCAGCAAGTAACTTATAAGAAAACGAATATATGGCTAATCCATATGTGACTCAAGAATTTTCTATCCAGCAAAACCAATACTGACTCTAGGAGACCTTCTTGAGGGAACTACTAGAGCAGGGGCTGGCAAACTACAGCCAGAGTATTTCTGTGCAGTCCTCGAGCTAAGAAGGGTTTTACAGGTTGTTACACACACACACACACAGGACACCAGACACTAGCCCACTGGAGATGTATCAGTAACCAAGCTAAACGTTCTGTCCTCCTGGAGCTTCTGTTGTAGGGGGGGAAGACGAGATGACCGTTTGTCATATGGTCGAAGTGCTATGGGGAGAAACAGAGAAAGGGCAAATGGAATGTTAGTGAGCGGGGAGCTGCTAACTTACACAGGATGCTCAGTGAGGCCTCCCTGAAAGGTAAAATGTGAGCCAAGACTCGAGGTGGTGAGGACATCAGTAAGTCTTACGTAGATCCAGCATAAGAGCACTTTGGGCAGAGGAATAGCAAATGCGAAAGCCCCGAGAAAGGAGCATGCTTGGCAAGGCAACTTGCAGTGACGTAGAGTGACCAGAAGATGAGGTCAGTGAGGACGGGAGCAGATGAAGGGCCTTATCGGCCATCCTAAGGACTTTCTCTGAGACGGGAAACTGTGGAGAATTCTAGGCAGGAGAGAGGATCTGATTTACATGAAAAGCCTCACTGGTCCATGTGTTGAAAATACACTACAGTGTCAGGAAACAAGGGCAGACAGAGGAAGCCTCTTAGAGGACAGTTATAATCCAGGCAAGAGACACTGGTAGCTTGGACGAGTGGTAATAGTCAAAGTGGTGGGGTTCTGAGTAAATCTCAACTGGCAACAGCGACTTTTGTTGGTGACCTGGACGTGGTCCATGAGAGGAGTCGTCAAAAGGCCTCCAAAGCTGCTGCCGGACAACTAGAGGGACAGAGTCGCCAATAGCACCTGTTGGGAGGATGCGGTGAGTTTGCGGAAAACAAGTTTGGCAATTAGCTATGACTGATGATCCGGAGAGACATGCAAACTGCTAACAAACGTCTGGGAGATGTGAGTGGACAGGACACTAAAGTGAGTTTAGAGAAAAACCGGTCAGAGCATTGAGCTCTGGGGCAGGCTGGGGAAGATGCGGTAGAAGTCTGCAAAAACGGCCTGGCCAGAGGAGGAGAAGAGCAAGGGAAGTCTGATCTTCCTGGAGACAAAACAGGGTTTATCCATGAGTTGGTCATCTCCTGTGTCAGGCGCTACTGGACGGTGCAAAGAAAACAAAGACTGAGAACAGACTTGGATTTGGCAACATGGAAATCGCCAGTGACTTAACACCAGCCAACTTCCGGGATTTGGTGGAGTTGTGGGGAGATGAGGAAATAGCGCAGACAGAAGTATTTTACGGAAAATTTGACCCCAAAGGGGAGAGATGTGGCTGGAGATGGAGGCAAGAGCATTCTGGGATATTATTCTACCCTGTTCGTTGGCTGACGGGTGATGTGGGAGGAGAACGCCACAAAGCAGGACTCTGGCAGGATGTCCTAAGGATGCTGACAAATCCTCGCCCCCAAAGGCAACCATAAACCTGGACAGAGCTGTCAAAATCAGCTGCTTCCATGCCCTGGGTATGGACCACAGGCATGCAACAAACTGGGAAGCTTATTCCTCAAGGCTGGGAGCTTCAGGTCAGAACGGCGCTCCTCTGAGGCATTCTGCCCCCCCTCCCCCTCCGCTCTGTGGCACTAGTTCAACTAGGGCAGCAAGGATATGGAATTAAGTTCAAATCTTCCCACAAAGAAAAGCCCAGGCTGTGGTGGCTTCACTGGCCAGTCTATCAAACATTTAAATAAATAATACCAACCCTCCACAAACTCCTGTGCACTGCTTCCCATGCACAGCCACGATGGAAGACAACTTGGCAGTTTTTTACTAATCTAAGCATTGGTTTAATATATGGCCTAGAACTCATGCACCTAAGTATTTACATAGTGAACTGAAAAATTAGGTTCACGCAGACGTTTATAGGCAGTTTTGTTCATAATTGCCAAAATTTAAAGCAACCACGATGCCCTTCACTGTGCAAATGGATAAACGACGGTGGTACACCAATACAATGCAATAGTATGCAGTGATACAAAGAAACAAGCTGTTAACTTGCAGGATTCATCCATGCAACATGGTGGATCTCAAATGCATTTCTGATGTAAACCAGGAGGTGCAGGGATCTTTAAGAGGGAATGCAGACTTTGACAAATGAATTAATTCCCAAGCTAGAAAATGAGTAACTAAAGTGAACACTATAAAGACTTCACATACTATTTTTACACCTTTAACACAGCACACCAGGACTTAGGCCCACTTAGGAACCGCAATGTAGTAAGGCCATTTACTTAAACTTGAAAAGAAAGCTGAAGATTATGAGGGACCTTTCTCCCCCTCTCCAATCCTAAGAATGATGTTGGTGACAACTGATTGTCTCTCACCTGTTCTTAAAGATAACATTAACATTTTTTTTAGGAGTATCAACCATTAAAAAAAATTGTTTCACACATAAACACATGTCCAAATGCAATATTTCAAGCCATTCTACTGAAGTTTTTATGCCTTAATAGGGGTTGCTATTTGGGGCTTCAAAAAAGATTCAGAATAGCTCACCATCAAAAGCCTGAGGTGAGATAGCACAAATAATTCATCGAGTGGTAAAATTAAGATATTGAAAAATACAAAATCTTGATAAAACCTCTGCTGAAATCTGGCACTCATGCTAGCTTCTAGTTCCAATTTTGTGTGTGTTTGGATGTGGGTATTTTCTATTAGACCTCATAACTTATCTGTTTTTTTTGTGGGTTTTTTTGCCCCCAATCCCCCCCCGCCCAGCCCCCGCCTTGAGACACTTCAGGAGAAGAAGTATCAGCCATCATGCTCTATGATATACATTATATAACTTATACAGGCAACAGGTCAGGATAGCTTTATTGCTTATGCGGAGCTGTTCATGTAGCAATACCACTCCCATCCTTTGCCACTGCCTAATTCCATAAGCACATTTCCCTATACATTGAGAACTGGATGCATTATTAACTCACTGCTACTTCACTTTATAAGAATAGAAAAGGAACTCTCCTTACCCTTATAATAGTCTTTAAAGACTTGCCAGAGATGATTTAGAATACACGTTACTCTCCGTATTGCCAATCACTGTGTCTGGCGCAAAAGCAGACCCCAACACCAGGTCCGAGTGCCGGCCATCAGAGTTTGGAAGCGACCAGGGTTTGGCGATTAGCGTGCCGGATGAGAAAGAACCCCGCCCGCTGACACCCAAACCGACTGGGCCCCCTCCAGGGAGCCCTGGCCGCACCCAGAACTCGCCGCGGAGGGACATCTGTCCACACGATGTTCTGCAGTTGCCTAGCCATTGCTTTTCTCGAGCCTGCCCAAACCATTCAGTCCGTGAATCATTGCTCACCCTTAAGTTGTAGCTTAGCCTCTTGACACGGGAGCTAGGCAAAGCCGCGAGTTAAAAACCAAAAATTCAACAAAAGTCAAGGTTATCTGGGTACACACCTGGGAAGCCGCGGAGCTGCCCAACCTCGGCCCCAAGGAAACCTCGGCCAGTCAAGTTCACACGAACTGTAAACGACAGACGTCACAGGAAGGCGCTGAACCACCGCAGCAAGGGCATAGAGGTTCCTGAGTAAATGCGGCCACCTTCACCACCAGTGAGAACACTCGCAAGATACCCACTGGCATGAAACAGCCTGGATACTGGGTATGTGGTTCCTTTTCTTAAAGCTGATTGCAGAAATCAACAGATTCCTAGTCGCTCTGCCTGCACAGCCATAAGGACCAAGCCCAGGTCTCCCCTCTTACACCTGGCCTGCTTCTCTTAAATCACTCTTGACATGTGAACTACAATTCCTGTCCTTGGCTCATTAGACTGTAAGCTCCACGAGGGCAGAGACTGTCCACCTTGCTTACCCAGCCAGGCTTTATTTTACGACTGAGTGTGAGGCTGTAAGACAGTGATGGCGAACCTATGACACGTGTGTCAGAGGTGACACGCAAACTCATTTTTTGGTTGATTTTTCTTTGTTAAATGGCATTTAAATATATAAAATAAATATCAAAAATATACATCTTTGTTTTACTATGGTTGCAGATATCAAAAAATTTCTATATGTGACAGGGCACCAGAGTTAAGTTAGGGGTTTTCAAAATGCTGACACGCCGAGCTCAAAAGGTTCGCCATCACTGCTGTAAGACATTAATTTCTGGCTGGCTCCTAGAGACTGGATTCTAAGGGCCAACCTAGGAAGAGACTTTTCTGGGAAGGGTCAGATACAGTATTTTAGTCAGTGCCCAGTCTTCAAATGTCTGCTACTGCACCCTGGTGGGCGATGGGCAGGCCTGCCTGGAGCCCTCAGCAACGGAGCATGCTATGGGCGAAAGCCCGGTGGCTCGAGCGTCAGCTTTTCTCAGTAAGATCAGGCTATAGCAAGCATGTCAAACTCTCGGCCCATGGGCCACATGCCTCGTTTATTTGGCCTGTGTTAGTCTTCCAGTTTGACATGCTTGGGTTGCATTTCAGAGGCAAAACATCCGAACACATGACTCGTTAGGCTGCCTCGCTTCACTAACAGCATTCCCTGAACAACTGATGTACCTCTCTGTGCCTCAGTTCCTTCACCTGGGTTCAGTGCAGCCTACTTCACTGGGCTGCGGTGAGGATCCAGGTAAATGAGCTATGCCCAGCACATCCTAAATGTCAGCTAAAATGTTAGCCATTCTGTCCCATTCAGTGCAGCTCACATTCTGGGGCTCAGGAAAAGGCGGCTATCATCAGACAGCCTGCCATGTACCATTCTACTTCTAGGCATTTTCATTCCTCTCCCCAGCAACCCAGCCGAGCTGGTCCTGACTCACCATTTCACAGGTATGCGCCTAGGGTTCAGAGACTGCACAGTTTTCTCCAGGTTGCATAACCAGTGAAGGGCCTGGCGCTGGAGAAGGCTCCCTGCACCTTGGACCGCTCACCTGCATCTCTGCTGGTTCTGAGTTAGGACGACTGGGATGGAGCCTGGCCAGGGGCACACACAGGAGTAAACAGGTCGAATTCCACCGCCTCCTGTGGACGTCACTGCCATCACAGCACACCCACTGGCACGGCACAAAGTGTACAGAGCAGCATAACACCCCGCGTGGCACTGCTAGAGATATCAAGTGAAGGTCAGGACTCGCGGCCTAATGTCTCTAAAAATACAAGCACCTACCACAGCGACAATCCCAACGACCTTTCTTTGCTAGGCAGCAGTCACAGAAAGACAAGAAGTCTAAAGTGCTTTCCAGGTGGGGCTGAGCTGTACCTCCAGTCCTGCCAGATTCATCTAGAAAGTATTACTCCGGAAGAAGAAATGCCTCCAAAAAATGGCCTCGATTGAATGTTTATAGCTGGTGCTGCCGTCAGCTGGCTTTTCTAGCATGATGACACTGCCCTGCAGTGTCAGGGGCAGAAGAAACCACAGGCTGCTGTGGGACAATGGCTGTCCACTCGAGCCTCGGGTCTGTGTTAGGGCATGATGCCCACCACTAACATTCCTGAGACACTCAGGGAAATGGTCCACTTTTACAGGTGTAAATGGAAATATGAAAGCTAAAAGGAATGTCACAATATTTCATGCCATGTGAAAATGGTATGAAACTAAAATCTCAGTGTCCATAATAAAGCCGGTGTTACCTGTGGCTGCTCCCACACTGCAATGGCAGGCCTGAGTGGTGGTAACAGAGAGGCATGGCCTACAAAGCCTCGAATATTGCCTAGTTACCAAAGATAAATTTAATATGGTTTTTCCAAAGGAAGCTTCTAGAAACTCTATGCTGAGTCAACACAGGCAAAGGGTGGGAGAAGCTGGGGGGCAACTGTTAGAACAGCTCATTCAAGAATGACAGCTGGGCCCTAGCTGGTTTGGCTCAGTGGATAGAACGTCCGCCTGCGGACCAAAGGGTCCCGGGTTCGATTCCGGTCAAGGGCATATACCTCGGTTGCAGTTTCCTACCCGGCCTAGGCCCTGGTCAGGGCTTGTGCAGGAGGCAACCAATCAATGTGTGTCTCTCACGTCGATATTTCTGTCTTTCCTCTCCCACTCTCCCTAAAAATCAATGGAAAAATATCCTTGGGTGAGGATTAAAAAAACAGAGGGAATGACATTTGGTGTGGCTTGGAGGTTGAGCGTAGATCCATGCACCCAGAGGTTGCTGGTTCAATTCCTGGTTAGGCCCCGGTTTGGCTCAGTGGATAGAGCGTTGGCCTGCAGACTGAATGGTCTCAGATCTGATTCCAGACAAGGGCACATGCCCAGGTTGAGGGCTCGATCCCCAGTAGGGGGTGTGCAGGACGCAGCGGATCAATGAGTTTCTCTCATCATTGATGTTTCTATCTCTCTCCCTTTCTTTCTCTCTGAAATCAATAAAAATACATTTTTAAATATATTTCATTGATTTTTTTATAGAGAGGAGGGGAAAGGGATAGTTAGAAACATCGATGAGAGAGAAACATCGATCAGATGCCTCTTGCACGCCCCCTACTGGGGATGTGCCCGTAACCAAGATACATGCCCTTGACTGGAATCGAACCTGGGCCCCTTGAGTCTGCAGGCTGATACTCTATCCGCTGAGCCAAACCGGTTAGGGCAGAAAAATACATTTTTTAAAAAGAAAATCTCACATAATAGACATTGATTCTGATGGAACTTTGGAACAAAAATAAGAAAAATCCGTAAGCTTATGAAGATAATCAATACATACTCACAAAGACATTTAAAGTTCTGAGTTTTTGGTAATGAGCAAGTGTTACTTTTGTGACATAAAAAACTTTTTATTTAGGCCCTGGCCGGGTAGCTCAGTTGGTTAGAGTGTTATCCCAAAACACCAAGGTTAAGGGTTTGATCCCTGGTTAAGGCCCATATAAGAATCAACCAATAAATGCATAAATAAGTGGAACAAACTGATGTTTCTCCCCCCTTCCCCCTTTCTCTCTCTCTCAATCAATAAATAAAAATTAAAAAAAATTTAAACCATGATAGAAATTAACTGTAGAGTACATCTCAGCCAAATCTCGAAAATCTGACCTATAATTTGAAAGATGACATCTTCTTTCTCCATGATGGTTAACATCCATGAAAGCAAAACATTGAGAGGAAACAGAAAGCTATTATATTCAAGGTATCACTAGAATCTACAAAGCAATTTACTCCGCACTCCGCACAGGATGAGGCATGGTGAGTCACAAGCATATCTGCACACTGTGACAAGCCTAGGGCGCTTCCCAGACATCTACCACAATAGTTTGTTTTTTTTAATTTTTATTGATTTTCAGAGAGGAAGGGAGAGATAGAAACATCAATGATGAGAGAGAACCAGTGACTGGCTGCCTCCTGCACACTCCCTACTGGGGATCGAGCCTGAAACCCAGGCACGTGTCCTTGACCAGAATTGAATCCAGGACCCTTCATTCCTCAGGCCACTCTATCCACTGAGCCAAACCAGCTAGGGGCTACTGCAATAATTCTTTACCAATTTCTTTTTTTTTTTTTTTTTAAGCCAGTCAAGTTTAGCAGTGGGGGGGTATCAATTTCTTTATTGTAATTGGCTGCTGGTAACTTCTAGGCACTCACTTCAATGGACTTCTCATGAAACTAAGAAAGTTCATTAGTAAGAAACTTCTAGCAGGTGTCTAAGCATTTAGTAAAACAAATGTCCTCCCTGGCTCCTCATCTGGGTTGTCAGTAAGTGCTGTCCATGGGGCTAGTCATCACATGCTCAGGCCCCACTGGCAGACATGAAAACTCAGAAGATCCCAGTGGGGCTCATCCATTTTTTTGATAGTGGAAGGAGAAAAAAAGGGCTCTACAGAAACAGTCAAAGCTTATGGTAATAATTTTCTTTAGCTTTCTTTCCCCTGGGCACTCCTGCCCATCTCCCTCTCAATGAATTCACAGTGGCTGGTGTGTTCTCAAGTGTTGCTTTGAGACCATTGTAGTAGAGACAAGAGAGCAGCCAGCTAAGATTTAAATGGAGGTCTTACTCCTTCCTTGGAAAGTCAGATTTCCCCTATTCTAAAAATAAATCCATAATATTTTAACTGTTTTTTGTTAAAGTAGATGGTTCTACTATGGAGCCGAAACCTATGGATGTCATCTATCGAATTTCTATTTATTCAAGTGGTTATCAAGGACCTAAACATTCTAATTAGAGTAGTGACTGTTTACAGCAAAGGCCTCCCTCCCTCCTTTTTCCAAGAAACCAGAATATAACTGCCCCATGCACTTCTCTTTCAGTAGACATCACAGAAACCTACATAATACTCCATTTATCTACCTAGTCATTCCAAAAGCTGTACAGCTACACTGATCCACTTCCATTGTTAGGGGCAGAAATAGAATATTGGGGACTAAATATAGTTATAAGAAATATTAACCATGCTCTGTTAACCTTGATTGTTGTTCTAAATTAAAGCACATTCTAACCTGGCTGTGGAGTTGTACCTATAATCAAACTTGGAATGCAGTCCATTCTCATTCAAGAACTACCTATCAGGATTTTCTCCCTCCCCCTGTGGGAGTCTGTGCTTGTTTCTCAATAAATCTCTACCTTTTACTATAAAAACAAAAACAAAACAAAAAACTACGTATTATTATGGAAAGATTAACAACTTGTTTGTTACCCAAGCAATGAAGTCCCAACTGAGCCCCGCATTGCCTGCTGCCCCAGGCCAGTATGACCATTTTGCTTGCCCATTCTTATTCCTTTTGCCTACTTCCCCATGTAATCTTGGTTCTTGTATCCCTTATAAGCAGATGACTTATGGGGGGAAGGGACAAAACAAATGTTTACGAAGGACCTACTCCTCTCCCATACTGCTGGCACTACTGGAATAAATGCTCATACTATATGATTCAATCCTTTCGCTGCTTCACTGGCTCCAGTAGTGACAGGCAGCCCAGACCCACTGGTTGTCTGGTTTCACGCCCATAAACACACCAATGCCTTCCTCTTCTAAAAGCCTGCTTTTGTTCAGGTCAATATTCTTCCTCCAGAATCTCTTGAATTGTATTAGGCCCAAGCTCGGAGGATCTTAACACTTTCTCAGAACCCTCTCCCAGTTTCCTCAAACTGTCCAGTACGAAGTGCCTTTGGGAAGGAGGAGTGGGGGTAACAGCACTGCTCACACGCCTGTCACCTTCAGGCACCTTGAGGTCTCCTCTCCTTCCTTTCACCAATTGAAAGTTGAAGTCGTTTCCCCAAAATCCAGCCACTTTTTAAGTCAATTACTCTATTTTGTCAATTGCTGCCACAATTAGTCATGAGATACCAGGTAATATTTCGCCATTTAAGTGTACTGTGTTCAACAGTACTGCATTCAAACTCCTCCCATTGAATGTTACAGGAAAATATACCTTAGTTCTCCCACATGGAAGGCAATTCATTTCTGTAGAAGCTAGATAATTACAAGCTTTCCCATTTCTTCCTTCTCCTAAGCAGTCTGCTCACAATTAAGGAACATACTAAATAAAGCTGTCTCCTCAAATGAGCTGGTATTTGCTTTTAAAATTGTACTAAGAAAAAAGTAACACATACCAGTGGTGGAGAAGAGTAATTCCGCCAATGCTCCATTATCTGGGGAGAGGGCACCTGGAGGACAGCATATAGAAGCCCCCAGATGACTCCTGACTGCCTTTCATCTGGGACAGTAACTGTGGCAACTGGTGCTTCTTTATGGGGGCTGCTGTCCTTTTAAGAGAAAAGGTAGCAAAACAATGTCCCCTTTAAATTCTAATAGCCTAGCATTTGCTGACTCCAAAGGGGCTGTACTCATCTGATTGCCAAGGGGCATAAGCTAGGAAGGAGCTGATCCTGGAATGGGGTCAAGTGTTGGGACTTATTGCCCCTACCCTACCAAGACTCTCTGAAGAGAATAGCTTTTAGCGCCTTGAAGGCCTCTCTTGCCACATGTCTAAACTTCGGGGCACGTACAAATAACCTGGAGTTTTATTACGGTTGTTATTTTGTTAAGTAATATGGAACCTGGGGCCCAGCAATAATGATCCTGTTTAATAGATCCACAGGAGGCTTCATGAACCTGCATGCTTTTGTGGTAGGCAGCAGAGCAAGGATGACGGGCTAGTTACAGAAGGTCACCAGGGAGGACGGACCTAGCGAAGAAGAACTGGTAGAGCGAGACCTTGCCCTTAAGACTTCCCTCCACCTTAGAATGGCAGGTACTGGAGATAAGAATAAGTCCTCACCCTAAGACCTCTCCACCCTGTAATGCCTCAGGTCATGCAGGTGAGTCTCCAGATCTCTTCTCCCCAGGCATGTGGTTGCCCCAGGGGGCTAGAGGAAAGCCCCATTAACTTCCATGCAAGGACACAAGAGACAGGAAAGTTTGAAGAAGAAAGCAGTTAACTCCCCTCCAGGGTTTAAAAGGAGCCCTAGTCCACTCTGCAGGGCAGCTCTTTGAGCCACCGGCTGCAATTTTCTATTTGAGTGTCCTACTTTGCCTGGTAAATCTTATCTTCTCAGGGTTTGGGTCTTGGCTCTGAATTCTTTTCTGGGCCAGAACTCAAGTACTGAGGTTGCTGAACCCAGGTGTGGTCTGACCCCACTGGTCAGAGACCTGGTACAGCAGTTTTAAGAGCACCTAATGCTGGTGGTCTGAGGTTCTTCAGAAATATGTTGCAAGGCGCCCCTTCTCTCACCCTACATCCACGAGTGCAGTAGAAAATAGATCAGCAAGGAGCAGAATGAAGCTGTCTAGCCAGAGAGGGGCCTGGCTGCATCACAACTGAGCTGTTTTCTTTTTTTTCTTTTTCTTTTTCTTTTTCTTTTCCTTTTTCTTTTTCTTTTCTTTTCTTTTTTTCAGGGGAGAGCCCCCCCCCGCCCCGGGGGTACTACAAATTATGCAGTTGAGTTTCCCACATATGGGGAAATCACATAGGTCAGCACACCCAGAGTGCACTGGGCGAGCCTCAACCTGGAAAAGCCGTCTTCATGATCAAGCAACACGCTTCTTGAGCCCTTAAGGATGACCTTTGCAGAAAGGGACTCCCTTACCTCCCACACTCTTGTGCCATTTATAAACCTTTATCTTAATGGAAAAGATGTTTAATCTCATTAGTTATTTCTTTTTGCAGATCTCATCTGTCCTACCGGGCAGTGAAACCCTTAAAGGCAGACTAAGACTCACATTCTTTTACCTCTAATAATGCGCCTACAGTGCCTGAGACATTCTAAACTTGTGGAAATGAATGGATGATGGAGCAACCAGTGAACCAATGTCCTGACAAGTAGATGAGGGTAAAAGTACATGAAACAGAAAGACTGCCTAGAGTTTGCAGTAACTGTCTACAGTAGTTTTCAGGCCGTAATAACTTCTATGTGAAACCAGGGTGTTTCAAAGGACTTTTTAAAAAGTTCATAAAACACCTTTCTGTGCGAAAAGCCTAACATTCCCAATGTTCTGTGTGACCTGACCATTTTTCCCCCCTCAGCTGACAGCACAGCTATGTGCATCCGTGTATTGCACAAGCTATCTGCTTCCAGGGTGGACCTACTGACCAACTCTAGACTGAGGGGCATGAGCTGGGACACCAACTGGTTTTCTTTTCCTCCTTCGGCCCCAAGCCCCAAACCTAATAACGTTTCTCTTGAAAACTCCCAGCAAGGAAAACACTAACTAATATGGTGCTACTTCTAACAGTTCCTTCAGAGTGCCTCATTCTTACAGGACTGGGAAAAAATATGGAAGGCTGTCAAGTTCACCCCTTCTAAAGAACAACCTACTTTAGAGTCTCAGTTACCAGTTTAACGTCTTGATTGTATAAGTATGCCTCAGCCGGTTAGTGTAGAATTATTCCGCTTCACATTATCCTACGTATTAGTGTACTCATGGTTAGCGTCGTAATAAACTCGTGTCTTTAGTAATTTTAGTTCAAAAAGGGCTTCAGTAAATAAATAAATATATAAATAAATGCCTCAGCATAACATTTGCCAATAATCTGAATAGAGTTTCAAGTCTTGGCTTCAGTCACATTTTGGATTATCACTTTCATTAATTAAAGAAAGTCACATTGAACATATTCTTCCTGTTTGTCCTTAAATGATTCCAAAACTTTCGGAGCGAAATGTACGTTATTTATAATGTAGGGTGGGCACATAATGTCTCAAACAGCAACAGCCTAACTTGAGCACAACCAAAATACACTTTTAGTGTGAACTGCCAGTCTGAAAGAGAAACTTACTCATTTTAAAAGCATGACTAAACTGTATGTATTTTGTGGCCACAGGGATATGTACTCAGGTAGAAACCAAGGTGGAAAAAAAAAAAAGGAAAAGTCCTAGGTATGTGGAGCCTTAAAAAAAGGAAAAGTTCTAGGTATGTGGAGCCTTAAAATTGGCTCTTGGAGAAGGCATCACCTTTACAAGATCTTAACCCAGGTATATAGGACACAGAATGACGTATTTAGGAGCTGAAGGCTCAAAAGAAAAAAAAATTACAAAAATCAAAAAAAATGTAAAGCGAGTCATTGTGTGTTACAATACATTGATACACTTATAAAAAAAAAACCCCAAACCCTAGCCAGTGTGGCTCACTGGATAGAGCATCAGCCTGCGGGCTGAAGGGTCCGGAGTTCGATTCCAGTTAAGGGCACATGCCTGGGCTGCAGGCTCGATCCCCGGTGGGGGGCATGCAGGAGGCAGCCTATCAATAATTCTCTCTCATCATTGATGTTTCTTATCTCTCTCTCCCTCTCACTTCCCCCCTCTCTCTCTAAAAATCAATACAAACATTTTTTTTTTTTAAAAAAGCTGTTGGTGGGAAGGCCAGCAGCAGCCGCAGAAGGTCTCTGGGTTAACGGACCGTCGCGAGTCGGTGCGCATGTCAATCGCTCTATGGCTGTCCTATCAGACGTCAGCACTGGGAGCTGCTTTCAGGCACACGGGCATTCCCTGGGCTGTTTTTGCAACTCCCTTGTAAATGTGAAATTATTTCACCA
>NW_006292604.1:1591186-1591520 GCF_000327345.1 Myotis davidii | reverse complement strand
ATCAATAAAAAAATATATATTTTATATATATATTTTACATATATATATATTAAACCAAACAACATCGAGGCCCTGCAAGCCACAGGTCAAATAAGTGTAACTTTCAATTATTACCTTTTTTGCATAAAATTTCCATAAGTCGCGGAATAATAAGTAAAACCAACACAAATCATTTTCGGCTCAGCGAGGGGGGAATGAAAGGGAGGACCAGGCGAGAAATAATGGAGGCTCAAACACAATGAGCCCGAACACAACGTTCCGGACGGAAACCCCAGGCACGAAGGCAAGGGGAGAGGCGAGCGGGTGAGGACGCTTTCCCGGCCTGCCCCGCCGC
>NW_006292604.1:1559080-1590942 GCF_000327345.1 Myotis davidii | reverse complement strand
ACTGTGGAAGGAGAGACCTGGAGGTAAGCGGTGAGCCGGCACGCTGACAAAGCGGGCGCTACCAAGTGGGACCCGGGGGGGATGCATGGGGCGGACTCACGCGCGGCCAGGCTGTATTCCAAGAATCGGGGTAATTTTATTTTTAAAGGAAAGATATTATCAGGTGGTGGTGGAGAGGATGCTGTCTAAGGCCTAAGGAGCTCTAAGGTATCCGATGGAGAGGTTTTAAAGAAATGAGCCTCCCCTCCAGCTGGCTGGAATGGAAGCGCCCACAGGCTGGGAGTCCCCAGGCAGTTCCAGGGCTGGGCTCTGGGGCACGTGTGTATCGAGTAGAAGACAGCATCCGTGTGTGAGTGTGAGTGTGAATACAGCAAAGGGCGTACGCTTCCGACTCTTTGGGCGGAATATATTACGTTCAACGAAATGGAGCACGATAAAGCTCCTACTGTGCGTGGGCGATGAATACGATAGCGTCCCTTTCCCCAAGGTTGCTTTACTCAGGCGAAGGGCAAAAGATCATAGGAGAAATCAGACCATATCGGTACCACAAGTTGTCATAAATTTGGCGATAGGGGTTATAACGGGCCTGGAGTTCCCAGAAGGCTTATGAGAACAATTGGCATTGGGCCATAACGTGTAAGTTTAGAATTTACACGTGTGGGATTTGGGGGGAGGAGGGAGGAGAGTGGTGGCGATTTATACATGAAGAAAGGAAATAAGCACAAAGCCCTGGGTGTATTTGGGGAAACAACTCCCCCTTTTAGTTATGCAGGCTGGAAGCTAAGGAGTAAGAGGACAGATACTTGGGGCAGGTTACACTGTGGAAGGCGGAGATTATAATGGACTCCATTTGGTAGGAAATGGTGAGCTGCTGTGTTTTGTGAGTTGGGCAAGGATGTGATTAGGGCCCTGCTTTAATGGAGGTGAGGTATCTCTGGCACATGTAAAGAAAGGGTAGACCAGCTGAAATGGAAGATGCTCTAGACTTGCTTTTTGTGCTAGAGGAAAGGCATGGAAGGAACCTCTTAGGTCCCGCAGGAAATGATGACTAACCAGGAATGGAAGTGGAGTGAAGGGGAGGGTGACCAAGACTGGACACCTCTCTGAATTACTTATGAGCTACAAACATTTTCTTGTTGGTTATCCCATAATTTTGCTGATTCTCCTATTTTTTTTTCAGACCTGGCTTATATGGGAAGTGACCTCACAGGGTGACCTGATCATAAATTCCTAACTGGGCAGGTCATCGTGGGTTGTCACACCCCAAGCACATAACTTTAAGTAAGAGGGTTACCTTCGCCTTCATCAAGCTCTGTTCATTTTTTCTGTGCATCTAGGTTAACACACCTTTGCAGTAAATTGTAACCACCCTTAAGAGAGCACACCATCTTATTAACTATCATGTCATCCTATCCTCGCTTTGCTTTTCCCCTCCTCCATAATTTCAAATGCATAAAAGAAACTGTTCATCCCCGGAGTATTTACAGTCCTCCTACCCAGCTTATGTCATCAGTTTGGTTCAAATAAACTCATAAAATTCTCTGCAGGTTCAGACCTTCTTACGTCAACATATCTAGTGCCAGAAGGTGTGGATTAGTCAGAGGGCACGAGATTACAGCTCCTGAAAGGCAAGCTATTTGGGAAGTCAATAAACCCTCTGAGTCTCAGCTCCCTTATTTATAAAACAGGTAGAATCAGACCTTAGTCATTAGAAATAAAAGGCAATAATAAAATAGGCCATAAGAGTGTTTTGCATACCTCATGTTGTATTGGGATTCACAATACAAATTTGAAAGCAAGACCCTCCAAAAGCAAAAGCATTAGGACTTGCTTTATTGCAGTAGTCTGAAACAAACTGCAATATCTCCGAGGTATGCCTGAATAACAAAAGGTTAAGTTAGAATATAAGTGATGGGTTATATGTTTGAAAATATTCATAACAAAGTATTGGGGAAAAACTGCTAGAAAAATTAAAGTACTGTTCAAATATAAACTGTCATTATTAAATGGGACTCAAAGAGCAGGCCATCCTGAAAGTAGTATTGTGTTTTTATTATATACTAGAGGCATGGGTGGGGTCCGGTTGGCCTGGCCCCAATCAGGGCATATCGGCTGGGCCTGTGGATTGTGGCCGATCAGGGCCAGGCTGAGGGAAGGGGCCACGGGTGATTGGCCGGTGGGCCCCGCCCCCAATTGGGGTAGGGGGTGCCAATCAGGGGCCAGGGGCCTGGGGGAGGGGCCATGTGTGGTTGGCTGGCGGGCCCTGCCCCTGATGGAGTGGGGGGGCCGATTGGTGGGGGGGTAAAGGGTGTGTGTGTTTGGCTGGCGGTCTGCTCTTGATCAGGGTGGGAGAGTCTGATTCAGAGTCTGATCAGGGGCAGGCTGGCAAAGGGGAGGGGCCATGAGGTTGGCTGGCTAGCCCCACCCCCTGATTAGGCTGGTTCACTGGCCACAATGGGCGTCATAGCGACTGGTCATTATGGTCATTATGGTCATTATGGTCATTATGGTCACTGGCTTTTTATATATATAGATTAAAGCAATCAGAAAAATATGAGTTAAAACTGAATCACTTCAAAAATTTATTCAGTGGCTATTTGTTTAATACATGTTATATATCCCAGGCTCTACATAAGAACATACAAAAATGAATTGAATGAAGTCCTTTCACAGTTTAATGGGTGAGGCGTAAACACAAATTCTTATAATCTATATATATAAAAGGCTAATATGCTAAGTGTCCCTCCAACCATTCAACTAGTTGCTATGATTCACACTGACTACCATGGGGCAGACGTGCAATGCAGGAGTTGCACTGACACGCACTGGCCATTTACAAAGAAAGGGAACCGTGGATCTGGCGCCGACAAAGCAATACTCAGCTTCTCCCAAGTGGGACACAGGCCCTGCCACCACCCTGGAATGACACCCCACCAAATCGCAGCCAACACTGCCAAGACCCCATAGGGCAAAATGTGGCCCACAGCCCGGCCCTCCCCGGAAATGGTCGCTGTAGGTAATGACGTCACGTAGCAACACCCAGCTTCCTCTCCCTAGCAACTAGCCTCCTTGGAGTTTCTTCAGCCCAGGAACACAACTTGCTTTATAGCCAGGTGCAAACATTTCACACTTTAACCAAATGTCTGTGAAGCGTTTTCCTGTGCCTCATCTCATTCGATCCTCACAGAAGTCCTGGAGTAGGAAGATGGGAGACTCGGAAGAATACTATTTTCTTTTCATTATCTGGAAAGTGGAGATTTAGAAAGTTTAGAAACTTGACCCGACCTAAAAGAAGTAAGAAATGGTGGACCTTTGAAAATGACTTCAGGTTTTCTCACTGGGCAGAATATAGCCAAACACTGCTACAGGTAAATAATTTACCCTTTGTTCTCCCTGCATGATCTACAATAATAATCTACTTTGTGTTCTTATTTACTGCTGTGTTGCTGACAATTACCTGAAAGAGAAGTTGGGGTTCTTCACTGGGCTGGAAAAAGTTTAGCTAAATCAGAAAGCAGGTCTAATTAAGTAAGTTTATTTAATATACATTAAAGGCTAAGTTGACTCCCGCATGCACAATATATATAAAGCTCTTGCTGGTGCCAATCGCACACGTGTTTCGATCTGTCATTGTCGATCATGAATTTGGTTGACACTTCTATTGTAGAGAAAAAGTAAATAGTGATATTAAAGTATTTCTTCTAATTTCCGTTTCGCTGTGCACGAAACTGTCCACTGGGCCACTAGTATCTGATAAATATAGAATCATGATACAAGGAAACAGACCAGGAAATGTCTACTTGCCAGGGGAAGTCAGGAGAAGCTTTTTGAACAAGGTGACTTCTAAGCAGAAAGGTATGAGGCAGAGAGAGCAGCAAGGCAAAGAAAGGAGGGATGTTCTAGGAACAGTGAGTGCCACCACACCTGATAAGGCTTGAGTGCAGGGCACCCAGAAGGGAGGGGTAGACGAGTTGGGGGCTGTGGGCAAGAAGCAACACATGAATGGTTTTCAGACGAGTTTGGACTTGATTCTGAGGGTTCTGGTGAACCTTTGAAAGACTAAGCAGAGCACGGCTGGTGTGGCTCAGTGGTTGAGCATCAGCCTATGAACCAGGAAGTCACGGTTCGATTCCTGGTCAGGGCACATGTCTGGGTTGTGGGCTCAATCCTTAGTAGGGGGCATGCAGGAGGCAGCTGATTGATGATTTTCTCTCATCATTGATGTTTCTATCTCCCTCTCCCTCTTCTTTCCTCTCTGCAATCAATAAACATATATTTAAAAAAGAAAAGAAACCCACCCAGGGGATTCTGGTGCAGTTCCCTTCGTCCCTCAGCACTGCTCCTTAAACAAATGAATTGGGGTCAATGAAAGTGGTCATGAGATGGGCTTAAGGACTATGAAGGAGACAGAAACCACAGGCTTGAGAAACAGGTGAAGTCCAAGGAAGTGAGGAGAGGACTGTCTAGGGATGGCTTGGTGACTGGTGGATAATAGTGCCAAACAAGGGAAACCGTTGGAGACGCTTCTGTCAGAGGAGGACCCTGAATTAAGATTGAAACATATGATTGCGATGTGCCCCTGGAACACCCAGGTGGAGTCGCTTTGTAGGCAAATGAAACTATGAACCTGGGGTTCACAGCAGGGTCAGGGCCACCTTTAAGAGTTCAGTAGTTGCCGAAACCGGTTTGGCTCAGTGGATAGAGCGTCGGCCTGCGGACTGAAAGGTCCCGGGTTCGATTCCAGTCAAGGGCATGTACCTGGGTTGCGGGCACATCCCCAGTAGGAGATGTGCAGGAGGCAGCTGATCGATATTTCTCTCTCATCGATGTTTCCAACTCTCTATCTCTCTCCCTTCCTCTCTGTAAAAAATCAATAAAATATATAAAAAAAAATTTACCTTAAAAAAAAAAAAGAGTTCAGTAGTTGCAGCTGTGGATAACTAGATCACCCACAAAAAGTCCAAGATAAGAAAAGTGTGAAGGTTGAAATTCCTGTGGGAAAGAGACCAGAGACTTGGTCTGAGAAGGAAAACAAGGAGAGATTGGTGTCTTAAAAGTAAGGGATGGGTTTTCAGAAGGGTTAACGGTGATGTATGCTCCAAGAGGTCAAGGTGGGGACTGAATCCTTTGGAGTTGATAATAGAAGATGGCTTTCAGGTGAAAACGATGCAGGGATTTAAAAGTTCAAATTGGTAGTTACAGAATAGTCACGGGATGTAAAATACGGCATAGGGAATATAGTCAATAACTATGTATGCTGCCAGGCGGGTACCAGATTTATCAGGCTGATCACTTCGTAAGTGATATAAATGTCTAATCACAGGGTTATACATCTGAAACTAATATAATATGGTATGTCAACTGTAATTAAACAATATATTTTAAAAAAGAAGGTGGCTTTATCTCTGTGTGAATAATTGTAGATAGACAGATGGTGGTGGAAACCAGATTGTGAAAGGACAATGGGATAAAGAAACAGGCGAGTTGTCTTTTTACTCTTATAATTGGAGCAACCTCAAAATATATGTTGAGGCAAAGAAGCCAATAATCATAGAAGTTGTAGTGGTCCCCCCACCCCCGGCCGGAGACTTCCTGCTTAGCATTGCTGTTTGCCCAGCACTTTCACCAGTTCCTGAGTTGATCAACGTCTGGCTTCAGCTCTCAGAAGTGAAGCTGTATAAGAAGACATGCGAGCTAGAGGGGAAGGTAATCTCTTCCCTTCGTCTTCCTATAAGGCTACCAATCCTACTGGACTAGGGCCCCACCCTTTGTTAACAAACAAAATTCAAGCCCGGCTGGTGTGGCTCAGTGGTTGAGGGTCGATCCCTGCACCAAGAGGTTGCTGGTTCAATTCCCATTCAAGATCACATGTCCGGGTTTTAGGTTACATCCCCGGTGGGGGCTTGCAGGAGGCAGCCGATCTATATTTCCCATTCACCGATGTTTCTATCCCTCTCTCTCCCTCTCCCTTCCTCTTTCTGTAAAAAGCAATAATAATATTTTTTAAAAAATTCAACTACCGTATTTGCTGGCGTAGAAGACGATTTTTTGGCCCTGAAAAATATGCCTCCAAGTGGGGGGTCGTCTTATACGCCAGGTACACTTCAGATAGACTGCCCATAGTGCTTGCCCCGTGCCATAGTGGCCTCCCGATGCCCGCCCACTTCATTCCACATACCGTTCAGGCATCAGCAGCGCTGCTGGGTGTATGCTCGGCTGTTATGCGATTTTGCTGTTATGCGATTTTACCACACTCGCAAAATCGCACACAGCCGACCATACACCCAGTATGATAGCGCAAAATCACGAATCGCGATACCATACTGGGTGTATGGTTGGCTGTGTGCGATTTTGCGAGTGTGGTAAATTCGGGTTACCGTATATTTCTTTACATATGCATTGAAGATTCGCGATTTTGCGCTATCATGGTGCCTGTTAGAATGTTCTTCTATCATTGACAGTCCCTCTAGGTTGTGGGCTGCTTGCCTGTGTTCCTGAGAAGCATCTACGGTACCAGTCTATAGAGTGTGTTTTCTTTAGTGAATTACCGGTATGTTTACCGGTAATAAACTTGCACTGTTTTATGTATATGTTTGATTACATACAGCCTTGTGACAGTTTTCCTGCATGTCATAAGCATTTGAATATAAATTAAAATGTTAAAATCAAATCTGATATTGTTTTACCTTTTATTTGGTGTGTGGAAGGTGTGCGGGAGAGGGGGTAGTCTTATACGGCGAGTATATAACAAACTCTGTATTTTGAGTGGAAATGTTAGGGGGTCGTCTTATACGCCCGGTCGTCTTATACGCTGGCAAATACGGTAAATACAATTGAAAATCTAATTGGCGTCATGAATCCGGCAGTATCCCATCTAACAACTAGGATGCTCTGAGGGGTTCTACAAAATGGAAGGCTTTTATAGGAGGAAGGGTGGAGCAAGGGATCGATTAGGAAAGAAAGGGTTATTTGGGGTCTGGCTATCTTTTCTTTAAGGGAAGAGAAGGGGAAGGGCTTTATCAAGCAGATTGCCTCTTCTTTCTGTGGGGGATGGAGAGGGCCCATGTGACAGATTGATTATCTTACTGTGGCTTGACCAGAAAATTCCAAACTGATTGGTTAAGATTACATTTCTGGGAGAGGCTGAAACTGCAATTAGATCAGGTATTAAGTCTAGGTGTGGTGGGCTTTCAGCACAAATGATGCCATTTTGAAGCTCTGGTTTTCTTGAAACTTCCAAACCTGTAGAGAATTTTTGTGAGTTTGAGCCAAACTGACAACATGTGCTGGGGAGCAAGATCTCAAGTGCTCCTGAAAATAACAGTTTTGTAGCTTCTTTTATTTGACATTAAGGAAGAGACATAAGGAAGATTACAGCAATGGTTCTCAACCTTGGCTGCACATTAGAATCACCTGGGAATCTTTTTAAAATCCTGATTTCTGGGCCTCATCCTCTGGAAATTCTGTTTCTTTGTTACTAATGTTGTGGCCCCACCCCATAACAAAGAAACAGAATTTCCGGAGGATGAGGCCCAGAAGTCAGGATTTTAAAAAGATTCCCAGGTGATTCTAATGTGCAGCCGAGGTTGAGACCCACTGGATTACAGGAAGGAGGGAGAAAGTAAAACAGGGATTGGATTACGGGAAGTTAAGATTCTGTGCTCTCTTGAGGGTGGCTAGGGCTCATTTCAAAGGTGTGTTAATATACATGCACAGAAACAATGGACAGGGCTTGCTTAAGGCAAAGATAAACCTTTTACTATAAAGTTTAATGTCTGGGAGTGACTACCCGCCATGACCTGCCCAGTTAGAAATTTATGACCTGATCATTCTGTGAAGATACTTTCCATAGAACCTTTTTTTCATTCACACCTCATCCTATCCTATCCTATATAATAAAGAGATAATATGCAAATTAACTCTCATGCCCTCACAAGATGGCTGCCTACCACCAGGCCAGCAGGGGGGTTAGTGAGGGACCACCAATGACTCAACAAGCAGGCTGAGTGGGACAACCAGGTCAGCAGGGGGGCAGTTGGGGGGCGACCAGGCCAGCAGGGGGAGGAAGTTAGGGGCAACCAGGCCGGCATGCAGAGGCCGTGAGGGGAGATCACTACATCATTCAAACCAGACAAGACCAACCTCACTCCAGCCACTCCTTCCCCCCAGGTATAAGGATCTCTAAGCATTCAACAGTTCCTTTGGAAGGAGACTGCCTCAGGCTCCGGAGAGAAGTCACAGGGCCTCCAGCCGCTGGTAGGACAGGAGGTAGAGGAAGTGCCTGAGCTGAACCCCACTGGGGCAGCCTCTTCCTTAGTTGCCCCTGGGCTGCTAACTGTGAAAGGAGTGCTTTTCCACTTCTGACGAATAATTACAATAATTACGTTTAAAGAAAGGCTGGTTGTTTAGAAACAAATATGCTTTTCCCCTAGAATATACAGTGATTGAGAAACATAGGCAGATTCTTTCCTCTGGCGCTCATTTTTCTAGACTCCGTTCAAACCATAGCCCACTGAGTACAACTGGGCCGCGAGTTTGACAATGGAGAGTTAGCAAACATCTGGATTTTTCTACAACACCTGTGGGTAGAAGCCACCATGTGTTCTGTTTCCAAATGGTACATTCACCCCAATTTTATCAATTCTGGCGGTGGGACAGAGACACCTTACCTGTAATTCTTAGCACTTTGAGCATTTGCCTTTTGTAAGAATGAACTTTAGCCTATAAATTCTTGGAGACTTATTTTTTCCACAAGGTGATGTGTGTTAGGTGACTCAGTTTCATGGCTCCTAACTCTGATTTGGGGCAGAGGGTATAAGGATCTCTAAGCATTCATTCATTTGTTCATTCCATAAACACTTATATTGAGCACTCACTATATTCCAGGCACAGTAGTAGGTGCTGGGCATAAAACTGTGAGTGAGGCAGAAAAATGCCCTAGTTGAGGGAGGAGACACAGATAATAAGCCAGCATAATAAATGGGATGCTTATACAGTGTGGTCAGTGCTATGAAAGAAGTGGAGAGGAGAGAGTGAGCAATATTTAAACTGAGACTGAAGGATGAGAATGAGCCTCACTGTGGAAAGAGCTGGGGCAGGGAATTGAGGGTAATGGCCTTGAGGTGGGAAAATCATTTGATGACTTTGAGAGACAGAAGGAGCCGATGTTACAGGAGCCAGATCACAGCTGTCATTTAGAGTTCTGATTTTATTCTAAGAGCAATGGAAATCCATTGGAGAGTAAGCAACAAAGGAAATACATCCTCTGATTTATGTTTTTAATTTTTGGTCAATTGGCACCAGATTATTTAAATAAATTATGATACATTTGCACAATGGGATGCCTTGTGGTCGTTATAAATGACAATTTAGATCTACATTGACATGGAAGGATTTATACCTTCCATATTGTTGAATGAAAGAGGTGGTTACAGATGGGCATACATAGTACAATTCCATTTAAATAAAATGTATATTTAAATATACACGAGTGTGTAGATAGACAATGTATAGACAGATCAGTAGATGTCTGAAGGATCTTCACTAGAATGTTAACAGTCTTTGGTTTGATTTACTTTCTTTTTTGGGTGCTATTCTCTATTATTTAGCTTTTTTATTTAACTATGAGTATGTTTTATACTTTTTTAAGAGTTTTATACTTTTTTCCACTTTGGAACAAAAATAAAAAAGATCAACATATTAAAAAATAAGCAGTATAAAAAGAGTATAATAGGTACAATTCTATACGTAAATTTAATAATTTAGCTGGAAAGGACAATTCCTCAAATAAACCCCACAAACTATCACAACTTTCCCTGGCTAATGTTGCTCAGTGGTTAGAGTGTCAGCCCATGCACTGAAGGGTCTCAGGTTTGATTCCCAGTCAAGGGCACATACCTCGGGTGAGCATTATCAAAAAAACAAAATAAAAACAAAACCCAACAAACAAACAAACAAACAAAACCTATCACAACTCACCCAATACAAGATAATTTGAATACTCATAATTATTAAGGAAGTTGAATTTAAGTACTCCCAAGAAAGAAATATAGTTAGTTTAGCTAGTTTCACTGGAGAATTCTACCAAATATAATCATAGAGTAGTGGGGGTTAGGACTTGAATGTATGAATTTGGGGGGAAGGGTGAGGACATAATGATAGCCCACAGCATCCCTAAGATTGGGAACAAGACAAAAACACTCACTTCATCTCTCTAATTCAATTATAGCGCTGGAAGTTACAGCCAAAACAATAAGACAAGAAAATAAATAAAAGGCATACAGATGCAAAGGAATAAATAAAATTGTCCCTATTTGCAGGTTATATGATTTTCTTGGTAGAAAATTCCAAGGTATCTCCAGAAAAATAAATAAATTAAAAACCTCCCAGAACTAAGTGAATTCAACAAGGTCACAGGATACAAGATAAACATACAAAAATCAACTGAATTTCTCTATGCCAGCAATGAACATATAGACACTGACATTAAAATCACAATACCATTTATAGTTGTGTTCCTTTTAAAGAAAATACTTGCGTGTAAATTAGGAATTGCACTGCTGGGCATTTATCCCAGAGAAATGAAGACTTGTGTATAAAAATTTGTATGTGAATGTTTATGGTTTAAGGAAGGGGGCGGTAGGGGAGGCCACCATGAGGGAGCCTGGCAGTGATGGAGCCGTATCTTGACTGTCAGTGCTGGTATCCTGGTTGTGACTTGCGGTCTAGTTTTTCAAGAGGTTATCACTGGGGGAAGTTGGGTAAAGAACAAACCGGATCTCTCTGTATTATTTCTTACAACTGCATGCAAATGTGAATGTATCTCAAAATAGGAAGTTCAATTAAAAAAATAAAAAAGACAAAATTTGCTGGCTCTATTCTCCAGTTGCCTTTCTGGCATTTTCCCTGACCTGTTAGGGAGGCCTTGTTCTTATTCTCTTCCTGTGGCCCAGACACTGTGGGAACATACCAGGAAGTGATTTTGATGACTCTTCTAACTACGTCAAAGGGACCTGCTGTTTGTTAGCCTGTGTGCGATGTAGCACACACATTTCCTTAGCAGATTTCCCTGATTTGAAGTGATTAAAGTTGACAACAGGGACATTGGTGAATTACAACATGAATTCCCCTGGGGAAAATGAGAGGTTAGAGCTTGCTAGCATTTCCTAAAACTTGGGCGGGAGGGACTGGGGAAGAAGCCGGTCAACAGCTCTCGGTGGGTTGGCAGCATGTTGCAGCCCATGTGCCCCCTTCACCCTGTCCTGGCCCGCCCCTCCCCCTGCTCTCCCCTCCCTGGAGGATACATTGGAATTTAGGTGGCTGCCCTAACATAGCCATCTTTCAGTTCACTCTTGAATTATTTCTTTGTAGTCCTTGTCTCTTTTTTCTTTTCCTATTAGTCTTTGAATTTTTAAAATTAAGGATTATATATATGTATGCATGCCTGTTTTCATAAGCAAAAGGGGAAAAGGAACTCCTGTCTATTGAGTGCCAATATATTGTGCTAAGCATTTACCTTTGTTATTTAATTCTCTCAGGAAGGGAGGCACCATTTCCCCCATTTTCTAGGGGAGGAAATTAAAGCTCAGACAGGTTATGTGACTTCTGCAGAAGTCAGACAGCCAGGAAGTGTCCGAGGGAGCACAGCAACACAGGTAGATATCTGCCTTCAATGCCATATCTGTCTATCATCTATTTACCTGTCCCTCTCTCCACCCCTCCCTCTATCTATCCATCCCAGACAGTAAAAAATCTACATTATATATGCTGAACTTTCACTTTCACATGGGTGGTAAGTTAATTCTAAATTCCTGTATTAAGTGCATTTTCTAGGGTGGCAAAATATGAGTTTTAAAGCAAGTTTCTAGTTCAGATGAATGTTAGCAACCTGCCTGACAGTCTTTGATGAGGAAGAGTGTACATGGCCAAATGAAAATTTCTCTATTGATTTGCTTATGTCATTTATACTGATGTGCTATACATCCTAGAATTCCCGCACTGGAATAAATCCAAGTTCAAGCTCTCTAGTTTACAGATCAGGAAACTGAGTCCGGAGTGATGAATGTGCTCAACAGTGGAGATCGGGATTAGCACTGAGATAGATTGTCTCCAGCCCAGTGCTCTGTTGAGGCTAGCATGTTGCTAGAGAAGGAACACCGGAGTTACTGTCCATGCTCATAACCTCTTTACCTGGAAGAAAGCCGAGTCTGGTGTTTAAGATCACACACTCTGAAATCAACTGATAAGTGCCGTGTAATTCCTCAAGGCCCATTTCCTCCTTTGTGAACTGAAGTAGTGGTGGTACCAACCTCCCAGCGACTGTGGTGGGGATTAAATGAAATACTACATGTAAGCCCAAATCAGAGCCTAGTGCAGTGATGGCGAACCTTTTGAGCTTGGCGTGTCAGCATTTTGAAAAACCCTAACTTAACTCTGGTGCCGTGTCACATATAGAAATTTTTTGATATTTGCAACCATAGTAAAACAAAGACTTATACTTTTGATATTTATTTTATATATTTAAATGCCATTTAACGCCGAAACCAGTTTGGCTCAGTGGATAGAGCATCGGCCTGCAGACTGAAGGGTCCCAGGTTCGATTCCGGTCAAGGGCATGTACCTGGGTTGCAGGCACATCCCCAGTAGGAGATGTGCAGGAGGCAGCTGATCGATGTTTCTCTCTCATCGATGTTTCTAACTCTCTATCTCTCTCCCTTCTTCTCTGTAAAAAATCAATAAAATATATTAAAAAAAATAAATGCCATTTAACAAAGAAAAATCAACCAAAAAAATGAGTTCTTGTGTCACCTCTGACACGTGTGTCATAAGTTTGCCATCACTGGCCTAGTGCACAGCAAGCACTTGATAAGATTTAGCTACGATGTTTGTTGTTGTTAATCCTCCCCCAAGGACATTTTTTCTAATGATTCATTATTTTATTTTTTTAATATTGTTATATTTTTAGAGAGAGTGGAAGGAAGGGAGGGGGAGAAAGAGAGAGAAACATAGATGTAAGAGACACATCGATTGGTTGCCTCCTGCCTGCACGCCATTTGAACCTGCAGCCCAGGCACATGCCCTTGACTGGGAATCAAACCCGGGATCCTTCGGGCTGATGCTCTAACCACTGCCTCATGCTGACCAGGGTGCCTTAGCTATGATTTAAGTTAGGTGTTTGAGAGGATGTCATAAAGAGCTGCCAGGTATTTATGGAGATGATTTATTTATAAGACAATGCAGCCATGTGTCTACATCTGTGCAGCCTCTGACATGTACTGGCTGTGTGACCTTTGGAAAAGTCACATAATCTGTCTGAGCTTTATTTGTCATATAGATAATGGGGGAAATTGCCCAGCCAGTGTGGCTCAGTGGTTGAGTGTCGACTTATGAACCAATAGATCACGGTTGGATTCCTGGTCAGGACACATGCCCGGGCTGAGGGCTCCATCCCCAGGGGGGAGGGGAGCGTGCAGGAGGCAGCCGATCAGTGATTCTCTCTCATCATTGATGTTTCTATTTCTCTCTCCCTCTCTGAAATCAATAAAAATATATTTAAAAAAGAAAAGAAAATGGGGGCAATAGTTCCTACTTTGCCCAGAGAATTAAATAACAAAGGTAAAAATGCTTAGCACGACACATTGGCACTCACTAGACAGAGTTCCTTCCCCCTTTTGCTATTGAAACAGCTCTGAAGCTTCTGGTTTGCAGTGTTGTCTTTGGCTGCCAGGTGGCTGCAGGGCTCAGTCACCATGGATGGGCCAACATTTAACCTGGAACAAAGTGGCTCTGAAACTCATTTGTCTAACCTGGACTCAGACCTCTGTGCTTTAGGATGTAATTAATGTGTTCTTCATTGTTTGAATACTTCAGGGGAACCAGGTGCCGCCTCCGGCTAAGCATGGGGCTGTAGAGGACCGGTCACAGCTCTGGGCTCATAAAACCGTGGGCAGGAACGAGGGTGTTGTGTCCTAGCTGTGGGCTCTGGGGCAGGGTTGCCAGTCACGGTTTCTCATTCAGGGATGAGAGCAAAAAACACAGCCCTTGGAGGGCTGATGTGAGGATCAAACTATCCATCACACAGGAAAGTAATGATAGCTACTATTTATTGAGGACTGATGTGCCACACGTTGTTTTAAATAATTCATGTAATTGCCACAACAATCCTATGAGGCAGGTACAATCACCATCATTGTTTGGATTAAAAACATAGGCCCCGAGAATTTACACAGCTAGCTTAGGGGTGGAATCTGGATTTAAACCTAGGCCAGTGATGGCGAACCTATGACATGCGTGTCAGAGGTGACACGTGACCTCATTTTTTTGGTTGATTTTTCTTTGTTAAATGGCATTTAAATATATAAAATAAATATCAAAAATATAAGTATTTGTTTTATTATGGTTGCAAATATCAAAATTTTTCTATAGGTGACACGGCACCAGAGTTAAGTTAGGGTTTTTCAAAATGCTGACACGCCGAGCTCAAAAGGTTCGCCATCACTGACCTAGGTAGACATTGTGGCTCCAAAGCCCAAGCCATTAGCTGCCACGCTCTACTGCTACCTGCACACAGAGTAGGCAATAAAGACATGTTAGCTTCCCCTCCTTTCTCCTAAGACAGGCTTCTTCCACTGGAAGCCATTTTCTAAGTGGGGGGACTTAGTGTCCCTCACATCACAAGGAATGAATCCAGGAATAGCTAATTGATGGTGAGCAGAGCCCTGGCTGGGTAGCTCAGTTGGTTAGAGCATTGTCCTGACACCCAGAGGTTGTGGATTCGATCTCCGGTCAGGGCACATACAAGAATCAACCAGTGAATGCATGGAGAAGTGGAAAACAAATCCATGTTTCTCTCTCTCTCTCTGAAAAAGTAATCCATCAATACAGATAGTAAAGGGGTAAAAAGAAAAAAAAATAGTAAGAATAATTTGTTGGATTGAATGTATAAACTCTAGGAGCACAGTAGAATTTTAATCAGTGCTTCATGAAATATGTATCTTAAGATTTTTATGGAGAAGGCATGATTGTAAAAATCAGAACAAATCAACAAGTTATAGGAAAGGGAATGAACATCTGTTACATCCCAAGCACTGTGCCAGCTGGTTTACTTTAGTTTAATTTTAATAAACTTTCCTGAGAGACAGAGATTGTACTGGTGTACAGATGAGGAACCTTTGGCTCACGGAGGCTGAGAAGCTTGCCGAAGCTCACACATCCGGCAAGTGTGAGAGCCAAGGTTCAGCTGGCATGTCCTCAGCCTCTGTCCAGAGTCACATCATGGCTCTGCCCATCCCCGCCTCCGTCCAGAAGTCACATCGTGACTCTGCCAGGCGCTGGAAGTCATGAAGTGTCCCTGGCTGTGATTTTCAGGCCTGTGCAAGGGCCGGTCCCGGAAAGCCTTGCCTTTAAGTCCCCTGTAGCTGTGGTAGGATGGATGCAGGAGGAGGGTCTCATCCCCCCTGAGCCACTCAGGCATTCAGTGTTGGCTCTGGATTTGGCAGGGTCTAAGATTGAGAGTTGTGTTGCCCTTAAATGCACTCAGGCCTGGGTGGACAGGAAGGCCCATTTGGTAGGCCCTACAGGGGTCTATTGACATGAGCCACCAGGGAGGCTTCTGGCAAAGGGTATGGAGGCGCACGAGCTTGACCTAAGCCTTTGCTTCCAGACGTAGGGGAGAGGTTTGCCTTTTGTGCCAACCCTGAAGGACACCAGTGTTGAGTCCTAGGGAGCAGGGTTGGGAGAAAAAAGTAAGAGAATCGTTTGACTAAAGTCTCCATGACTGGGACCCACGGATCAGGTATGACAGCTCCAAGGTGGGCCTGAGGCACGTAGAAGCCTTGGCAGCACACTGCGCAGGGAGCCAGCACCCAACAGGGACAAAGTGTGAGATGCCTAAGGAGGGCGGACAGGACTCAAGTGTTAGCACATGGTGGACACACCCTCAGACCCCTAGAACCCTAGGTGAGGAGGTCTTCAATTGAGTTTGAATGACCCACACCAGATAGTGAGGTAGATTGGATGAAATAGTTTTGATATGATTACACTGATGCTGTCTGTACTCCCAGGTTGGTATTGTGAAGAAAAGATGGGTTAGGATGTGCTTTTAGCATGCGTCTTAGCCATAGAGCAGGGGTGGGGAACCTTTTTCTCTGCCAAGGGCCATTTGGATATTTATAACATTATTCGAGGGCCTTACAAAATTATCAACTTAAAAATTAGCCTGCTAACAGACTGTCAATCTCAGAGGGAAGGCAGGAGTGAGTGGGAAGAGATCAATCAAAGAACTTGTATGTATATATGCATCACCCATGGACACAACAATAGGGTGGTGAAAGCCTGGGAGGGGGGAATAGAAGGGGTGCATGTGGGGGAACAGGAGACATATGTACTTTCAAAAATAAAGATTAAAAATTAGCCTGCTATATTTGGTCAAACATTTAATTAACTCTCCCCTAATGCCTTGGTAGGGCCAGACCAAATGGAGCTGGAAGTTCCCCACTCCTGTCCTAGGGACATCATTCATGACCCCTTAATCTAATGGAGGAGACAGCTCACAGATGTTAATTGCACAGTCCCACAAATATGTTAGTCACTTTAAATTGTGATAAGTCTTCAAATGGTGACAAGTATGGGGTGCCCCGCAGGTGTATGATGGGGACCTGATCGGGCGTGAGGATGAGTGGATAATAAGTAAATGTTTCCCTGAAGAAGTGATGTTTGCATTGGTGTGTGTGTGCGCGCCTGCCAGATGGGAAGAGGTTAAGTAAAGGACAAACTTTATTTGCAGAAACCTTTACCTAACCACAGCACTCAGGAGACGTTTCTTCTCTGGTTTGCAACACAGAGTTGCATTTCTGAAAGCAGAAGTTAGTGCTCGGAGGGTATGTCTTGCATGGTTGGTCAGCTTGCCGTTCAGGGCATGTGAACCAGAGGGCATCCGACAACCTTTACTCTTCTTATGACTCACTCTCCAACAAGCGGCATGATTTTAAGCAGATTTTATAACTTCCATTTTTCTACATGTTGGGGAGGACAGAGAAAGGAGTGGAGTCTCCCAGGTGATCTCTACATCTCCTCCTGGTGCTTAAAAAAAATCTAATAGCAGCTCTTAAAGAGCACCCTGATATTTCAGTTTTAGAGAAGGGGCTTTTCCTTTTGATTTCATAATTCCTCAGAAGTGTCCAACCTTTCCCGTTGACTCTCAGTGTAGGCCTTAGGAGAGTAGAGTTTATTTTGCTATCAGGTGAGGTCGCATTATTTTATTGAACACATGTTGCCATTCATTATTGAACACCTGGCCCAGTATTCGGAGGAGAACAGGATGTATTATCGCCCCACCTAGCACCTTAGTCCACTGTCAACATAGAGGACAACCATGTCACCAGGTAATTGCAACATGTAGTGATAAATGCATTGCGGGGACATGAAGAAGGCATTATACCTAATGAATGTGTAAGAGTAAAACAGGGGGTTTCACTTGGATATGGAACAAATAGGTGTGTAAACCTAGTGGATGCTTAATAAATGGATATGGCTGAACAAATGAATGAACTATATTGCTGTTGTTCCAACTTCAAATGGTGAGATGGCTGATTTTGAGGCCCCCCTCCCCCTTATTGTTCTTCCATGTCATAAAAGAAAAAAATGTAATAATGGTTGTGAATGTTATGATTACAAGGAGCAAGCAGGCTGCCGAGCACATTCACCTGGGTAATGTTTACCTGCACTAGATGTTTTTTCCTAACTTTTCATTAGGTGATTGTTTCTACCATTAATCTTTCTACCCAGAGACTGGAAAGACTGCCCTTGGCCATTTTCATCTTATTGTGTTAAATCTTAGAAAGGAATGATTCCTTGTCTAGAACAGAGACAGGTAGGAGCCGAAAACCTGGGGTAGAGAAATTCAATAAAAGTTTCCTCCCCAGGATGGGAGCACCAGAGGGGGTGCTGCGAGTCTGTGAAATGATACCATCATTTCTGAGCTGCAGAGAAGTGAGGTTGAAAGAGTGAAGCTTTCCCCTTTAGTTTGTTCTGAACACTCGCTATAGGAAAAAAAAAATGCAATTGGAAGCTCTAAGTGCAAATCATCAACTTCAGAAGAAAAATGTTACTTTTATGCTGTCCATTAAGACATTTACCTCCTCCATATGCTCCAGCACTTGCCAGAGAAAGAGGAATTTGCCCAATGAAACTTGGGAGCACATTTCTGAGAAATTGTTTTCCATAAATCTTGCAAATTACTGCACTCAAATATTCTAGGTTGTAGCCAGACCGACCTCTGGGGAGTGATTATCAGGGAAATAACCATGAAGAGCAATAAGATCTTGCACAGATCTGACTAGCAACACCAGGATGTGACCTTTTTGTGCAGGAGGCATTCATGTGGGCCGCCTGGGTTGCCAGGAGCTCTGTAATTAATGGGGCACCAGAGAACGGGTTCTTCTCCATGAGCTGCTAATTAGCCCTCCTGGAGACACATATCCCCAGCCACATTCAGGCTGTCATCTCCCCACTCCTGCTTCCTGAGTGGGATCAGATGAACAGGCGAGGGGCGTGGCTGTCTAAATCCCAATACCACATCTCCAAGTCCTGTCTTTTCTCCCCAAGTGGTCCCTCTTGAGGGTTATGATGGTGCTGGAGTAACACTTACAGTTTCTGCATTCCCTTTTGGGGGGAGATGCATGATTTCATTAGCAATATCATGAGTATCAAATATTTTGAATGGATTTGGACTCACAGATTGTTTTGCTTCCTTTTTACCTGTATGTTTGGGGCAGGTAGTGTGATACGGAGAGCACTACTGATGCAGGTGCTCGGGGGGTGGGGGTGGGGGGGTGTCCAGCAACCTGAGCACCTGTGACCCACTGTAGGTTCTTGGCTCCATGCAGGAAAGAATCCAAACCTGAGCCAGCATAGAGTTTAAAGTGAAAGTGAGTTTATTAGTGAAGTCCTGAGACAGAGAGTGGGTACTTCACAGACAGAGCAGCCCCCTCTTAATCAGAATTTGCTTCCTTTATTGAGGTTTATTTAATGGGGTGGGGGGAGATGGGCATTCAATGAAGGGGAGGAATATTCAGGATCTTTCTGGGGAAAGGGGTAGAGACTTCTCAGAAGAGCTCCATCTGCCACTCTGTGTCCTTATATGGGCTTTCTGTTTCCGACCAGGGCATCCTGGGGTGTGTCGTTTTGCATGCTGATGTATTACAATGAGCATATAATGGGGCTAGGGGTTATCATAAGGTGAAATTAGTGGCCATGTTGGATTGAGCTGGTCTTTGCCGGTGTTAAGCCATAAATCAGCCAGAGGTGGGGTTTGGGGGAGTGGTTTTACTGTCTTCTTGACAGTTCCTGTGGCTTTATTGAGTGCAGCTGTTTGGCCACATACCCTATCTCACTCCCACCTATAGCCAGGGGAGGGAGAAACCTACCTTCAGGGTGGCCTTGCAGGGCTGTGCAGGTTGAGCTCTGCACAAGGATGCCAGCTGAAGGGCGAGCAGAGCCCGAAATCCAGCCCACTGCCCAGCATGTGTCTTTGTGCATGTTAGAGCCCAGCCATTCTGAACTCAGACTGACTTTCTACACTGATAGTGGCCTGGCCTTTTAGATCCTGGAAACCAGCTTTATCACTTACCAGCCAGCAGGCATGGAAGCCTTGGGAAACTATGAAGGTAGAAGCAAACCTTTTAAAACCAAAGATTAAGTTGGATACTAGGTTATGGTGTGATTGGTATTTGCTGGAGAAAGAGTCATTCGCCCTAGTACACCACGCCATGTTTCACTTCTCCCGTTCACTCTCAGGGTCTATAAGTAAGCAGATGGGATTATTTGTCCACAGTCTCAGCATTACAGGTAACTTTTGGTTAAAAACTTACAGGGCCCGAGTACTATTTGGCAAATTATGAACCTTCAGTGCTATAAGCAACAGCATTTGGCAGTCAAGAGATGCTGACATATCCCCCAGGAGACCGCGAAGGTCTGGTTCACCTGGGTAAAGGTTGCGTGGTAACTGATGTTTACCATCGGTGGCTGCAGTTCTGCTGAGTCAGCCTTCTCAGCCCGGCACCGTGTCCTTGGCAGTGGTGCGCTGGAAGCGCGGTGTGGGCTGTAGAGGCAGAGGCTCAGCTCAGCCCTCTCCAGGGGGGAACTTCAGTGTGTTCCTGACCGTCTGAGCTTCAACTCCCTCATCTGTAAAATGCCTTCCTCCCGTGGTGTTAGAATTAAATAAAATATGCAAAGCATCTAGCGTGGAGCCTGGACAGCATCGTAGGTTCTCAATAAACGTTAGTTTTCCCCTCCCCCCTCTCAAACATCTTCGATGATTTATTAGTTTCCTTGGACTGCCATCACAGAGTTCCAAAAGTTGGGTGGCTTAAAACAACAGGTATTTATTCTTACAGTTCTAGAAGCCAGAAGTCCAAACGCAAGGTGTTGCAGGGCCCTACTCCCTCTGAAGCCCCTGGGGTGGCTCCTCCACAGCCTCTCCCAGCAGCTGCTAACCTCAGGTGTCACTTCATCTCATCGCCTTCTTCCTCCTGTGTCTCTGCCTTCACATGAGGTTCCCTTTGTGTGTCTGTGTCCAGATTTCTCTCTTATAAGGACACCAGTCATATTGGATTAGGGCCCATCCTAATGATCTCATCTTAACTTGATAACATCTGGAAAGACCACATTTCCAAATAAGGTCACACTCATAGGTACCAGGGCTTAGGGTGCCAACAAATCTTTTTTTTGGAGGGCACAATTCAACCTGTAACAATTTCCCATTGTCTGTAGGAAAATAATAATAATCAGTAATTGTCTAATAACTTTAGAGTTTCTAGAAGGCTTTTATTATCTCTGCCCAGGAAGACAGGACTTTATATGTTTTGTTAAGGGGGAAACTCCCATTAAAACCAGGTGGTGGTTTCATTACAGAAGACGAGGATGCCTATTTAGATGTGGTGCAAAAATTTGCTTGTTTTGCTAAAAACCAGGAGAAGATACCTTTTTTTTCCCACTTAAGATTTCATCACAATCACTTTTCGAGGTTGCAACATAGTTTTCATAATTTTCACAATTGATATATGACCTAGTTGACATACACAGTTTATTACCTGTTTGTTGGGTATTTACAAGCCACTAATCGAGAATGTCTTGATTAAATGAAGAATTCACTTGATGTTATATGACTACAGTACCACAGACCAGCCTTCCCAAATTCGTGCCATGTTCTTGGCCATTGAGCATTGGAAACAGTGCAGCTGTTTCACCACATACCCTATCTCACTACCTTGCCTGACCTTGTAGAATCAAACAGACCTGGAGTCACACCTCAGTCCCGGGTCTTTCTAGCTGTGTGAACTTGAAATATTAAAAAAAAGTGGGAGAACAATGTTTAAAATAAGCATATATTTGTGTTCATCTGAAAAACTTTATCTGTATCTGGAAAGATCCATACAAAGACTGTAAAGCAGGGAAAGCCCTGAGAAGTGGGAATGAAAATGAATTAGGGGCCGAGGAGGACATTCATATTTTACTACATGTGTATTTTATTACATTTCTTTTAAAATATGTTTTTATTGATTTCAGAGGAAAAGGGAGAGAGGAAGGGAGACAGAATCATTGACTGCTTGCCTCCTACGTGCCCCATACTGGGGATGGAGCTTGCAACCTGGGCACCTGCCCTAAGCATGGAACTGAACTGTGACCTCCTGGCTCATAGGTGGATGCTCAACCACTGAGCTACACTGGCTGGGTGTACTTTTCCTAGTTTTTAAAGAACCAATTCAATCAACTAATTCAAAACCAAGTCAACCAATTAAAAAAAAAGCACATGTTTTAAAAGCAGGTAATTATTTGGAAACTAAGGGAATCTGACATTTTGAAAATTGGTTGACCAATTCTTCTCCATCACTTACCAATTGGAAAAGATAATATGGAAAAAATACAATTTGAGAAGAGTGATAAAAAAGAGAAATCTTAGCTCTGATTACATTTTTTTGTAACCCACTAATGGTACATTCAGATATCTGAGTCTCTTTAATTGTCTTCCTTTTTAGAGAAAGAAAACACCAGAAAATTTTTTTTATTAAAGCAAATACATCCTTGCCCTGACTGGGTTGCTCAGTTGGTTGGACCATCGTCCTGGTATGCCAAGGTTGTGGGTTCCAGCCCTGTTAGGGCACATACAAGAAACAACCAAGGAATGCATAAATAAGTAGAACAAAAAAATGAATGTTTCTCTTGCTCTCTCTCTCAAATCAATTAAAAATTTTTTTTAAAAGTGCAAATACTTTTGTTAGAACTGCTGAAGAAATATTTGCTTTTGTTGTTTCTGATGTTGTTTTTAATAGCCTTAATTTTTCAGCTGAAACTTGATTTTGTGTTGTAAGCAAATATTATTCTTTAAAAAAATTGATTTTAGAGAGAGGAAGGGACAGAGAGAGAAAGAGAGAAACATTGATATGAGAAACACGGATCTGTTGCCTCCTGCATGTGCCCTAACTGGAGATCAAACCCGCAACCTGGGTATGTGCCCTGACCAGGAATCAAACCGGATGACACTTCAACCAACTGAGACACACTGGCCAGGGCTATTCTTACTTTTTTATATAAAATTATCCTTAGTGTAAAAAGTTCTGGAAAGAATATATAACCAGTGAACATTTCACAATGATTACAAGTCTCCTGGATATAATAGCAATGATTTTTTTCAGTTACTTTTCTTACAATTCTGGTCAACAAATTCTGTTTTCTCAAAGGATGCACAGCTCAGCAGCATACATCATGTTTTACCTTTAACATCTTTTGTAAAGTAGTGTCTGCTGGTTTTAAAAATGAGGATTCTTCCATTTTACGCTTCCCACCATTCTAACAAGTACTTAATAAAATACTAGGAAGTTAGTGATGTACTTAGGAAATAAAATTACTTAAAAAATATAATTTCCATATTTCATATTCTTCACTATCATCCCAATGTTATAATTCACTTAATTTCCAATTAACTTATAGAAAAGATCTTTATAAGAGATCATTCCATTTTGATCTATACTTATTGAAAGGTTACCAAAAGTTTTCATAACTAATTGGGTATGAAATTTTTATATTTGATTAATAAATTATATATTTATACAAATTAGTGAAATATGTTTTCATTAAATATAAGAAGTTTCATAATCAATTATTGACAGGTTACAACAGTTCAGTTAATGTTATTTGAAAACCTAAAAACACACACATACAAAAAAACCTGGTGTGATTCTAATAAGTAAAAACAAGAACTAAGTTCAGGCTGAGAGGTCATTGAGGATATTTCGAAACAATTTATACGTCACCAGTAAGAATACAAAGGTGGTTTAGATGACCCTATGTACTAGTACATATGTGGTTATACATTCATTTGTGTAATGCTTCTTGGGGCTGCATGTTCTCATTATTCTTTTTTTTATTTTTTATTTTATTTTATTTTTTTATTGCTTTAAGTATTACAAAGGGTATTACATGTGTGTCCATTTTTTCCCCCCTGTCCTAGACAGTCCCCTAGCCTCCCCTATCCCCCAGTCTCTTATGTCCATTGGTTATGCTTATATGCATGCATACAAGTCCTTTGGTTGATCTCTTACCCGCCTCCCTCCTGCCCCCCAACCCTCCCTGACCTTCCCGCTGCAGTTTGACAATCTGTTTGAGGCAGCTCTGCCTCTGTATCTATTATTGTTCAAAAGTTTATAATGGTCTCTATTATCCATGAATGAGTGAGATCATGTGGTATTTTCCTTCATTGACTGGCTTATTTCACTCAGCATAATGCTCTCCAGTTCCATCCATGCCGTTGCAAATGGTAAGAGTTCCTCATTATTCTTTAACACTGTCATCATTGTCAACTTTGTTTGAAAAGAATTTATTAGTCACCTCACATACATCATAGCACGCCCCAGTGATGCCCAGAGAAGTACTAGTTCATATACATAAACACAAATCGTGGCTGCTGTTCAAACATTTGACATTATGCCTTTTGTGACTTAGGTGGCATAGACATGGCTTTTCTTGGAGTTCATAGTTTTAAAAGGTGAGACCCTCATGATTCGTGTTACTGCACTGGATTGAGGACTGGCCGGTTCTTAGGCATTTGGAGTCTCTCGTAACAGCAGGTACAGAATCTGGTATATAGAAGCAGCTCAATAAATGCTTTTTGCATTGCAAGATGACCTTCACCTGAATGCAAATGCAAGTGTCAAGGAGACAAAAGTCTCTGGAAAGTAAACTTAATGCTGATGCCACATGCTACAATACCAACCTGAGTTTTATTTTTTAAAGAGAAACAAAATAAAACCATTCTCTTGTGTAATTAACTTGTAGCTAATATAGTTAGATTTCATTTTCAAATCTTTATTTTAATATATATTTAAAAAATTGATTTTAGGGATGAAGGGAGAGGGAGAAAGAGAGCAAGCAAGCGATAGAAACATCAATTATGAGAGAGAATCATTGATTGGCTGCCTCCTGCACAACCCCACTGGAGGTGGAGCCACAACCCGGGCATGTGCCCCTATGGAACTGAGCCGTACCTTCTGGTTCATAGGTTGACACTCAACCACTGAGCCACACCAGCTGAGCTCAAATCTTCTTAAATGATGTGGGATAATACCATTTCTGTTTTTTTTTAAATCAGAAATTTGAAATATATTGAAAAATCAAGAAATGTAACTCGGGAAAATAATGAAATTTTAACATTAGGAAAGCCAATAATGCAAATCAGCTCACATATTAATAAATTAAAGGAGAATAATCCAATGATGCTGTCATCAGATGCTGAAAAGACACTTGACAGACAGAATTCAATATGCATTCCTATTTTAAAAGAAACTTTGAGTGTGTTCTCCCTCCCAGGAGCATGCCTGTGTCTTTCTCTCCCCCCTCCTCATCCCCCACAGGCACCCATCTCCTAACCTCTAAGGGACTCCACGAGACTTTCAACCCTTTCAACCGCGGGAGCAATGGGCAGCGGCGGCTCCTCCTGGGCTCACCCCTGAACCTGTCTCCCAGGCCCCCTTTTCGCTGACTTCGCAGTGAGCCAAAGGGGCCCGCCCAGGCTCTGTCCTGTTGCTTCTTATATCTTCAGCCCTTCCTTGTTTCACTGGGCCAGCTTTAATAAGCTCTCAAAAAGCAAACAAACTTTTTATAAGCTTCAATAAAGGCAGAGACCGCTGCAAATATAATAATGAGGCATTGGGAGATTCCCATTCAAGGTGGGAACAGGGTAGGAGTTCCACCATCACATTGTTTGGGATTTTTTTTTTTTTTTTTTTACCACTTTCAGAAGCATCTTCCAAATGAATTTTAAAAATTTCATAAAAGTACCAGAAGAAAGTATAGGATTTTTAAAAGCAATTATTATTTTAAAAATAACCTCCCTCTCTTTCTTCGTCCCTCCCCCCTTCCCTTCCTTTCTCTCTTTCAATATTTTTGGTGTTGGCAGGCCCGGAGAGAAGGCGGGCAGAGAAATTGCAGTGATGCAACGAGCTCCACAGGTACAAGGCCAGAGGCAGGTCCCTGGGTACTGCCCATCCTTGGATTTCTAAAAACCTTTGGCGCCCTGCAATAACCTCCATCAACCTCCTGGCAGCCAGCCAGGAGCTAGAGGGAAAGGCCTGGGACTGGGGACAGGGAAAGTGCCTGGCTCAGCAAGGGCCCTGGGGGCAGGGGGAAATTGATGAGTTGTATATGGTAGTTTTGACAAAGTTAAGGTGACAGTGTAAGATTGGGGGCCGGGAAGAAAACTGCCACATTACCTGTGTTGGTAGTTGCAGTCTGTTTATATTCTTGTCCTATTTGTGTCTCTTTGTCTTCTGATTATGCTCACGGCACATAGATAGACAAGCACCACCTTGGGATTTCAGCCACCTCTTGGCATTTAGGTCCACCACGTGTTTACCGAGAAACCAGAATACCCACTGAGAAAATGAGCAGAAGCCACGCAATGTGGTTTTTTTCTATAAAGTCGTGCAACACAGGAAGATGTTTGTGAGAGCGGGCGGTGTTGGGGGACGGGGGTATACCCGTCTAGCTGACTCAGTGTGCTAAGCTTCAGAATGGAGCTGGCACAATGCAACAGGAAACTGGGGAAAATGATATCTGGGACCAGGGGATTGCAGAAACCCGACACTTATATAATTCCCCAGAAAGGTTCTTTTCTGAGAATATTTCAAAAGAGACATTTTGAATCATTTCTCCAGGAGACATTGTGGTTCATCAGAATTAGAGAGGGAGGATCCCTGTCTCTTCCCACGCAAAGAACGCTTTCCTCATTGTTAGTGAGCCAGAGTGTGCGGCACTTTTGTCCCCCGAGAGTGAAGCCCCGACTTTCTTCAGGCACGTAGTTCGCTGTTTCCAACGGCGAGTTACATGGTGCCTCTGATGTAGGTTACAAGCTCCCAATAACAGGGCGAGATAGGCCATCATCTGTGTTCCTGGGACGCTTCGTTCTATAGCACGGTGACATTAATCTCTCTCCTAACTCAGGCTTTATGGCACCTCTGTCCTGCATGTCTGCTCCCCTGGCATCTTGTTCCCTATACGTACAGGATTGGGGAGTAAGCTTATTACTCTTAGCAGAATCCATTTGTAACCCCACAGGGCTGGCAGGGATGTGAAATACTGTTACAGTGATATTGAGGTATAAATCTTGCTGCCTCCATTGTCAAGCCTGCCGTCCAGGTCAATCATTTGCTATTGCTTCACTACACATTGCTGGCTTTTGGTATCGATCACAGGTCAATTAGCAGGTTTTGGCCTACCCAGCGTTTTCAGGACTGTTATGTGACTTTGATTACATTGGCTCTTAGGGGAGAAGGTGTACTGGAATCTGAAGATACAAGCTGTTTATTTAAAACTCTTATCTCACCTGTGGCTGCTTTTTTTTTTTTTTAAAGTTTGTTTTATTTCAAATAATATCACCTTGGCCTCTAGGGCTCCAAAGTGTTGTTTTTCTTTTTTTCATTTTGATTGTCAGGTGTTCTTGCTTACACCCTAAAAAAACCCTAAACCTCTGGTATTTTTAATTTTACACACAGTTCTAAAGCATTGGGGTCCCCTGTTTGCTCCAACAGGTATCTGTTTTGAGAGCTTCAGACTCCTCCTTAAGGAATCCTTGTCTTGGTTATGCTAAAAGACATCCCCGAGTAAATGTGAAGATCCCATTGGCCCATCTAGCAACTAGAAGAGCTGCCAGGAGTTGTACAAAATGGAAGGTTTTTATCAGCAGAAGGAGGGTGGGACTAAAAAGGAAAAGTAGTGGATTATCTCAGGCAAGGACACCCTCCCTTAGGGCAGTAGTTCTCAACCTTGGCTGCACATTAGAATCACCTGGGAATCTTTTTAAAATCCTGATTTCTGGGCCTCATCCTCCGGAAATTCTGTTTCTTTGTTATGGGGTGAGGCCACAACATTCTGTTTCTTTGTTACTAATGTTGTGGCCCCACCCCATAACAAAGAAACAGAATTTCCGGAGGATGAGGCCCAGAACTCAGGATTTTAAAAAGATTCCCAGGTGATTCTAACGTGCAGCCAAGGTTGAGAACCACTGCCTTAGGGGAACACAGTTGGTCTTATCAGGCAGACTAGAGGCTCAATGCATGAAATTCATGCATGGGTAGGGTCCCTAGGCCTGGCTGGCAATCAGGACCATTCTGCGGGGTGACTGGCAGGGCAATCAGGGGGGCCCCTCCTGCTGGCACCCGCCTTTGCCAGCCTGGCACCACCCACTTGCCAGCCCTGCCCCTCACTGCTGCCGACGCTTGTCACCCCTGCTGGCACCGGCCTGGCTGGCCTGGGGCCTGCGGGCTGGGGACAGCTCCTGTATTGAGCATCTGCCCCCTGGTGGTCAGTGTATGTCATAGTGACTGGTCGTTCTGCCGTTTGGTTGATTTGCATATTAGGCTTTTATTATATAGGTTTATTTCACTAGTGCTGACCAGGAAATTCCAGACTGACCAGGAAATTCCAGACTGATTGGTTTAAAATTCTCCTGGGAGAGTCTGAAACTGTAATTAGGTTGTTATTAAGTTTTGGTTTGGTGATTTGACTTAGCAAACCATCCATATGCATAGCAGCACTATTTATAATTGCCCCCAAATGGAAATAACCCAAATGTCCATCAACTGATAAATGGATAAGCAAAATGTGGTATATCCATGCAGTAGACTATCATTTGGCAATAAAAAGGAATGAAGTACTGCCTTAGCCGGTTTGGCGCCATGGCTGGAGCCTTGGACTGCAGACTGAAGGGTCTTGGGTTTGATTCTGGTCAAGGGCATGTATCTCTTCTACCAATTGATGTGTTTCTCTCTCTCTGTCTTTCTCTCTCCCTTCCACTCTCTCTAAAAATTAATGGAAAAATATCCTTGGGTGAGGATTAACCCCCCCCCCATTTATTTATTTATTTATTTATTTACAAAAAAGAATGAAGTACTACACATGGATGAACCTTACAAACATTATTTTAAGTGAAAAAAATCCGACACAGAAGGCCACTGTTGTATAATTCCATTTACATGAAATGTCCAGAATAGGGAAATTCATAGAGATAGAAAGTAGACTGGCAGTTGCTTAGGGCCAGCGGGGTAGGGGAAAAACGAGTACGACAGCTAAAGGGTATGAAGTTTCTTTTATGAAAATGACCTAAAATGAAATTCTGGTGTTTGTACAAACATGCCAATATATTCCAAATCAATTAATTCTATACTTTTAATGGGTAAATTGTATGGTATGTGGATTATATCTCCACAAAGTTGTTTTGTTGTTGAAGAAAGGAGCAGCGCATTTAGAAGGAGCCAGCGAAAGCACGGCGTTGGCAACGGCACTGAGATCTGTGTGCCATCAGGAAGCCTCCTCTGAACCCCGTTTCCTTCCTGGTAGCGTCTGCTGCCACCGCCCCGTACTGACCTCCCCAAAGCCCCGAGTTTCTTGCATCAGAACGATCACTCAGCACTGACACTGATGCCCGACTGCCTAAGTGATTCTTGGTCTCCAACCCACCTTTCCAACCTCGTGTCCCGCATGAAGCGCATAGAATTTAGGGGCTCATCGAATTTAACATTGGTTTATTGTCAGTCTTTTGGCTCCAGGGCAGGGACAAGCAGAAATGAAAAAACCACAAGAATTAATTGTCTTTCAGTTTTTCAGTTACTGGCTTTTCTAGATAAAAAGCAGCGCAGTGGCTGTGAGGTAATGAACAGGCTCCCTCTGGAAGCCAGGGACTTGTAATTTACAGAAAACAAATTACAAATAGAAAATGAGGTAGGAAAGCAAGTATTTATTAAAATGAGAAGGAATTGTGTGAGGGGAAAAAAAATAAAATAAAATGGAATCGTCCTTATTTAGGAGAATCTGCTTCTGCTGATCATAAAAGAAAGCCTAGATTTCATCCCGAGGCCTCTGTGTGCCTTGCACATGTGCCCTTGGTCGCTGTGCCGGGGAAGGTTTTACTGCGTGTCCTTGTACAGTGGGGGCTGTAGGATCAACCACCTCTCTGTGCTCATCAGTGGGTAGATATGGATTAGAAGTAAGTCAATACAATCATCAGTTTCCTCTTTATTTTTGTGAGACAAGTACTTGAGCCTTCTGTCCAGTTATAGACCCCTTGTATCTCTGTCTCAGTACCCTGCATAGGACCAATAAATATAGCTGGGCTGTTCTTTGCGTGTGAAGTTTAAGCTTTGAAACATGTGCCTTTGGGTGTTTTTCTAGCAAGGTTGGTGTGTTTAAATTGGTTTATTGTCAGTCTTTTGGCTCTAGGGTAGGGACGAGCACAAATGTGAAATCCACGAAGAATTAATTGTCTTTCAGTTTTTCAGTTATTGTCTTTCCTAGATAAAAAGCAGTGCAGGTGGGCACGGGGTAAGGGACAGGCTCCCTCTGGAAGCCAGGCCTTGACCCGAGCCCCCCTGGGGCTGCAGACTGCCCGCCATGCTCCCCGGAGCCCCCACGGTGATGGTCACACAGATCAAGACCCGGGAGTCAGCTGCTTCTAAATTGGGTGGATTCATTTTATGTTGCACTGAATTCCCTGGAAAACGACAAGGTCAAAAATGCAGAAGGGGAATTCCTCGGGGGCCGTTCCTGGGAAATAAAGCATTCCTTTTCCCTTATAAAGCCTGAACTCCAGGCCGCTGACTCACGTTTCATTGTAATAGCAGAGCAGAACTTGATGGCTGTTCTTATAAAAGTCGTTCATGAGCTACATTTATTTTTAGGTTCTGCTTAAACCACAGATATAAGTAATGAGAACTTATTATTTTGAAATAATAAGGAAAGGTTATGATGCAATTTTTATCTTTAACCCAAGAAACATGGCATGAAAGGAAGTAGAGTGGGTCAGGGGTAACGCACTGCTTCAAGAGTCAGATTTCCTGAATTAACTTCTGGTCTCAGCAACTTTGGGTTGTAGATGAAGAAATCCCTTTTGAAAAGAAATTACCATTTTATTTAATGATAGAAACAATGCCTATACATTGGAGGAACATTTTTTATCTAGAGAAAATGAGAAAAAACCCCTCCAGAAAACTGTTCTGTAATTCTACTCAGAAATCATCTCTGTAAATCTTTAGGTTAATATTTAAGTGTATTTTCGCCGAACCGGTTTGGCTCAGTGGATAGAGCGTCGGCCTGCGGACTGAGGGGTCCCGGGTTCGACTCCGGTCAAGGGCATGTACCTTGGTTGCGGGCACATCCCCGGTGGGGGGCATGCAGGAGGCAGCTGATCGATCTCTCTCATCGATGTTTCTAGCTCTCTATCCCTCTCCCTTCTTCTCTGTAAAAATCAACAAAATATATTAAAAAAAATTTAAGTGTATTTTCCTTTAATGTTTGATATAGATTATAATTTTTATGTAAAAACATACAATTTGAAAATTTAGAGACTATGTTAAATAGTAGATTCTTTGCACTCAAAAATTGAATATTCAGAATTGTGTATATTTTTATTTTTTAAAATATGTTTTTATTGATTTTAGAGAGAGAGGGCAGGAAAGGGATAGACAGAGAGAAACATTGATGAGAGAGGAATATTCATTGGCCACCTCCTGCATGCCCCTCACTTGGGATTGAGCCCGCAACCTGGGCATGTGCCCTGACCCTGACTTGGAATTAGCCAGTGACCTCTTGGTTCATGGGTTGATGCTCCACCACTGAGCCACACCAGCTGGGCTGAGTTGTGTATGTTTTTAGCAATCTGAAGGTCCATGAGATGTAGAAACACAAGATTGCTGACAAGCTGGTTGGTAGCAGTGAGTCAACTGGGAGTGAGTCACACTGTGGCTGCCAAGTGTTTGCATCTAAATTTGGCTTTACTGTTCTATTCGGGGGAAGAGCAACTAATTGACAATTTGTGGTCAGTACTGCTTAGTGCCTCTCAACACACATTCTTCCCTTCATAGATTAGACATGCTGTTGTCCAGAAAGAGAAAATACTCCTAATTTTCTTTGTAAACAAGTGACTTAGTTTTAACCAATGCGATGTAAACAGAAGTGTACACAGCTACTAGGGAGTATTGTTTTTCCATTTCTCTTGGGTGGAAGACGATCGCTATGGCTAGAGCCCAGCAGCCACCTTGGACCCTGAGGTTATATAAGTTCCACAACATGGAGAAGGCTGACTGGGAGCCGGAAGGATCCTGGTTCCTGACAATGTAGTGGAGCCACCATATCCGTATTGGGCTGCCTGTCCTCCAGATTTATGTTATATAAAAAAGAAATACTTTTCTATCTCCTTTAGGCCAATGTAATTTTTTGTTGTTGTTCCTACATTTTGTTAAACTTGATCCTAATGAATACTGGCTTGTTCAGTGTTAGCATTGACCTAATGTGGGAGTGGTTGGCTCGCCTGTGGGAAA
>NW_006292604.1:1557645-1559055 GCF_000327345.1 Myotis davidii | reverse complement strand
AAAAAAGAGTGATCTCATTGTGGAGGAGAGAGCCAGAGTCATCCTGGTCGTGGGTTAATGTCTATTCATGTCTCTTCCTGCCCTGTCCCATGGACCCAACAGTAGGCACAGCTCTTACTAGTAAAAGCTGAGTCTTGCTCTGTGTTTTTGGGTGGGTTAGGCTTGGGGTGGAGCTAGAAGTCCCTCCACCCTGAGGGAAAGCCAGGACTGGCCAGGGAGGAGTACAATTAAGAACAACCAGAAGATGAAGGCATCACAGAGGGTTTTCCTAAGGCTGCTGTTCTTCATGTATGTCCAGGGACACCTGGCATTCTCTGCGCCCCTTTCAGAGAGTCCAGGAGGTCAAAATTATTTTCATAATAACACTAACATGTTATTTACCTTTCCCCAAAACTTTGAGAATGCCCGTTCTAGGTTTTCCGTAAAGAGAGCTTATCTCAACCACAGGGACACCACAGTAGTTAAGAGCAGGAGGGAGACCGTTGTTACCTCACTGGGTGGTGAGTGTTTCTACCTAAAGCCACTCTCTGGGCTCTGTAATCTCCAGGGAAGAATCAGGGTCCCTTGGGCGGAGGAAAGACTGCCAGGTTCAGGGAGGTGGGTGTTAGGAGCTGAAATGTGCCCCTGCTAAGTGCATATGCTGAGTTTAACCTCCCCCCCTGCCCCCCGCCCAGTTCCTCAGAGTGTGACCTTATTTAGGAGATAGGTGAAATTAAAAAAAAATTCTTTTAGGTTTTGGTTTGGCAATAATTTTCTTTTTTAAAAAATTGAGGAATAATTGACATATAGCATTAAGTTAGTTTCAGGTATGCAACTTAGTGATTCATGCTCACCACAATAGGCCCAGTTAACATCTGTCACCATGGTTACATTTTTGTTTCTTGTGACGAGAACTTTTAAGATCGACTCTCAGCAATTTTCAAACATACAACACAGTAATTTTAACAATAGTCATCATGCTGAACTATGCATTTAAAATACTCCTCATTTGAAATATTTGAGTTGTTCGTTCCCCAGAGCTTGAAAAAGTGTTCGAAAGGTTAAATGGACAGAAATTTGGGAGCTATTTTATGTGAGAGTCCATAGGGCCATAAAAGGACATCTCCACCTCCCTGATTTTGTAGATAAGGTAATCGAGCCAGACTTCAGAGTTGGCTGCCCAGGGTTGGGGCTGGGGAGCTGCTAGCATATTGCTTCCTAATGAGGAAGCAGGTTAGAAGCTCTGGGCATGGGGTGCCTCACGCCAATCTGGATGCTGTTTCTAGGCCCCGTGATGGGGTTTGGAAAGTGTGGGGGGCAGGAGAGAAAGCAAGAACCCTGGTGCACTTCCTTCTGCCTACCTCTCCGTCCCTTTCCTCCCCACCCAGTTGCCCAGACTGGAAGAAGCGGGCATTTCTTTCCTACGCCATC
>NW_006292604.1:1552922-1557619 GCF_000327345.1 Myotis davidii | reverse complement strand
GCAGGACAGGCTGAGTCAGGGCCACCAAGGCTCCTAGTGTGCCTGGGCCTAGGAACAGTCAGGCTGCTAAAACGGAACCAGTCCCAGGCAGTTTGGGAGGGGGGCGTCACCCTAGTCCTGGCTCTTTGAAGCCGATGGGGCTTATTCCCCATACGTGAGAGAACTCTGTGATGTGAGCTGAGCCTGACTTGGGTTTGTGTTGCACTGAAGACACCGAGGAAATCTCTTTAGCTCAGAGGGTAGTTCTCAAAAGGGAAATTCCTGTTTCCCTGAGGGGCATTTGGCCAAAATGGGAGCATTTCTTATTGTGACCCCGGCGTCAGCATACCACTGGCATTTGGTGCAGAAATGATCGTCCCACTTCCTACGTCAGTGGCTGCGACTCCCTGAGCCGAGCAGGATTGCCTAAGCTTGGTTCTCAAGCTCAGTCTTGCTCAAGAGGCACCATCCTTCGGGCCTCTTGCTCTGGGGCTCCAGGTCCCAGCGGTTCTCCAGGAAGGGGAAGGCCTGGGGAGGGTAGAGTTTAAAGGAGGGAGATGACCCGCAGAGGTAAAACATTTGCGAGATCTCACCTCCTTACAAAACGAAGGCCTGGAGCAGAGGGAATCTCCTGGCTGGGGAGCTCCAGGGCATAGCCACCTCTACTGCGGGAGGACCTGGAGGTTGGGTCCAGAGACGTCTGTGTAACCTTTACAGAACACTGGGTAACTGTGTACAGTTCTCATTAGAGAGGAGTCCATCTGTAATCTTTATGAAATTCCAACTTAGAGAAAATGTTCAGGTTGTGTAACATAAGGCTGCTCGGACAGGGCAAGTTTAGCATCAAGATTCTGAAGCTCAGAGTAGAAAAATGGCCCTGGCCGGGTAGCTCTGTTGGTTAGAGCGTAGTCCCAATACACCAAGGTTGCAGGTTTGATTCCCGGTCAGGGCGCATACAAGAAGCAACCAATGAATGCATAAGTAAGTGGAACAACAAATCCATGTTTCTCTCTTTCTCTTCCTCTCCCTCTAAAATCAATAAATAACCTTTTTTAAAAGTGGGAAAGGATTGGAGCCAGGAAGTGGTGGCTGGGCCATTGATCGCCACCATCTCCATTGCTGCCTTCAGGAGGTGTTTCTCCCCTGCTGGGGTTGCTATATGGTGTAGAAGCAGGAAACCCCCTTCCGGAAAGCCATCTCAAAAGGATTTCCAGTTTACACAGAGCCTCTTTCTTTGCTTATAACAAACTTGTTATAATACTTATTTGATAATCTTTTTGGAACATATTTATCTATGAACTCTTTAATATTTACTCAACACTTTTTCGCAACCTGCTTCTAGCCTGTCTTCCTTTACTAAAGAGTCAGAAGAGCTAAAAATATATCCGAGACTTGCCTGTAACTAGCACACCCAATGTTTGGTGTGCCTGGGCAGTTCGGCTTATATCTGTTGTCATGGCATAATTATTAAAAGTGCCCCTTCATGGTCATGCTCTTCACTGGGACTTGAAGTTGTTGGTGGTAATTGGCCGTTTGGCTGGTCCGTGAGCGGGGGCATTCGTTCCAGGGCAGCTGTGGCAATTTCCCATGCATTGTAGGTGTTGAGCGACAGTGGTGGCAATGCTGTTTCTGGGAATGGCTCTGCGGTGTGGTTGGATTTCCCCAGGGTGCTTTGTTTCTGGCTGTGTAGCATCTAAACCTGTTTCCCTGCTCTTACTGGGAAGTCTATAAGCTTCCTAGTATATTTTATCTTATTTCATTAATTCTAAGATGTGCATTTTACCGTTTTGAAATTGGGATGCTTCTTACGATCAATGACATATTATAGTTCAATTAGCAGTGTTATAGCTTTCTTAGTGGTTTATAAAATAATTAGAGGCCTGGTGCATAAAATTCATGCATGGGTGTGGTCCCTAGGCCTGGCTGGCGATCGAATCGCAGGCATCTGGCGTGGAAGGGCAGGTCCCAGCTGACCTCTGGGCCTTGGGCAGCACCTGGACCCCTGGGCCCCCGCGTGCCCCCCTCCACCTGAGTCATCAGACCCCTGCCTGGCTCCCTCAGTGCCTGGGAGACTGGTGGCGGCCCCACCCCACGCCGACACCACTGGGCGCCATCTGTGGGGCGATGGGTGGGGTGATTGGGCCCCACTCACACTGGCCTTGGCCTGGTGCTGCCTGCTCACCTGCCCCACCATCCCACCATGGTCCTGCTCTTGTCGGGGCCTATTGGGGCCAGCAGCGCCTTCACTGCCACCTGCTGCCAGTGCTGCATCGCCGATGCCCACCATGTTCCACGCCGCTCCCTGGTGGTCAGTGCACATCATAGTGAGCTGTTGAACTCCCAGTTGAGGGGACAATTTGCATATTAGGCTTTTATTATATAGGAGTGGTTCTCAACCTTCCTAATGCTGCGACCCTTTAATACAGTTCCTCATGTTGTGGTGATCTCCAACCATAAAATTATTTTCGTTGCTACTTCATAACTGTAATTTTGCTACTGTTATGAATGATAATGTGAATATCTGATATGCAGGATGTATTTTCATTGTTACAAATTGAACATAATTAAAGCATAGTGATTAATCACAAAAACAATATGTAATTATATATGTGTTTGCCGATGGTCTTAGGCGACCCCTGTGAAAGGGTCGTTCAACCCCCAAAGGGGTCGCGACCCACAAGTTGAGTACCACTGTTATATATAGGATGGTGTGCCTGTTAGCTTCAGTGAAAAACAGTAATGAACACCTTCCACTTGTCTTAGTCTGCTTGGGCTGCCATAACAAAATACCACACGTAGACTGGGTGGTTTAAACACTCCAAGTTTATTTTCTCACAGTCTGGAGGCTGGAATTCCAAGATGAAGGTTTCAGCCAACTTAGTTTCTTGTGGGAGCTCTCTTTCTGGCTTGCAGACAGCTGCCGTCTCACTCTGCCCTCACATGGCTTTTCTTTGACGAGTGTGCTCAGGGAGAGAGAAGAAAGGAGGGCGGGAGAGAGAGAGAAAGAGAGAGGTTGATTAAGCCTGAGTACTCCCTGATGTCTCTTTTTATAAGGACACTAATCCTATTGGACCAGGGCTACATCCGTATGACCACATTTAACCTTAATTACTTCCTTAGAGGTTTCAGCTCCAAACACAGACACATTGGGGTTAGGGCTTCAACACACAAATTTTTAGGTGACACAAACATTCAATTAGTAACACTACTTAAATCAAGTAAAGTAGATTATATTGTTTGTAACCAAGCACCCAGAACTATATATAATGCAGACAAAAGTGGAAAAAAAAGTTCTGTAAATCAGGGCTTTCTAGTAGAAAATAAGGGATATTTTGCAGTGTCTGATAGTTTCTTAAAATCCTGCATAACTTGTTCACTTCCAGAGTGGCCTAACTTTTTCTGTCATTTACCTTCCCGTCCTTTACTATATCTAAATTTCTCCCAACTCCTTACTTTTTAAATCATAAGAGAAACATATAAGATACAGTTGTACAGTTGTCCCGTAGCATTGTGTGTTTTTTTAAAACTGTTTTTCCATAATGTGGTCCAGTCATTTTGCAATATGACTATCATCACCACCATTACCACCATCAATATTGTCACCAAAAGTATTGAAGTGTGTATGTGATGATTATGGTAAGTGTCTATTGTCAAGTCTTACTGTGCTTATTTCTGACGTGTCTCTTGAATTTGATTCTTTCCCTTCCCACTGGCACTATCCTGGCTGGGATCTCACAGTCTCCCACCTGGGTAGCGGCAACATTCTCCCTGCATCTAGCCTTGTCCTTGCCTCCTATCCTGCTCTCCATACAGTGACCGGAGGTCTTTTAGGCATCCCAGGAGCCTTGGGTCTTGAGAGTTGTGTCTGAGCAGAGCAGGGACATACATGCTTCAGGTAGGAGGTATTAGACATTTCCTTTATCCAGCTATTCATTTATGTAATCATTGCTTTGCTTAAGGGCTGGAAAAAATTCTTCCCTACAAAAATCTGAACCCTATCCAGTGTTGTCAGGAGGTTCTGACATAAACCAGATTGAAGGAGGAGTAATAGTGAGCGCATGTATGTGTACACACATGTGCACGCGCGCGTGCGCACACACACACAATTAGGAATTAGAAGTCATGATAGGAAATGTGGCACAATGAGCCAATCAAGGTCTAAGTATTTGATGGGGATGATGGTTCTACTTTCAAGCTTTATCTGGCTACATGTATGAGTCTTGTGGCAAAGAGCTTAGTGTATTATTTAGGGTAAAACTAGATCATTGTAATAAAGATATGCACAATAATCTGGCGGCTTAAAGAAGACAAAAGTTTATTTCTTTGTTAACCACAGTTCAAGGTGAGCTCTGCTCAATGAATTCATTCAGGTACTCAGTTTTCACTACTGTTTTCTAAATCCTGGGCTCCAATTACATGGTTGAGCATTAGTCAGTATTCTAGTTTGAGGGCAGATGGAAGTATGTGGAGGGACACATGTGCAATATTCGAAGGCCTGTGCCTAGGATAGCACATACCACTTGTGCCCATGTTCCATTGGTGAGAATCATATGGTCCCATCTACCAGCAAGGGGGCTGGGGAGTGTAATTCCTAGCTGGGTGGCTACATGCCCAGCTATAACTCTACTATTATATGGCAGGTGAGAGAAAGGACTTTGAGGGACAGCTCTCTGATGTGTTGAGTAAATGTGAATATATAGGATTATAATGTTTGGGGA
>NW_006292604.1:1534384-1552887 GCF_000327345.1 Myotis davidii | reverse complement strand
TTCATTGAGCTTTCTCTCTCTGCAAAAGGGACCTCCGGGTTCTAGCGTCCAGGACAGAGGGGGAGGTGGTTGCAGCAGGCCTCTCGTAATAGTGATGGAGGCCTCCTTTGAGGGAGATGCATGGGGTCCTGCACCCCCAGTCATGGTGACAGTAAGTTACACCAGGATTGATTGAAAAACGTTTGTAAACAACCCCGGGGGATTTTTGGAAATATACAGGAAGAAGAGCCTTGGGAAAATACTTCCTGTTACAGTGAATACTTAGAGTATTAAGACCTGGGATAATTATTCAAATGTGGCCTCTCAAGGTGATTGAGCTGGGCCTTTCAAGTCTTCATATACTTGCTTATATTATTGTTATTATTATTATTATTATTATTATTTGTTAACATTTAACATAAAAACATCACTTTTATTGACAAGTTTGGGACACAGTGGACAACTTCACAGAACAACAGCAATAAGACTGTCTATTATTATTAGTAATTATTTATTTTTACATAAAAAAAACCTTACCGTCTCCCCTTGCTGCCAACATATAGTGCAGACTCTTTTACGTGATATCAAGGCTCCTCAGGGGCTGACCCTAACCAACACCTCACGTCTGATCTTTCCTCACCACCCGCCATGCTCTGGCTACCCTGTACTAATTGCTCTCCTCCAGATGTGACCATCTGTGCCTTTGCTCCTCCTGTGTCCTACGCCTGGGATGCCCTACCTATCCTGGGGTATTCTTACTCACCCTTCAAATCTCAGAGCAAGTGATCATAATGACGACAGCTAATAAACACACGTTATAGGTCTGTCCTAAGCAGTTTATACGGTTTATCTCTTTTAATTTTCACAATAGATAGGAGACAGGTGCTATCCTCCTCCTCCCTTTACCTTTGAAAACAAGAGCATAAAGAAGTCACCTAGGAAGTAAGTGGCAGAGCCAGAATCTGGACCCAGGAGGTCGGCTCCAGAGTGAAGCTCTTGACCAGTCTGTTACGTGAGGTTTCCCTAACCCTGACCCCCCCACTGCAGCGGAGCCCAAACTGGGTCAAAGACAGTTGCTGTCTATCTTTGTAGCCTGCTTAGTGTTCTCTCTAACATTCAGTGGATGTCAATAAATGTGTGGTGGTTGGTTTTATGTGTTAACTGATCTGGGCTACAGGACCAGGTGTTAATCAAACACTAATGTAAGTATTGCTGTATTAATGACATCTACAATCAGCTGACTTGGGGTAAAGGAAACTTGCCTTGGTTTCTATCTCTCTCCCCCTCTCCCTTCCTCTCTGAAATAATAAAATAAAATAAAATAAAATAAAATAAAAAGCCATGGTTGCAAACCTAGTTCTCAGCCCTTTATCCACATTTTGTAATTCTCTTGTTGCACACTAGGTGTCACCCTCCACTCGATGAATTTCTTTCTGAGCTGAGCATTGTGGTGAGTTCCTTAGGAAAGAGAGCTATTTGGCAGAGTGTGTAAGTGAAACACATTTTCAGTTACTTTCAAATAGGACATCCTCTCTCCCCCACGCACTTTGCAAGAGGCATTCACTGTTTCTTTAGTAAAAAGAAATCCTTCAGAATCCATCAAAGGAAGACGGAGGACAATGGCAGCCTTTTTGCTTTCCAGCCCGTGGCACGGGGTTTAGACAGGTGCAGAGCTGGACTGAAATACGACTTGTCTTTGAAATTATGTCCCGAGCAAAGCACAGAGCTGCAGAGGAATGAGCCTAGCGGTGCGGAGACCCCCCTCCCCAGCCTCTCCGCAGCGTCTCAGAAAGGACCCTTCACGGGTGAAGGAAACATCAGTGACCTCATTTCGTTGTCTTGTTGTAACCGGCATTTTCCATCTGAAATGTACGCGTGAACCTTTTCATTGGATTGCTGAGGTGGCAGAGATCCAAAGAATTAACCACGCACGAAGGAAGTTTTTTATTTTCAGGTTGTTTAGGCTGAAACAACAAGCAGTGTTTCCTGGATGATGGCCACATCCCCTTTTATTCCAGGAGGTTGGCCCACAAGTGTTTCCCTCAGAACCAGAGACGGCGGGCAGCTAGGGTGGTATGGCTTTGTCTCCTTCTCACATGACTCTCACACACAGACGCCCCTCAGTTACAAAGCGTCTTTACGATGTGGAGACGTCAGGGGTGATGGGAGCGTGTTGGTGGCTGGCGATGGGGCCTGCCTGGCTTTGGTAAACCCAGGGCCTGTGACCCGGCCGGGAGTTCCAGAACCATTTTAATTTTAAGTAATTTGAACTCTTCAGATAGTAATGAAAGCAACTCTCATTCCCACCTTCCCAAAACAATAATATCCCCAAAATGACAAAAATAAAACTGACATTTTAAAGTGGAGGCCTGAGATTTCAGGTGTGAACTGACTTGCTCTCTGGAAATCTGTCGGCCCACCATGCTTGTGACCAGAAGTCATCGGACAAAGATGTGCTATCATTTTGCCAGAACTTTGAAATCTGCTTTTCACGTACATGTTTGTGTACACACACACACACACACACACACACACATACACACACACACAATTGCAAAGTTTTACCAAAAAAAATCATGCCTTTCAAATCTTAGATTTTTATGTGCTTTGACTTTGTTAGAATAAATTGCAGTGTTTGGTGAGATTGGGTAACTGGTGGCTGTCCCCAAACCATTAGTCCTAAGCCATAAGTTGATCTCATTTGGCTGATATTAAAATGTGACCTGCTCAATTCTCCTGTGTACGTGAAGTGTGTGATGAGACTTTGACACGGTTCTTGGTGTGCTTGTTCAGGGTTCTTAGCAAGGTTCTGGAATAATTGCTGCCGTCAGGACGGAATTGGGAACTATACCTGCACATTAAATAGCACTAATATTGGGTCAGGTGAGTGCCTTAAAAGTTGGGTGTGCTCAGGGACACTGGGTTTGAATTAAACATAAAACTTTTCCTCCCTCGCGCCCTGATCGGTTTGGCTCAGTGGATAGAGCGTCGGCCTGCAGACTGAGGAGTCCCGGGTTTGATTCCGGTTAAGGGCATATACCTTGGTTGCAGGCACATCCCCAATAGGAGGTGTGCAGGAGGCAGCTGATCGATGTTTCTCTCTCATCGATGTTTCAAACTCTCTATCCCTCTCCCTTCCTCTCTGTAAAAAAATCAATAAAATATATTAAAAAACAAACAAAAAAAACAACTTTTCCTCCCCAAATTACAACTTTCCATATACAGACGGTCCTCAAGTAGGAGAAATATATAAGATAATAAATAGAATTAATTCATGTATAAGTATGTAGAGAGCACTTTCTATCTCAATACTTTTCTGATTACAAAAGTAGTACATATACATTGTAGGTATTTGGAAAAAGTAGGTAAGCATACAGAAGAATATATACCCCACTCATAATTCCATCATCCAGAGGTTCAACATTCCTGTTTTGGTGACTTATTAATATTGAGTTTATATATTTCCAGTTTTGGGTTCTATGTACTTATCATATATGTATCTAATTTAATCTATATCTATACCCATATCTGTCTATCTATCTATCTATCTATCTATCCATCTAACTTAATCTATATCTATATGTCTATCATTTATCTAATTCAATCTATGCACCTATCTATCTATCTATCTATCTATCATTTACCTATGTATCATCTCTGTCTACATTGTGATCATGTTGTACATATTATTTGGTAAATTAATTCTCTTTCACTTTTTCTTGTAATTAAATATTCTACAACATGATTTTTAATGGCATAGAAGTGTTTTGTTATTCAGACAGTTTTAAAAACCAATCCCCCAATGGTTGGATAGTTTTATAGCTATCATTTCATGTATATTTATAATTAGTTCTTTAAGATAAGAACTATAAGTGGAATTTAAAAAAATATCTTTTTATTGATTTCAGAGAGGAAGGGAGAGGAAGAGAGAGATAGAAACATCAAAGATGAGAGAGAATCATTGATTGGCTGTCTCCTGTACACCCCACATTGGGGATGGAGCCTGCAACCCAGGCATGTGCCCTGACCAGGAATCAAACCCTGATCTCCTGATTCATAGTTTGATGCTCAACCACTGAGCCACCAGCCCTAGGCTAGATATCAATTCTATAGGAAGTTCCTGCTGGTGGTTGGGCCTGGCAGCTATAGTGGAATTTTTAAGGTCAAGGGCATATATATATATGTTTCCTCCATGTTGTAAATTGCCTTCTTTAAGTCAATTTACATTTATTCCTACCAGCCGTATACAAACATTAATGGGCCTTTGCACTATTGCCTTAGAAATCTCTTTTATAGTGACTGCGAACACTTTTCCCTGGTTTTCTTAGTGGAAAAAAAAACCCCAACAAAACCCAAAACAAAACAGGTTTATTTAACTTCAGCCTTAAGATGGCTGCCTCCGCACATTATAAAGGATATTTTATACTAGATTAAAGCGAGAGCAAATAAACAATAAAAAGTAATAGTACCACATCTCCGACTGTGGGCATTTATTACAACAGGAGCAGTTTAGTTTTAATTACTAGTGATAAACACTTCAGAGGCTACTAATAAACGCCCTGCAGTATATCCTGAAAAAATGCAATAAACTCTGTCAGGTGCAAGTTCACTGTAGCCCTTGACTCTAAATCTCTGTGGAAGGGAGGATAAAACTGCCATTTTTCCTGGTGAGAATTATTGGGAAAACTGAAAAGGAAGTGAGACTTAGCAAGGTTCTGGAATAATTACTGCCATCAGGATGACATTGGGAACTATACCTGCACATTAAAGTAGCGCTAATATTGGGTCAGGTCAGTGCCCTAAAATTTTTTTTTAAACATTAAATGTAGTGCTTCAGAGATAAATGAAAAAGTTAAGAATAGGTTTAGGAAAAATACCAGTTGGTACCTAGTTACCTTTGAAAATGCATTGCTGCTTAGTTAGATTAGGGTGAAATTGTACTTGGAAGGCTTTGACATACTGTTCTTTGTAAAGTTGGCAAAACTGGGGCAAAAATATGCAAGTCAGAAAATATTCAGGTTCTAGGTTATCATCTTTATTTGTGCTGACTTGAGGGGTACTTTTGGGAACCAGGAAAAATTCCTTTTTATTCATTTTGTGAAACTTTCTTACTCTTTTTCTCCTAGCTCATGTTAAAATAATTAAAAATGGAAATAGCTTTTTGTTTTTTCCTGATCTACATAAAAGGAAGTTCTTTTGTGATGTGTTTGTGTCCTAATCCCATTTTCTAATTAGGATGCTTATCTTTTTCTTGTGTTTCATAAGAGCTTCTAAAATCTTGAGCAAATTTGTTATTTTTTCTGTCATGTACATTGTGAATACTTTTCAATCTGTTTGTCAACTGCCTTTACATTCTATGGTGCCCCTAAGGAAACATGCAGAAGTTTAAAAAATAAGATGTAACTGGGAACTCAAATCAGCTTTTCCCGTCCAAGTGAAAATCTGACTGGATATGACACATTCTATCAACACTCTCCCTCTACTGCCCACTGAATGAAGAGAGAAAGGGGAGAGAATGAAGGTTGGCCTATCTATCCCTTTCCTTCTAACTCATCGCTTTTCAGTGGGGTTGGCTAATCCAAGTTGTCACACCAGTGGGGAATGCTATGATAGTTTCCTTGGTGGTTATAACACTGTTAGGTTCTTTCAGGCCAAGCTGATTGGAAGGGAAGGTGTGGCCTCTTTGGGGTCAGGCTGCCGGGGCGATGATACTTCCTCAGTCTCGAATGTACCCCTGAGTCACTCTGGGCTCCCGAATGTCACGGGAACACTGGAATCCTATGCCCGGGCATCGCCGATGGTATACGTGAGCCGGAGATGAGGACTGGTGTGACCCACGTGCACACATGCACCCTCTGTTCATGCTCCATTGTCCCACTGGGCTCTACTTAGAAACACAAGTTCAAAGGTCAGATTATTAGGAGTTTGAAGATGGCAATCATGGAGCACAGTATCAAGTGTAAGGCCCTTTTGAATGGGGGGCCCCGTGTGACTGGTTGGAGCCATGAAGCAGGCCCTTATGGGACCCACACTAATTCCCGCTGGTGGTTGGGCCTGGGCCATGGGTTAGGGATCCAGGCAGCTGGGGAGAAGAAAGGGACTTGGACCTGGCAGCTGGTGGTAAAAAGGACCTGAGTCTTTAATCATGAACCCATGGCACAGTCTCTCATCTCCCAAAACACATTGCCCCTCCACGACCCAGCTCTTCCCACACACTTGCCTCTGGCTGGGACGTTTACCAGTGCACTGCTGCACTTTCAGCCGTGTCCGAAGAGAGCGTGAAGGGTATAGGCAACACCCAGGAGCCCCTCCAGCTCCCACAGGGTGACGCTGAGCCGGTACCCAGAGCCCAGCTCCACTCCCACACAGAGATGCCCTGAGACAGAGGAGGAGGAGAAGCGTGGGAAGCACCTCCTTCCTCAATAGCCTTCCTCCCTGAAAATGCCCTGGCTCCCTTGCAGAGCGGCCATCTCCAGTCTATCCCAGCTGCAACTGCGTTCCAGGGCGTGGTGAGGGACCCTCCATGCGTGTTTGTAAAATGCTTGAAATGTCCAGAAAAAGACCCCAGCAAGCAGAAGGCACGGCTACTCTCTCCTGAAAGTCTGTGTTTTTTTACCAAACACTCTCCCCTGCCGACACAGAGCCGCGTGGCATATTATCAGCAAGGCTGCATGGGGCTTCTCCTGTTCCCATCACCTGCCTGCAGAGGGTCCTACTCTCACTGAACTTTCTAAAGGAGCGTGAAACTCCTCATAAAAGTGCTAAGAAGCAAACACTGACGCAGGGGAGATTTGGGTATTCTCTCCCCTACCGACCAGCGAAGAAGCTAACGCCCTGATCCATCTGCTCTCCCGGACAGAAGCCACAAATCTTTTTTGTTCTGTTCAGCATATTGGCACAGCGACAAGTTCATATTACACTCTGTCTCAAATCTCTCTGGTAACCTCACCAAGTCTCACCAAGTTCACACAAAGGGCGAGGTAAATAACCCTGGGATGCAGGTGATTGTTTATTTATGGACTTACCTTGTTACAGCCCTGTCTCTGCCCAGGGCCTTTCCCGAAGAGCTTCATAAAAAGTAATAGTAACTGACATTCATCACACACTGAGCTTCTCTTTCCATTTCCTGCGCCTGTAATAGATCCCCACAGAGGGTGAGGAGGAGCACGCGGGCTATTGTCAGACAATTGCATTACTTGCTCTCTCCAAGCTCATCAGAAATTCTTTTGCTGCTGCTTGGGGGAAGCGTATTTTTGAAAAGATGACATGGGTGTCGTTTGTAGATCTCGTTACCAACCTTTGGCCGCCGTTTTCCTTGGCTTCCTCTTGCTCCCAACTTCATGGTTCTCCTGAGCGCGCCTTATGGCTCAGGGAAGCGGCCAGGGGACGTAACGACCCCTGCCTGCACTCAGCATCATTGCTCAGGCAGCGTCGGAGCACTTACAGTGGACGTGGCCTCCATTTCTCTGCCAGGAAGACTGAAGAGCGCTTGGGCTTACGATGGTACACTCTGAATTCTGAGCAGGGAGGACAGATACACTCATGGGAAGAGCATTTCTCTGTGTAAAGGAACATTTCCAGCTCCTTCCTGCGGGGGACTTGTTCAGTCTCCTTCTTCCTCTCCCTCTCTTCCTCCATTTTTTCTCGTTTTGCTTTGAAAATTGATTATTTGATCATTCAGTTGGCTTCAATGTGACAACAGAGTGGTCTTCGAAGTGCCTGGAAGATCTGAATGACAAACTCCCTTCCTTGGCTTTGGGCATGTTTAGTATTCAGATTTATTCATTGACTTCAGGATGGTCATCCATGCAGCTACCAATGGGAAGGAGACGGAATGGGTGGGGTGGGAGGGGGGAAGCTGCAAGGCTCTTGAGTCTTCCAGGATGCCTGGCTCTCCTCCCTCCCTCCCCTCCTCCCCTCACATTGGTGCGTCCCCAATACCTGGCACATACTAGTAGCTCAGTCAATACTGTTACCACTGTGTGTGTGTGTGTGTGTGTAACTGGCTTTATGACCTGGCATTACTGGAGTAATTGTTAATCATTATTAAACAAAGTTTAATGCAAAGACTAAAAATAAATATTTCAAATGTAGTGATTTTCTAAAATTATAATAATTGATTCAGAGTTACAATAATTTCCAACTTAATAATAAAGCTTCTTTATATACCACATTTTTCATTCTATTAGCTAGAACATAGAGAGAAATTAATATCGGCAGGAGATCCCCCTGTGGGCAGCAATTTGATAAAAATAAGCAGTGAGCACAAATCCGAGAGCCCGCCTTGGTCGTGTAGAGAGAACACACTTGCTCACTGCAGACAGTTAGAAGCAAATGGGCGTAATCTGAGCGAATCACAGGGGCTAGAGAGTAACTGGCTGATTTCTCTGGTCTGCACTAGGTTAGGCTCTGTGGCTATTTTAAGCATCTGGATTGTGCACGATGAGGCCAGAGTTGGTCCTGACCTTGTCATTGGAACAGCCTATTCTTCAGACCTTAGGGCTTGATGGTCGAGATGAACTTCAGATCTTAAACTCAGAATAATCAATTTGGGGTTTATTGGAAATTCGATTTGCATTTTCTGCTTGTGGCATGAGTTGGCATGTTCCTCAGGAACCTCTAGATGCATCTGGGGTTCCTCCCAGAGGTGTCTCCTCGTACTCACTGGGGTTCAGCTTCCGAGAGGGTGCTGCCCACCTCTGGGTGCTGGGCGCCTGGCTCTCTCGCCTCTCCTAGATGGGCCCCCGTGGGGCTCTGAGTGGATTCTGCCCCAAAGAGCCCATCTGTCTTGGTCAGCCCTCATGTTGTTCTCTTTCTGGCAAATATATTTATTGAGCCCCTATTCTGTGCCAGATTTTGGACTAGGAATTGGGGACACAGTAGAGAGAAAGACTTGGAATTTTGGACTCTCAAAATTCTCAAATTTTCATTGCTGATAAGGATCTAAAATTTATCTTCACGATGACATTTCTTTTCCTAGTATGATTTCTTATGTGCATGCACATGAGAAAAAAACAGGAAAATTAAAATGGACAATTGCAACCCGGCTGGTATGGCTCAGTGGTTGAGTGTCAATCCATGAAGTGTTCTGGATTGTGGACTATAAGGACAATAATAAGGTCACGATTTGATTCCTGGTCAGGGCACATGCCCAGGTTGCTGGCTCCATCCCCAGTAGGGGGCGTGTAGGAGGCAGCCAATCAATGATTTTTTCATTATTGATGTTTCTGTCTCTCTTCCTCTCCCTTCCTCTCTCTGAGACCCCCAAAGAAATATAGTTACAATGGACAATTGCAAAAGAAAATTCGTGAACATTTTGAGCCTTCTTTACCATCTATAAAATTATGGCAATATTCAAAATACATAGATTTATAAATATACACTTTTAGCATGCTCTTTCTCCAAGTGAGATGGTGTTATATTGCTTTGTATGCAAAGAAAAACAATTGTTGTTCCTTCCTACTTTAAACACCCTCCCCAAAGTGGATTTCATCTAGGCCACCATCTAATAACAGAGAAAATAGACTAACTTTTGTTAAATCGATGATTAATTTATATGTTCTCTTCCTAGAGAGTGAGGACTCTTTCATACTTAAGTAGCTAGAGCCTAGCATAGTACCTGGAACATACGAAGGATCCAACACCTGTTTGCTGGATACATAAGTGAAGGCAGGCAGACTTTAGGGAGCTTAAAAATGGGACAATCATCTTCTAGACTATGGTGTTTGGAGTGGAAATAAGAGAATGAAAGTAGAAATCTGAGGGTCCCCTACACATGTTGCGTGCTTATTGCACCCCTAAGTGTGCTAAGTACCTTACATACATGACATGTATGAACTCACATTTAATTTCACAAAGTAAGAAGCATCGGTCTCATTTTACAAACAAGGAAACGAGCTTAGTGAGTTTATGAGACATGTTCAAGCCACACAGCAGATTACCTGGCAGAGCCACCATCGGAACCCAGGTAGGAAGGTCAGGTTCACTTCAAGTTTAGTGCTCTTAACCATTAAGATGGACTGTACTCTACCGGCCGACTGTCCCAATGCATTGGTTTATGCAGACCTGCTGGTGGGGTCTCTCTCCACCCCCTCGCCCACTACCCTCTGCCATTGCTCCCCTTTTCAGGATGCAGAGCCTGCAAATACTAGTGTTGGGAGGGAAGATATCAAGGTGTGAGTCTTCTTTGAAAGTCATATTTAGTTGGAGGAAAGGAAAGGTATAATTTGATGAAATTTCTAGTTTTATTTACTGTTAAGATTTTTTTTTGTTGTGTGTAGGGGTAACATATGGTAGTTGTGTTGAAACATAAATCCCTAATGAGTTGTTTGAAAATGAAACTATTGTCTTATTTTAGGAGGATGGGGGTGAGGGAGTGGGGAGAGAGAGACGTGTGAAAGCTTTCTTGTGCTTGTGTCTTAATCAAATGTTGGGTTTTAGAATAAGATCTCCGGTTAAATTTGGGGAGTTTCTGCTTCTTCTTGGCCTGGAGCCTTATTTATTTATTCATCCATTTATTTAGGGGTTACAGCATGTGTTCCTGAGGTTCTGGTTGGTGGAAATGTTTGCCCTTTAAATACAGAGTAGATGCAGACTGATGCTGCCCTTCAAATCTGGAGCCAGAGAATTCTCTCCTCTGGAAAAGGGCCCCCTCTCTCCTGGCCCAGCGCTTTTGACTTTGCTCCTCCTCAAGGTTAAGGGCGGTAATTAGCATACTTGGCGCAGGTCTGGCTTTTTACCTTCTGAATGAGGTGGGGGACAATTCCTCCATGTTTTGGAAGGGCACTCTGGGATGGGTGTCACCTGCTCCTTGATGTAAGGAAGGGAGGCTATGAAAAGGCATTAAGGACAGCCTTCCCCTATTCACTGGGCTCCCGTGTCTGTCACGGACCCTGGCAGACTGACGGGACATTACACAAATAACTCTCCTCGTTAAGCAGCCATGAGGCAGCAGCAGGCGGTTTTCATTTAGAGTCTATCAACTGAGAATTGATAAAGTCATCACAGAACAACTGTAGTTTGACCCTGACCTGACAAAAGAGATCGAAAGTGTCTTGTGTGGAGAGAAGCGAGGGGGCTGGGAGCACCATTGGCTCAGAAAGATGCTGCCTGTCGGCTTAGGGCTCTCCGCTCGAGTGTATTTAATAACTGAAAAGTAAATAATGAAAGGGCAGTCAATAAACAATTGTGGTTAAATAAATTATTCATTTGAACAATACTTGCAGTGTTTGCCCAGAGAAGGGAGATCTGCCTGTATGTTTCCTGGCAATCAGCTCTGTCCAGTCTGAAGCTGCCGGAATGGGGTGTTGTTCACGTGCTGGACAGCAGAGGGCGCGCGTGTCACACCGAAGAGCCGGCCAGCGTCTTCCCGCTTTTATGAAGCAGGAAAAGATAGAAGAGATAGGAAAACGTTGCAAAGAGGTGGAGAGCAAGATAGAAACCGAGTGGCTAGGCACGGCAATGAAAAAAGGTATTTTTCACAGGTAGATCAAATTCCACCCCGTACCGAAGCAAGGCACGAGGAAATAAATAGAAAACAGTTGTTCCATATTCCTTGATGAAAATAACTTATTTGAAAACTGGAGGATGACAGATTTGGAGCAGTCAGGGCAAGGGCAAGGGGAGATTTGTAAAATCCAACAGAGTTATTTCTGTCTTCAAAACCGACTCTGATTTTCAGCAAATACTCTCAGGAATCCGGTGGCTGGTTCTCTGGGGCTTCACTACCAGGGAGCAATCAAAAATGCCACCCGCTGCTTTTGTTCCAAACGGCCCACCAGGCTCTGAATATGCCCGGCATGGAGATGCGTGCCCAGCATCAGCCAAGCTCTGTGTTCATTTTCGGTTCTCACGGCGCTGCGCGGCAGCCTTATTATTTCTGTGGAACGGTGTCACACGGGACAGAACTGTTGTGTGAGGAGAAGGGCCACTGTACTCCCTGGGATATTTACTGTATACCTAACGCACCAGGTGTGATGGGCTCTCGGCAGTAATGCAGATGCTAAAGCAATTGGCATTTATTTATAATAACACATGAGGTGGCCCAAGGGAAGAGTCGTCTTATTTGTAATCAATCCCAGCTCCAGGGTGTTGTTGCCACACAATCGGGCGCTGCTTTAAGCAACAAATTGGCTTCTCTTCTTATTCCCACAATCATTTTTCTTCACTGGGGATCCATCATCTCCATTACAAGGCCTTGGAGCTCCGTACCACACACAGACACACACGAACGCACTCCCCGTGAATGCGCTCAGGAAAGAAGCCTCTGTCTCCCCTGTGCCTGTGCACAAACCCTGTTTCTGCCCCTGCGAGCGCTAAGACGCTGACAGGAGCAGGTGGAGTGGAAGAGGGCGCCGGGCTTGTGGTGAGGCAGCCGGCGGGGCAGACAGTGAGGCATCTGGTGACGGTGGGTCATTATTGACTGACAGTGGTATTCTTAGACTGATTTCAGCTAGGAGCCTGATGGGGGAGTGGATGTCTGTGGATGTCTCAATCCACAAGACTAAGCAAGCTAGAATATTTAAAAGGAGACTTATTTTGTTTGTTTGTTTAAATCTTCTCTCAGCTTGTGGCAGGCAGACTTTTAAGGTGGTCCCCCATAATCTCTTTCTCCTGGTGTTCACACCCTTATGATTCTTTCCCCTTGAGTGTAGGCAGGACCTGTGACTTGCTTCTAACCAACGGGATATGGCAACAAGGTGATAGAATGGGTGAGAGTACATCTATGTGAGTACATGATTCTGCTACAACACACAAGGTTGCAGCTCCCGTGTTGCTGGAGTCTCTCTTTCTCCCTCGCTGGCTTTGAAGAAGCAAGAGGACTTGCAGGGGAGCCCCATACCACAGGGAAATATAGATGACCTGTTGAAGCTGAGGGCTGCTTCCTGCTCCCAGAAAAAAACTAAAGCCACAGTCCTGCAACCACAAGGAGCTGCATTTTGCCAACCACTGAGTGAGCGTGAAAGCAGATCCTTCCCCGGTGAGTCTCAGATGAGACCACAACCCCAGTCAACACCGTGATTGTAGCCTGTGATTGTAACCTTACTCATACTAAGATAAAATTAAAGCCACATAGAGATACCATTTTTCACTTATCAGGTTGTCTGAACTCAAATCTTTGATAGTACCTGCTCTTGTCAAGGCTGACAGGGAAACAGGGTTCTCATATATTGCTGTGTCCACTATTATATCTCCTATGGGGGAGGGTTAACTTGCCAATACTTCTCTAAATTGCAAACACATACATCTTTTCATTAAAACAAAACGCTATTGGGAATTTACCATAGAGATATATCAGCACATGTATACAATGATATATGTTCAAAGTTATTGACTGTATTTTTCTTATTGCCTAAAGATGGGAAAGAATCCAATTGTTCATCAATATGGAACTGGTTAAATCAATTACATTGCATCAATACAACAGAATGTTGAGCAATACTGTACTGCAGTATAAACAAAGAGGGAAGTCTCTATGGATTGGTATGGAAAGACTGACAAGTTCCCCCTGTCTGGTTTGGCTCAGTGGCTAGTGTTTCGGCCTGTGGACTGAGGGGTCATGGGTTTGATTCCGGTCAAGGGCAAGTACCTCAGTTGCAGGCTTGTTCCCTGGCCCTGGTCTGGGTATCTCTCTCACAGTGATATTTCTCTCTGTCTGTCTCTCCCTCTCCCTTTCATTCTCTCTGAAAAATCAATGGGAACAGTATCCTTGAGTGAGGATTAAAAAAAAAAAGACTAACAAGTCCTTGGCTAAATGAAATGGTTTAATGGAGTGTGTGGAGGGCGTTACCTCTGCTGAATAACAGGGAGGAAAGAAATGTCTTCATATGTACTTAGATTTGCATAAAGTCACTCTGAAGGATATCTTTAAAAATCTGACAAAGTGGTTGCCTTTTTAGAGAGCTGATTGGGGCAGGAGGGAAAATAAAGATGTTTCACGTCACCTCTGAAGATTGTTTGATTTTGAAACCTGTAAATGGTTTATCTATTAAAAAAAATGGAGATTCTGACCATGTCCATGCTTTTCCGTCTTGTCTGTCTGGGGAGTGTGGGCCTACTTATTACGTAGCGTGTGTACCGCCTCTTGCCTTAGGCAGGAGGGGACAGCTTACTGTCACGGTAAAGAGCATGCCTGGAATTTGGGGTCAGTCAAACCTGGCTTCCAATTTTGGCTCCATCGTCTACTAGCTGCGGACCCAGGGCAGGCGGCTTCACCTCTCTGAGCTCTGCTCCTTCACTTGGAAAATGAGGTGCACCTCATTTGGTACGTGTGAAGAATAAATCAGATGCTAGTATCATGCTCAGCACAGTGGGTGGAATTTACTCCTTAAACCAGGGGTGGGGAACCTTTTTTCTGCCAAGGGCCTTTTGGATATTTATAGCATCATTTGTGGGCCGTACAAAATTATCCACTTAAAAACCAGCCTGCTATATTTGGTCAAACATTTAATTAACTCACCCCCAATGCCTTGGCAGGGCCAGACCAAATGATTTCTCGGCTTTGCAGAGGCCCACCCCTACCTTAAGAGATGGCTAATAGAAAGCTATAAGCTCTAGACCCCAAGGGCCTTTTGCTTGGTGTTTCTGCTCCTCTGTTATTTTCTCCCACCAACGCAGTCTGAGAGTGCTTTCTGCAAACTCAAGTGCTGTTCATGAACGTGACATGATGTGGATGGTGACCCAGTTGTTTCTCGAGTGAGTGAAGGGAGACAAGTATTCTTGTATTTAATTCATAACTAGAAAGGATAAGGGCTCACCTAGTGCTGGAACACGAGGGCAGACATTGCTGCCTCTTGTCCCCCTGGGGGCATGGCCTACCTTGGTTTCCAGCATTCGTCAGGAGCAGCAGGACAGTGACTTGTGACTGGGGCTCGCAGGTGGGCTGGGCCTCCCACAGGCCTAGCAGGTGAGCCTCAGGTGCATTTCCCCATGTTACAGACACTTCCCTTCACGCTGATGCGGGAGCCCGGGGAGATCATTAGTTCCACAAAGGATTATGAGCACCTACGATGTGTTTGACAAATAAATCTGGAGAAACAAAGACAAATTGGACCTGGTGTGTGTGTTTTTAATCCTCACCTGAGGATATGTTTTTTTGTTGACTTTAGAGAAAGAGAGGAAGGGAGAGAGAGAGACAGAGAAATATCAATCAGTTGCCCGCTGTACGCACCCTGATCGGGGATGGAACCCACAACTTAAGTATGTGCCCTGACCTCAAATTGAACCTGCCACCTTTTGGTGTACGGGATGTGCTCCAACCAACTGAACCACTCAGCCAGGCCGAGCTGTTTTTATTTAAAATTTTTTTTTTAAATTGATTTTTAGAGAGAGGAAAGGAAAAAGAGAGAGAAACATCAACGTTGAGACAGAATCACTGATCGGCTGCCTCCTGCACATTCTACACTGGGGCTTGAGCCCGCAACCTGGGCATGTGCCCTGACCGGGAATGGAACCGCGACCTCTTGGTTCATAGGTCAATGCTCAAGCACAGAGCCATACTCGCCAGGCTAGTTTTTGATCATAGGTAAAACCAATCCTGAGGACAGCCATCCTTTGTTTACTGTGCAAAATATGTGGATTTCCCCCAACTCCTTCCATCTTCTATCCCTTTTAATTTCAGCATTTTATTTTATTTTAATTTTTTAAAATATATTTTATTGATTTTTTACAGAGAGGAAGGGAGAGAGATAAAGAGTTAGAAACATCGATGAGAGAGAAACATCGATCAGCTGCCTCCCGCACACCTCCCACTGGGGATATGCCCGCAACCAAGGTACATGCCCTTGACCAGAATCGAACCCGGGACCCTTCAGTCCGCAGGGCGACGCTCTATCCACTGAACCAAACATGTTTCGGCTAATTTCAGCATTTTAGATGTAGGCCAGACTGTCCTATTTTCCGGCTCACCTAAATGGAAAACATTTAAGACCATAAACCTGAAGGTCAAATGCACAGATATCAGACAAGGACGGACTTTAGGTTACACGTGGATGCATTTGGCTGAACCCTACACAAGAGAAGTTAACATTATAGCAGCCACAGCCGAGAACAGGGAGGATGCAGGCAGCTGATTTATTCGCATTCACCCCTCTGTGTACGTGTCCTCAGGGAACAAGCTTCGAGACCAGACTGGGGAGCTGAGTGTGTGGCTCGGTGCTGAGCCTGTGACCTCTCACCCTTACTCTGTCATTTATGACCTTTTGCAAAGATGAAGCCTCATGGGCCTTCTGCTTTTTCCTGTTTGTCGGATTGAGACTGTAATGATGTCAGAGAGAGGAAGGCGTAAAATAATTCAGAATCTTTAAATCAGAGGAGCTCCTTGAACTAAAAATACTGCCGAGGGCTTTGATGTCAGAATACCAAGAACTTGCTTCCCTCCCTCCGTGCCGGAGATAACTCCGCTTCCTTTTCCGAGGCAGCTGGCTCCATCTCTGTGCAGTGGGTGAAAACTGAAAGTGAAGCGAATTAGACCCGTATTGTGTGATTAATTCATAAGCCTGCAAGCTGGCCTTTCCTCCTTCCTTTCTTACCTAGTGGCAAATACTAGCTGTATGTCCAGCAAATTATGGACCCGAAAAATTTATTGCTCCCTCTATGTCCTCCTCAGGGGTGTCCAGTGCAAGGGACAGAGTGTTGGTTCCCCTGCAGCCACTAACACGCAGGTGTTGCGATTCAGTGACCTGCACGTCAGAGACCCCTCTGTGGTCCTCCCTCCGTGGCCGTGTGGGTGGTCCTGTGGGTGGCCGACAGCAACACCTCACTCCTGAACCTCACTCTGCCTGCTCATTTTAAACAGCATTTGGAGCGCACTGTATGCTTTTCCAACCCCTGGGAAGTGGAGCCGAGTGGCCCAGAGCTATAGGCTGGGACCATGGCCATACTCTGGTGGCCACGGTGCTAGAGATGCTGTTAGTTCCTAGGCATCTCTTGAAAAGCATCCTTTTTCACCTCCACCACCGACCCACAAAGGGCAGAGCCTGCCACGAGATCCCGGCTCGGTACTGAGGTTGTTTGGGTCATTTCCTGCAATGTTTCTCTGGTCCGCTCTGTGTACCTTGCCAGCCAGAACAAAGCAGCGCTGCTATGGAAACTGCAAACACCGGGCAATCCTGCCCTGCACTTGGCAGCCAGGCCTGGGGAGAGATAATGGCTTTTGTTGTTATCTATTGGGCGCGGATGCTCAGCCTGTTGTACCCTCAGGCCCTAACCGGGGACGTGCTGACTGCACCGTCAGCGCTCTCTGTAAACTTCCCCGCTTCGCAATGCCGGAGGTAACCAGCACAGCCAGGCCAGCTCATTATCCCAGTGACAGCGCGGGGCTGCGGGCTCCCCTGACAGCTTCTGCGGGCTCCTCACTCTCCGGCGACCCAGAACTCTCAAAATAGTCTGCTGACCTCTGTAACTCCCCCGAGCCTGACTGGTTGGCACATATTACACCCTGTTTTCCTTTCTTTCGTCCAAGACTTCTAATGCGTTCTCCTGGAGATGCTTGTGACTCAGGTGCCGTTCGATGGGGCAGGAGCCTCAGTGACGCTCATCTGGTGGGAGCAGCCTACCGCACTCGGGACAGGTGCTGGACGTGTCCCTCCTGAATGAATACAGAGCACAGCCCTCTAAACACACTTTTGATACGAAATGGCCAAGATGATTAAAACTTCTCTGTTGGCTGCAACATTTCATAAGAAGTCAGTTTACTGTCTCTGACATACGGCTTGATGATGCTGGGGAAATGGGGTTCAGAGGCTGAATAATTGGGTGCAGGAGCCCTTTACCCCTGGGTGGCCAGATGAAGTCAGACATGGCCTGGCAGGAGTCGGCGTGAACAAACACAGCTGTGTTTAGAAAGCGCCGATGTCTTGGTCTATTTTTCCAATATTTGTGCTTTGAAAAGAGCTTTCTGCTTTGAAATGCGGCCTCCCTTGTTCTTGGAGCTCACATGTGCAGCAGAAGAAAGTTATTCCATCTCTATTTCTGAGGGTCTCAGGGACCGGCTTTCTTAGACTCTTAAAGCAAGGAGGCCCTTCCCCTGCACCCCCTCATGCTGGGCAACGCCCATCTTCTCTGCTTTCAAAAGGCTCACTTTTGGAAGAGATAATCGTGGGAAAATCTTCTGACCCATTTGCTTGCAAATGCTCTTCTTTGGTAAGAAATATCTGATGTTCTTAAAGCTCTAGCCCCACGAAGTGAGGTGATTTTCAAATTCTATTTGATCCTCTAAAAGCTAGCTAGCCTTGTTCTCAGAAAAATTGTAGCAAGGCACATACACAAAACAGTTCAAATTCTTTTTTTAAAAACATATATTATATTGATTTTTTACAGAGAAGAAGGGAGAGGGATAGAGATTTTGAAACATCAATGAGAGAGAAAGATGGATCAGCTGCCTCCTGCATGCCCCGCACTGGGGATGCGCCTGCAACCAAGGTACATGCCCTTGACTGGAATTGAAGCTGGGACCCTTGAGTCCGCAGGCCGACGCTCTATCCACTGAGCCAAACCGGTTTGGCTCAAATTCTTTTTAAAAAATC
>NW_006292604.1:1532423-1534261 GCF_000327345.1 Myotis davidii | reverse complement strand
ACGCCCCACACTGGGGATCGAGCCCACAACTCTGGCATGTGTCCTGACCCAAAATTGAACTGTGACCTCCTGGTTCATAGGTCAATGCTCAACCACTGAGCTGCGCCAGCCAAGGCAGTTCACATTCTGGACAGTTATTTCACACTGTAGATGGCTGCTCACAGGAATATTTGGAAGAGAGAGGTGGGTTATTGTGAGCCCGTTCTTTTCCAGGAGAGAATGGAGCAGGGCCTTCCTGGCTAAGCATTTCATGGAGGTCTTACACATGGTCATTTTAAAGCTGGAGGCCAGCCTGGGTGCCGGTAAGGGAGCCGTAGCCAACACAGTCCCCTGCAGAGTGTGGGGTGTTCACCCTGTGGATCCCCTGGCCAAGCATCATGAGAGAGTATGTACCGATTACCGCTAGCCTGGGAAAAGGTATAAATTCAAAATTTGAAGTGCGGTTTCTACTGAATGTGCATTGCTTTCACACCATTATAAAGTCGAGAAATCACAAGTCGAACCATCTTGAGTCAGGGACTGTCTGTATTTATGTGACTTATCAGTGGGTTGCATTCCAGCTGGCCATAGGGACACACTTTGCATTTGGGGGTGAGGACATGGTGATGATGGGAATGTATTGCTCTGCATAATTATGTAAGATATTAGCCTCACTGTGAGAGAGGCAGCCTTGCAGCCACAGGGCAGGAGTCCACTACATCCTACAGGTTGGAAGAGGGGATACACGACGGATATGTGAGATGATATGTATCACAGGCAACTGGAGCAGGCAACTCAGTTTTGCTTGGCGTGCAAAGGGTTTGTTTTTAATTCAAAGTAGTTGCCAAATGACAAAACTTAGGAGATTTTATATAGAAATCCATATTTCTATCTTCTTTCAAGCAACTGGAGGATCTGGCAACAGTGGCCTGCAGTCTGCAGGGTAACAGCTGGGAGACTGCTGGAAGCCTCTTCCTTTAGAAAAGGTGCACCTTACCCTGTTTGCTGTGGCTTTGTTCCCAGCCCGTATCACTCGTTGGCATCACCTGTGTGGCCACCGTGGACATGTGCGCTTGTGACTCCTGGTCTGAAACTATCTTTCTGACCTTGAAGTGTCAAGGTCACTAGTCTGCTAAAATTTCACTTCTTTCCTTGGCATGATTTGAGATGAGTAACTCAGATTTGGCAGAACGAAAGGTAGAAGATAGATTTTGAGGGTGGGGTTTCTTATAGGGTAGATAAAGAGTTTCAGTCTGACGTGTGTTTCTGTGGGTAGAATGCTCAGCTGGGCTAACACATAGGCCCGGGCTGTCAGGGGCTTCCCACCATAAGGGTTCACTCCGCTTTCAGCACACACTCATTCTCAGGGAGGGTGGGCAGTCCTCTACCTTGTAGTGAAGCTATCTGAAGCACACAGCCTCCAAAAATGCCACAGCAGGAGAAGAGAGGGAGGGGAGACTTTTGTGCAGGAAGTTTATGACCAGACCTGGGACGTTGCTTGCAATTATATTCCATTGTCCAGAACCCAATGCCCTAATATTCACTGCAAGGGAGCCTGTGTGCCCAGGAAGAGAAAAATGAGATAAGTTCCCTGGCCGGTGTGGCTAAGTGGTTGAGCATCGACCCATGAACCAGGATGTTATGGTTAGATTCCCAGTCATGACAATGCCCGGTTTTGGACTCTATCTCCAGTAGGGGGCGTGCAGGAGGCAGCTGATCAATGATTTTCTCTTATCATTGATGTTTCTATCTCTCTCTCCCTCTCCCTCCTCTGAAATCAATGAGATAAATTGGTGAACATGTAGCATCATCTCTGCAGCAGAGGTTAAAATAAAGATATGCTTTAAAAAACCCCCACC
>NW_006292604.1:1523611-1532198 GCF_000327345.1 Myotis davidii | reverse complement strand
ATATGCACACAAAAAGTAATCAAGAGCCTCAAAGAGATAAATATCAATTGAAATTAGTCTTCTTTTTTAATTTTTAAAAGTATACTGATTTTAGAGAGAGAGGAAAGGGAGAGAGAGAGAGAGAAAGACATCGATTTGTTGTTCTACTTATTCATGCATTCATTGGTTAATTCTTGTCTGTGTCCTAATCTGGGATCAAACTTAAAACCTTGGCATATCCGGACGATGCTCCAACCAACAGAACCACATGGCCAGGGACGAAAGGTATGTTTTTGAGAGATTTGAAGACCAGAGAGCAGGGTGAGGATTAGGGTGTGCCCCTGGTTGGGGACGAGGTTCCTGTCTGGGTCTTTTCCCCTAGAGCAGTGGTTCTCAACCTGTGGGTCACGACCCCTTTGGGGGTCAATCGACCCTTTCACAGGGGTCACCTAAGACCATCAGAAAACACATATATAATTACATATTGTTTTTGTGATTAATCACTATGCTTTAATTATGTTCAATTTGTAACAATGAAATTGGGGGTCACCACAACATGAGGAACTGTAAAGGGTCGCGGCATTAGGAAGGTTGAGAACCACTGCCTTAGAGGAAGGGAAACAGCGCCTTAAGCGCAAGAGCACTGGGCTTTCTTCCAGTGTATAATTCCCTTTAAATCCCCCAACCTTCTAGGGAAATCTGCTCCGCCTCCCTATGTGGCCTTTGGTCAAGGGATGCAGAGATTAAAGAGACAGTGCAATGAATGGAAGTGCTGCCTGCCCGTCCCTCCCTGCTGGCTCCCTTAGAGAAGCAGCGGCATCCACCTGCAGTCTGTGTCCAGGAGTCCCAGACAGTGACCAGCCACAAAGAGTGGTGACCTGCCCCACAGCGGGGAGCACTTCCCAGTACAGAGCTCAGGAAGGAGGTCGCTGAAGCCTCCTCTTGTGAATTTCTACCAGAGAAAGCTGACCTTGGGAAGGGGCTGCTAACTGCTTGGGTTGTGCTTTACCATAAAAATAGCTCACAGCCCAGGTCTTATTAGTATCCTTTACCATCGATCAGCACTATTGATCCAGCACCTACACAGCCAGGCACCAGCTGGCTGAGCACTTTGCAACCTCATCTCATTAATCTTCTGGACAACCTGATGAGTTGCATGGAATTCTCCCCATTGTACAGGCGAGGAAATGGAGGCTAAGAGAAGTCATTGAACTCAAGGTCACAGAGCTGGTGAGTGGCAGGCCAAGAATCAAACCCAGGTCTGTTTGATTCTAAAGCCATTCCATTATTGCTCAACTAGCAATGGGTCAACTCAACTTCATTCTACTCATTTATGAAGGACACCAGCTGTTTTCTTCAGGGTTAGCCTGTCCCAGGGGATCCTCAGTAAAGGGGCTTCTGTGCAGGACGTGTTGAGATCTCACATTATATTCCAGGATTTAGGGCAGGCCTGGGATTGCTCCTGGGTTGCAGTTAGAGAAAAGTCCTGCTTTGTGAAGTGTTTTAGAGCCAAGTGGCCTAAAAGTCTGGGAGAGCTTAGATAGGAACAGATTCCAAGGCTGTTCATGAGTTTACGTCACTCCTGGATAGTACAGATAGTGTCCTGGAGATTCTGGCCTGAAATAGAAGAAAAAAGGAAAGAAGAAGGGAGGAAAGGAAGGAGGGAGGAAAGAAAGAAAGAAAGAAAGAAAGAAAGAAAGAAAGGTAAAATACAATATGTAATATATGCACATATAAATTACCTAGACAACATGGGTCAGTTAATATTTAAGCTTATTTGCCTACTAGAGGCCTGGTGCATGAATTCATGCACCAGTGGGGTCCCTCGGCCTGGCCTGCGGGATCGGGCCAAAACTGACTCTCTGACACCCCCTGAGGGGTCCCGGATTGCGAGAGGGTGCAGGCCAGGCCGAGGGACTCTACCGGTGCATGATCGGGGCTGGGGTGGGACGCAGGAAGTTGTCCAGCCAGGGAAGGACCATGGGAGGGCTCCAGGGCATGTCCGGCCTATCTCCCTCAGTCCCAATCAGCTGGACCCCAGCAGCAAGCTAACCTACCTGTTGGAGCATCTGCCCTCCTGTGGTCAGTGCATGTCATAGTGACTGGTCAACCGGTTGACTGTCTGCCCCCTGGTGGTCGTCATAGTGAGCCATTGAGTGGCCTTAGCATATCATTAGCATATTACACTTTCATTGGTTGAACGGCCAACTGGATGACTGGACACTTAGCATATCAGGCTTTTATTATATAGGATATGTCTGACTGTGTGTGTGTGTGTGTGTGTGTGTGTATACAGGGTGTCCCCCCAAAATGTATACACACTTTAATAGCTGATAGCTTAAATTTTTCTTGAGTTAATCCTCACTAAAGGATACTTTTTCTATTGCTTTTCAGAGATTGGAAAGGCATGGGGCGGGGTGGGGGGAGTGGGCGGGGCGTGGAGAGGAACATCATTGTGAGAGAGACACATTGACTGGTTGACTTGTGCACATACCTTGACTGGGGATGGCATCTGCGACCCTTCAGTGCTTGAGCGATGCTATAACTTCTGAGCTACACCTGCCAGCGTTGATAGCTCACTTTTGCAAATGAAATGTGTTTTAATAAGCACTGCCTTATACAAAGTGTATGTATAAATTTTGGGGGGACTACACACACACACACACACACACATACACACATACACTCATTTAAATTGTATTTTTTACAAATATGATATTCAGCTCTATTTCTGTAGCAGGCTTTTGAGCGCTGTTCCAAGAATGCAGGTGTGAGCTGAGATCAAGGTTGATAATCAGTTAGACCCGACCAGGCTGAGGAGATGGTGAGATGTTAGGAGAGGGGCTCAACTCAGAGGCCAGGAGCAACCTGATGACATCACAGGCCTATGTGGACGTGGCATGTAATGGCCTGACCCTTAAAGTCCTGTGGGAAATACGGATCTTTCTTGTTTGGACGTACAGGTTAAACCGTTTCATATGATGATGCTTTGGAGGTGCTGGTTATTATTGGTGATTTCCTCCCTGGGAACTGCTGGTCTATTAGGGTCTGTCTCATTAAAAATCCCCAAGCTGTGCCCGGGCAGGAGTCCTAGGATGGGGGCGAGCCGGCAGCGCCCTTTCCAGGTGCGTACATGGGGCCGACGGAGAACAGAGCTGACTCCCATCCTTCCTTCCTTCTGTAGCTTCAGATATTGTGTCTTTGCAGCACCCAGAATCCCTAGTAAAATTCGGCTTCTTTGTTGTATCCGAGGTTGAAGTTCAGTGAAAGCACCAAGTTTTTCATAGTCTACGCCGAGTGCAATGTTGAGATGACCTCCTTTTGGGCGTTCAGTGTTTTTGCTTTTTAAATAAAGGCTTCAAGCCGTTCCGTTAGGTAAGTCTGGCCACGTTACCTAAAATACACGCTGTTTTCTGCCTTGGGGGGAGGGGAACAGAGGGTGTGTTGGAAGTCAGAGAACATCCCTGACAGTTAAAGTGGAATCAATACCCATTTCTTCTTGGGACCCAAGAGTATCATTTAATTTCTAGGCGTGGGGAGATCCAGGCATTCCAATTAACACCTGCTCCCCCACGCTCCCCCCCTGCCCCCCCTTCCAGAGTATAATAAAACAAACAGTGCACCCTTGAAAAAGAGACAGGGCAAAAAGAAAAACCATAAAGCGAAATGTAAAAAGGCAGAAATCCTGTTGCCCTAAGGCTAGTTAGGGGTTTTTATTCAAAACGGAGTGTAGCATAACCAGGACACCCAAGTCAAAACTGAGGCGCTTCTAGTGAGTCACCGGGAATCTGGGAGGGAGGGGGTGCTAAGGAGGGAGGGGGCCCGAGGAGTTAGGGACTGGAGTCACGACTTCTCAGAACTCTCCCCATTGGGCTAGAATCCTTTGAGGAAGCTGAGAAGGGACTCATTGGCTCACTGAGGCCTGCGATGGGAAGACCAATAATTCTAATTTATTGATACTCACGAAGTGCCAGTGACTTTAATAACCTCTAATCCTTGCATTTCTGTAAGATGGGTATTATTATTATCCTCGTAGTTTGTATTTTATACGGGCAGAAATGGAGGCTCAGAAATGGAACACTTACTATGTACAAGTTCTAGGTATTGTATTTTAATTGATTAATCAATCAATTATTTTTAGCCTCACCAGAGGATATGTCTTTATTGATTTTAGAGAGAGGAAGGGAGAGAGAAACATCGGTTGGTTGCCTCCTGTACGTGCCCCGACCGGGGATTGAACCCTCAATCTGGGTATGTGCCCTGACCAGGAATCGAACCCACAGTCTTTTTTGGTGTACAGGGAGACTCTCCAACCAGCAGAGCCACCCGGCCGGGGTATGTTGTCGGTGTTTAATATGCATAACTTATTTACCTCCATATGTTGTAGGCCACTCTTATGTTCCCCATCTTACAGGCGAGGAACTGGGGCACCCGAAGTGAAAGGCTCATCCAGAGTCACCCAAATAAACAGGAGGGCCAGGATCTAGACCAAGTCTGTCTGATTCCCCAACCTCCGTGCCCCCCCCCCGCCCCCCGCCCAATCTTAGCATGTTGCAACTCAAAATGCTGAAACTATCAGAAACATCACAACATCCAGAAAATAACATGCTATTTTTATTACTTTATTTTTTAGAACACCTACTTATGATTTTTCCTCTACTTTTTTTGGGCAGCAGAGTCTGATGGCTTTTTTGCCTGACAATGATTTTGTAGTATCAATACCTATAGTGAGAATAGAAAGATAATTCAGTCCTTCCTTTAGCATGATTGATCAAACCTTTTATTTTTATTAATGTTGAGAATGCAGAAATCATGTGATGCCATACAGAGACAAACTCAGTTGACACAACTATAGGATTTAGCCTATGATAAAGGAATTACGAAAATTCTATTTTGCACGATTCTCATAAAAATATCTAGTGCATTTATAATTGTATATCATGCATTATTGAGTATATTCCTGGCAGAAAGGAATTTTTGTTTTGACTAGGCTCCAAAGAGAATTGAATCTTCCAGTTATAGTTTTACACAGACTAGCTTCTGGTTCCTTACATTTCAAATCTCATTTCTCTTCGGCTACCCATCTCCAGTGCTGGGTGCTGTAGGTAGGGTGACAGTGCATTCTGCTTTCTCTGGGCCAGTGCCAGTTTACACCTGTTGTGGTGGAATCATTACTAATAGGAACTTCCCTTTCCCTCTCAAAAGTGGCCTGGTGAGGAGGAAGGAGTTACAAGTAGCTCACCTGTGATCCATGTCTCCTTTGATTCCAGTAAAGAGAGGAGGTGGCCTGTTTCCCTGTGAACATGCTGAAAACTGGGCCTCCTGGTGGGTAATGATATGAAATAGGAGAGACCTTATATGTGCAATGTTCCCAGTTGGATGTCCCTGGTTTAGGATTACGATGGTCAACAGACCTAGATGCTGTAGACTTATAAGGCATGATTCCTGGGGAAGATCATGCTACCTCTACAGCTATGTGGGTATAAAATTGACATGTTTCATAACCTAAAAACTCCCTGTTGTGTGAGGCGATGCATAAACCTCATCTAGAGACCCCACATGTTATTATTGCGGGTCAGAAGGAGACTGCCTGATGTCGGACAGGATGACCTGGCAGCCACATACTTTATCTCAGGCATCACCCTGCTTTGCCTATGTATGCCTCTTGATTGCGTATATCCTTAAAATTACTAGTACAGCTTGATTTGGGGTTGTGTCTCTGATTTGTAAGTATGATTTGACAACCTGACCTTTTAGGCTACCTCACCTGGCTTGAACAGTAGATTATAGGGCATCCTGGCCTTTGGATACATTCACATCTTCATGTGACCTTTAGCTCTATCTTTGTGTCTTGATGTTGGACCCATTGGCACAGAAGGAGTTTTCCTGAAATCCTATCAATGACTTGAAGACACAGAAGTGACAAAGAACTCAGGTGGTGCTGATGTTGCCTCTCGTTCAATGTTGCGAGAACCACTGGTTTAAGACCATTAATTGAATGGTCTGGGTCCCAGTCCCATTTTGGGGTCTTGGTCTGAAAAACAGGAGCCCAGAAGTCTTTGAAACCTTGCTTCCCAAATGCTGCTTATGTTGCTCCTGGCCTGGCCTTTTAGGACTTAGGTATAAGTCTGTTTGGTTTCACAGCGTTACTGTGCTTTCTAGTCCCAACCTCCCTCCATGTCTTTTACCAACATTTAAACCAGATAATTTACTATCTGGGGACCTTGTAAGAACATGAACTTGACACACCCTGAGCAAGTTTCTGCTGCTTAGAGACGCTCATACACCACAAGGCTGTTCAGGACACAGGGGACCCAAGAAATAGCACCCTTTCCCCTCCAGCCCTGTTGTTCAGCAGAGCATATTGGAGAATCTGTAAGGAGATCAGTTGATGCCAAGATCTAATAATCAAATGCCAACAATATAGACATACCCCAGAGTTGGATACAGAGTCTTTCCCATTATCAAATCCCAAGGGAGAAATTAAAGTTCAATGACTAAATCTCCCTGAAAGTTCAAGTCCAGATATATTAATGTCCAAAGAATGTAAAGTTAGAAATAAAGTTATGTTAAAGCCCCCAAATCATCCCCTGCAATTTCTTATTTTGCCGAGTCGCTGGAACCACTCCCTAACCCCAGCACACACACCAAGTACAACCACGTTCAAGCTTTAGCAGCCTGCACCACTTCTGAGACCTCCCTCGTAGTCCAAGAACCTTACTTGAAGGCCACGTGGCCTAAACCTATCTCTAGGGGCTCATTGGCCTTTGCCAAAAATCTCGGTTCTTTGTGGAAGGCTGGAGTGGAGGGAGTGTTTGCTGGAAGCCAGCATGCAGGAGGCTTTCCTTCCCTTGGAAGCAGTCACCGCTCTGAGGGCAAAGCCGCCATAATCTGCAGGAGGGGGCAGAAGCTTTCCCCGTGAACGCAGACCAGTGGGCTTCCATATGCAGGGTGGCCTCCCAGGCCCACGGGTCTAAGGCTCTATCCCCAGACTTCTGATTCAGGTTGGGGGCAGGGCCTGCAAACCAGTATTTTCACAAGCACCTTGGGTGATTTTGCTGAAGGTTTGGCTGCTGAATTCGATTGCAAATTCCTTGAATGTGTTCCCAGTTTCCAGCACAGCATCTGGAACGTATTAGGAGCTCAGTGAATATTTGTGTACCGCATAAATCACTTTGGATCTGAAAGGTGAGCGGGGATGGCCAAGAATCTCAGGAAGAATTTCATAGTGTTCTTCACTGTGCTGGGAGTTCTCAGGTTTGCCAAGGATGAGAGATTCTTCTCATCAAAATGTATTTGCTAGTAAGTTCTTGGGTTTTGGTTCTGATTGAGGTGGGACTGGGAAGGAGGGGAGGAGAGAGCATTATAAAGTCAATTGCTTCTAAAATTACTGGGACTGGGTATACATTTATCAAATCACCACACTGTACACTTTGAATATATTACAATTTTATCTGTCAATTATACTTCAATAAAGTTGAAAAAAATTCCTGGGACTGTGGAACCCAATGTCATGTCAAGCTGTTTGTCAAGGAATGTCACTCTCCGTAGTGGCCGGTGCCATTAGTCAGACGGAACCTGCCCTGGATGCAGAGTGCAGTTCATTCTCTCCGTAATGCTCTCTAACTATAATGTTATGCAGCTACTTTTGCTTTTAGCTCTGCTTTCACTTCCAACTGTCTTCTGTGAGCCCTATCTCTTGCATACTGATTTTTTAAAAATTGAGGTATGTTGTGCAAAATTCTGGTCTCCATGGAAGTTTCTGGCACCTTGTTCTGCTTTGCTTTCTCTCTGTTCCTCTCTGCACATCTCTAAAACAGAGACTTAGATCTCTGCAGCTAATTTGATTCTCCAGCAAATCACTGGGAATCCTTTGATGAAGGACCTTAGCCAACAGCAATCTGTACAGAATGGATTTTCAACTTTTCCGTGCCCGTACTATATATTTTTTTCAGGAAGTTACAGATTTTATGTAACTGGACCTGGCAATGGGTCCTCAAACCTAGGCCGAGGCATGTTTTCCTACTGGTAGGAAAGCTGTCACTAGATCTAATGAAGGTAAGAAATAATTATGCAGCAAAACGTGATCGGAGCTGCTTGGCCCTCGGTGCTGTGGAGGTGAATAAGGTAATCCTTCTGCACCTGAGTGTGTGAGAGCCTGCGTGCCACCAGCCGCCATCTCAGGGAGACCAGGTGAGGCCCTGAGCCCCCTCCACCGCCTGCCTGTTGGATGCCACAGGTGAGGCAGGCTGGCTGGCTCCTCTGTTCTGTGAGACCTGGTGTAGCCCATCACTCTGATCCTTCCTTGTATGTCTGAATTCTCATCGTGAAGGAAAATCCACATTCCGAGACATTTTTGCTACTGTTAGCCCTCACCAAGGATATTTTCCCATTGATTTTTAGAGAGAATAGAAGGTAGGGGAAGAGACACATTGGTTGCCTCCTGTATGCGCCCTGGAGACCGGGGATTGAGCCTGATACCGAGGTATGTGCCCTTGACTGAAATCAAACCCAGGACCCTTCAGTCCGCAGGCCGACGCTCTATCCATTGAGCCAAACCAGTTTTGGCTCATCAATATCTTATACTTTTCTGTGTGCAGATATTTCA
>NW_006292604.1:1521481-1523517 GCF_000327345.1 Myotis davidii | reverse complement strand
GAAGCAAAAACCTAGTCCTAAACAATAACTCTGGGTGCTGACAGTGCCATATTAAGACACTATTCCTGTCCCCTTAGTTCCAGAGTAAACAGATGCATGGCTTGTATGTTGGCCAATCATAGAAATTTGGGTCTCAGCCACCACACTCATCTGCTGTCTCTGCTGGTCTCCTGCAAATCTCTCTCTGTAAACCCACCACCCAGGAATAGTTTGTTTTCATCCACAATGTATTTCTCCTCCTCCGTCTGCATTACCAGTTTACTTTCCCAGAAATTATTTCTCTTTGCCTCTGCACCAGTGGTCCTCACATACTGGCATCCAGCGGAACCTTCTGAAATGTGTTAAAACCACCTCCTGAGTTGCTGATTCAGCAGGTTTGAGTTGAGGTCTGAGCATCTGCATTTCTAATGACTGCCCACGTGGTTCTGATGCTGTTCTGGGCCCAGGGACCACACTTTGAGAACCACTGCCCTAAACCAATTGTATTGATTTTGATTAACTTCTGGACTGTGATAAATCTAAAATACCATCAGGTTAATTTAAATAGTGTCAGGTGGAGACGATGTTTAATTAATTCTGATTAAATTAAATAAATTAGATCAATTTAAAATGCCATCTGATAAATTTAAATGCCATCAGTCAGAGATGATAGTTCACCCACAGGTCCTATGAAAAAGGGCAAAAAAATCAAGAGTGAATGAGCTTGGAGAACCTTTTGCTCCTCCACATCCTTCAAATCTATACAGGAAGAGGCTGAGGCAGTGAGTTGTGCACATTTGTGTTGGTGCAAGGACAGGAGAACATAGTGATGTTGTAGTACATTATGATATCAGCTCAGCTAAACTGTGTGTTGGAATATAATCCTTACAGCCCAATATGGGTGAATATGCTGATAAAGTTAGTCCTATCTCTTAATCTAGAAAATGATTGTTGAGGCTCTGTTCTGTGCAGGACACCAGGTTAAACATTGCTGGGGAAGTTAGATGACAGGATATGGTTTTAAGAGTTTGCAATCCAGTACATAAGATTAGTCAGAACTATAATCAAGGCATAGTGTAAGAGTCACGAGTGACACACACGTTCATTATTTTGCATGCTCAAAGGAAGAAAGGATGGTGCGAGGCTAGAGTTACAGGATGAAGAATGAGATCAGTCTATGTTGTTCTCTATAATCCACAAATGAGTGAGATCATGTGGTATTTATCTTTCTTTGACTGGCTTATTTCACTTAGCATAATGCTAGAAGAGGGGATCTTTTGAGGGGACAGTAAACTTCCCAGGACAGGGACTATGAGCTGGTTGAGTGTGTGAGGACACGAACACAGCACCTGAGCTGGTAGGTGGTTGCTGAGTGCTTGTGGGTGCATGTCCTGAAGGGCGAGTGTGACTTAGGGTGAGGGTCTTCATCAAAGAATGGGGAATTTTGAGAAGAGTGAGAAAGAGGGAGAGGGGCAGTTTCATACATGGAATGCCAGCTTGGGGAATTTATTTTCAAAGGCTTTTGGGGACTCACTGGTGTTGTTTGAACTGGAGAAGCAATCTGGATAAGTTGTGGTTGGGTGAATATAACAGGTTATGCTCAATGAACATTTGCTAATGTGCTAGGCTCTGTGCTAAACACCTCATGCAGAATACCTCATTTAATCCTCCTAACAGCTCTATCAGGTAAGTTCCCTTCAAAATACAGAGCAACTGTACTGAGAATGCCCATCTCCCATACTTATGCCATATAGATGCCAGTTTTATTTATGTAAGTTCCCCTGTTCCCTTTGATATTTTTATTCTGAGTAAGGTATTTTAAGGGAATTAATGCGAGAGTCCTGTTGCGTAGGCCTCTACTTTAATTTTCATCAATCACACACATTCTTGTTTTCACTTATCAAGGAGGCTTGAAAAGTTAACGTAGCGAGCAGGGGGCAAAATTAATTGGTGTCTAGATTTCCTTAGCAGCTGTTTCCCTTTTTCTTAGAGTCATTCCTGAAAAGTGTGGTTTAGATGTGGAAGGTTCACAATGTGTATGGGGAGGGGGAAGCAAA
>NW_006292604.1:1518845-1521380 GCF_000327345.1 Myotis davidii | reverse complement strand
AGAGAAAGAGAGAGAGAGAGAGAGAGAGAGAGAGAGAGAGAGAGAGAGAGCTTTGAGACAGATAAGCAAAAGATAGCAGAGGGTTTGTAAAATTCTTAAAGAGAATGTTTACAATGATTATTCGCTTTCCTTTCAAGTTTCAGGATTTGTGCAAGGTAAGGCGAGGAAGTTTCCGTCTAGTGTATTATTTCCAGGTTTCTGCACGAGTTTGAAAGTGGAGAATTAGAACTTGAAGAAGCGACCCCGCCCCTTTGTCTGACTTTGCAGAGCAGCAGTTTCCAGGGTTCATTTCCTGCCAGTTTCTCACGGGACAGCGGGACAGCTCAGTAGTCCCCGACAGAAACGGACGGCGATAGTTGACGTGAGAGGAGACTTGGGAATCTTTAGAAGGGTGACTAATTTTCCCCAGGCCCAACCAGGACTCTTAAAATCTATCTTCTCACTTATTTCCCCACCTGGCTAGAATGCACAACACTCTTCCCACTGATGATTTCGTCAGGTTTAAACGATCTCCCTTGGCGGTGTGAGCAAACGTTGGAATGAAAAACACAGAAGCAAGGAAACCATTACAGAGGAGAAACACCTAGTTTTCCTCTGACTATGGAGGAGGGACCAGAATGTGTGGTGGAAACTGGGAGGGATAAGAGCAGCTTGTCTATGGGATCCGTGGGTTCTCTTAGTGTCAGATCACATTCCCACTATTTCTAGACGGTGCAGAATAACCCGTGACCTTAGTCAGTTCACACATCCATTCACAATGCAGAGTACTAACCACTATACGATCACGGCGAGCTACCGGAACGCCACACACATCCATTCAATTTTGAACCAAAAACCAACCCATCTGATGGACGGATTTGGCCTGTCAGTTTGACGAGAGCCATGGTTTCTCTACCCCAGCTGGTGTGTTCGGAGGGCGGTAAGGAACCCCACATCGGCACCTGCCAGGAATGTTCCTTTTCCTCCATCAACATACACTCGCTCAGGCTCCTCCCCTCTGTTTTGGATAGGCCTTTGGGGTTCTGAAAAGGCTCCATGGTCATTCTCACCAGCCTCCCACGCTCGATGCGAACCTTCGAGTTCAATAGTCCCGTTCAGGTGATTTGCAAGGCTTTAGGTGGTCTCCAGGCCTTAGCAGATTTAACAAAACAGGATTGAACGGATGGTTGATTTTCTGAAAGAGAAAACATGAACAATACTATGCTTACCCTAAATGACCGGGAGGATAATTTTTTGAGGGTCTGGGGTCTGGTGCCTCCGTACATGTTATAGGAAAGCCTTGAAGCCCACAGCACAAACGTGAACCTTCTGTTTAGGGGAACCCTTCACTTCTCTCAACTTCTGCACTGAGCCACCTCCCACCGGCTCTGACAGCGAGGGGCTTTCTCTTGGGAACGTTTGCTTTATGATCTGAATAAGCCAGCCTCAAGGGCAGAGCAGTGAGGCCCCGGCAGGAGGAGGCTGTGTGCCTTCCGGGGACCTACCGATGGCTGAGCCGCACGACGAACCGAGATTTATGATCACCTTCCCAGTCAATTAAAATTCCAGATATTACGAAGGCAGAATTCAATTAAGGTTAATTGGGGCTTCTGAAAACTGCCTTTCCAAAGGGAAACCATGATGGGACTGTGACTCCTCGTGGGTTTCGATCAGCTTTAAATAACTTTCCGGGCCTTTCTTTTCTTGGCACAAGACACAGCCGCTCCCTCGGCCTGGCTCCTGCTATTATCATTCGGTTCAGATGTTGATTTTGCTGTCATAAGTTATCACGGTGACTTATTTGCTTTTTTGGCTTTGTCTTCTTCTTAAAAACAAAACAAAACAAAACCCCAAACAAAACAAAACTGCCAAGGCTCTGAGCAGACCAGAACCCTAACAAAATCGTAACCCTGAGCTGTGCGGGAGCCACAGTGGTCTGACATGAAAGAAATATAGTCATTACGAAGATTGTGACAACATTTCAGAAGCAATTACCCAAACTGGAAAAATAGCCCATTCCTTTCCCTTTTGTCATTAAGGTGGATGCAAACATTGTCGATGAAGGGAGAGAATGTAGCCAGGGGGTGGGGGTGGGAGAACAGGTGCACACAAGAATTAGGATGCGCGTCAGGCTTTCCATCCCACCCTAAATTTTATTTCCTGGTCGTCCGGGGCTATTGTGACAGTTCTGAGCACAGATGATTGAACTGGGAAAACACCTGGGACGGCCTCCCTCCCCCAGTGCAGAGTGTGTTCTCGGCAGCTCACAGAGCAGTCTGGAGCAAGGAGCGAACGGTAATTTCAGCAGCCTCTTTCCTCCGTGTTTCCAGCCTATTGTTCATTGCTGGAGACTGATAACAAAAAGCTAAAGAGGAATTTTCATTTTGAAAAGAAGAAGCGATAAGCGTGTGGGCAGGGGAGAGGCGTGGCCGAGGCTCAGGTGTTCTGTGGTTCTTCGGAGGAGCGCAGCTCTGCATTTGCCCCCGCAGGTAGGGGCACCTCCTCCTGGAATTCACAGCTCCTTCCTCACAGCCCTGCCTCCTGTAGGACAGCCTC
>NW_006292604.1:1516405-1518250 GCF_000327345.1 Myotis davidii | reverse complement strand
ATTTTTATTGATTTCAGAGAGGAAGGGAGAGGGAGAGAGAGATGGAAACATCAGTGATGAGAGAGAATCCTTGATTGGCTGCCTCCTGCATGCCTCCTACTGGGCGTCGAGTCCACAACCTGGGCATGTGCCCTTGACCAAAATTGAACCCGGGACCCTTCAGTCCACAGGCTGATGCTCTATTCACTGAGCCAAACCGACTAGGGCATGTTACTATTATTGTTACTATTATTTTTAACCCTCACCCGAGGATATTTTTCCATTGATTTTTAGAAAGAGTGGAAGAGAGTGGGAAAGACAGAGAAATATTGATATGAGAGAAATACATTGATTGGTTGCCTCCTGTATGCGCCCCGACTAGGGCGTGGGCCAGGGAGGAGTCTGCAGCCTAGGTACGTGCCCTTGAGTGCGGGAGCCACAGTGGTCTGACATGAAAGAAATATAGTCATTACGAAGATTGTGACAACATTTCAGAAGCAATTACCCAAACTGGAAAAATAGCCCATTCCTTTCCCTTTTGTCATTAAGGTGGATGCAAACATTGTCGATGAAGGGAGAGAATGTAGCCAGGGGGTGGGGGTGGGAGAACAGGTGCACACAAGAATTAGGATGCGCGTCAGGCTTTCCATCCCACCCTAAATTTTATTTCCTGGTCGTCCGGGGCTATTGTGACAGTTCTGAGCACAGATGATTGAACTGGGAAAACACCTGGGACGGCCTCCCTCCCCCAGTGCAGAGTGTGTTCTCGGCAGCTCACAGAGCAGTCTGGAGCAAGGAGCGAATGGTAATTTCAGCAGCCTGTTTCCTCCGCGTTTCCAGCCTATTGTTCATTGCTGGAGACTGATAACAAAAAGCTAAAGAGGAATTTTCATTTTGAAAAGAAGAAGCGATAAGCGTGTGGGCAGGGGAGAGGCGTGGCCGAGGCTCAGGTGTTCTGTGGTTCTTCGGAGGAGCAGGAGCGCAGCTCTGCATTTGCCCCCGCAGGTAGGGGCACCTCCTCCTGGAATTCACAGCTCCTTCCTCACAGCCCTGCCTCCTTGTAGGACAGCTCGGGTACTGGGGACACGTTCCTTGTAGAGAGGGCTTTGGAAATGGCCGTGGTTCTATGAGAGCCAGGCAAGGGCTTAGGTGAGACAAGGATAAAGGCTGCCGATTCGCGTCCGTTCCTTCTGTGCCCTCCAGCAGGCGTACAGCAGGCCGACAGGCCTTGGGCAGGCTGGGCCTGCGAGGTTATCCACAAGCTGCGGATGTGGCAATTAACAGGTCCATGCAGTGTCCCACGATTTAAATGAGCTCCTTTTCAGTGCCTCTTTGTTCAGATTGCTTCTGCCCCTTTGCAAGAAGGGCACACGTTGGAATTGTTTTCTAGGGATTGATAACCTAAAAATAAAAGGCCACAGTGAGAGGCAACAAGCATTCATTTGATATTAAAAAAAAAATAAGAATAGCTACTTGGGAAGCACTGATTGGTGTTCCGATTGGGAGACAAAAAAAAAAAAAAGAAAAGAAAAAAAGAAAAAAAAAGGTATTTAATGTTGTGAACAGTCGCTGCAAAGATCATTCCACGTCTTAGATAACACAGCAATACGGTGGGTGCTGTAGTTTTATGGGAGCCGTGCGAACGTTCTATAACTTTATGGCTTTACGATCCCTTGAACCCAGGGACCTCCTCCTCCCTGGTTCCATGAACCCATTAAACCCTTCCAACATCACCGGGCCCGGTGGCAAGCCTCCAGGTCGGTTCCCTTCTCTGGGCACCTCGGATGAACAGGTGAACCTGCTATTCACCGGTGGTCACCGGGTTCAGGGGGAGGTGACTGGGCGGCAGCCTGGGGGTGTGATGTT
>NW_006292604.1:1514782-1516230 GCF_000327345.1 Myotis davidii | reverse complement strand
AGTTCTTTCCTCTAAAATATCTCAGGAAGGAAACCTTCCATTTCCTTTTTTATTTTATTTATTTTAATTTTTAATCTTCACCCAAGGATATTTTTCATTGACTGTTAGAGAGAGGGAAAAAGACAGAGAAATATTGATATGAGAGAAATGCATTGATTGGTTGCCTCCTGCATGCGCCCCGACTAGGGCGTGGGCCAGGGAGGAGTCTGCAGCCTAGGTACGTGCCCTTGACTAAATTGAACCCAGGACCCTTCAGTCCGAAGGTCAACACTCTATCCACTGAGCCACGCCGGCTAGGGCATGTTACTATTATTTTTTAACAAGACAGTGATGGTCTCAGGAGCATAAGCGTCCCACACGTCTCTCTAATCTAGGAAGGAAGGCAGCTACTCACCTACTTCTCAGTTCCCATTCCCTCTCTTTTCTTTCAGGCAGGTTGGAAAAGGAGAGCCCGGAAAACGAGAGGTTCTAATGTTGCATCGAGGTTGCGGGGAAGTGTCTGTAATCAGAAATCTGGGGTGTAATTATATGATCGCCAGAAGAAACAGGCAGGTGAATGAGCCTCCAGAGCCCGATTGCTAATGAATTCTCTCTGTTCCTTATGGAAAAGAGCCCCATTTGTAAAATTAAAAGTCAGTGCCTCTTTGATGAGAAGATTTGCATGCTGCCGTCCTTTTCTCCTGTGTTGTGCATGTGGAAGGGAGAGCGGAAGCCGGCCCTGTAGACAAGGGCACTGGAACGGAGCAGGCAGCCTGCTTTCCCCTCGTTTCAGGGATGTGTGAGCCGTTTTCCCAGAGAACTTGATCGGGGGTATGTGCCTGGCTGTGCTGGGGAACAGGGCCTTCTGCACACAATGCCGACATGCCAGTCGATTCAGAGGAGAAAACCATTGAGAACAGCCTTTTGGCATTGCGTAGCCACAGTGAGTGGTTGGCTGAGTTTTTCACTTCTTATCCTGCTGCCAGGGGGCCACGCTGAGCGTGTGGGTATGTGTTCCCGCTGACGAAGTGCAGGGGCAGCGGCCACCAAGCAGCGCAGATATTGCAATGATCTGGTGGTAGAGTTTCTAGTGGAAACACTTAAAATTCGAGGAGACCAAGAAACATCTACTTCATAGACCTGCAGGGTTACCTGAAATCCGACCTTTGTATTTTTTTGGGGCACAATGCCACCGATTAGCAGCTGCCTGAGCAGACTGGAAGCAAGGCCTGCGGACAGCTGTTTGCCGCCGCCATCCGTGCAGGCTGGAGAGAGCCATGTTTAAAGTTTCCGGAAATTTGTGAGCTGGATGTTAAACGCAGCCTTCATTATTAATGATTTGATTATATAAACTTATAATTCCATAAATTATACTAGAAACAAAGGCAGTAAGTATGCAGAACTTATCGTTTCCTAATTATTTTACAATGATGGATACCTGCAGGCTATTTACACCTATGGTATCTGTG
>NW_006292604.1:1513399-1514747 GCF_000327345.1 Myotis davidii | reverse complement strand
GTGGGGGGGGGGGGGGATGCTATATCCTGGTGACTGTGCGTCTCTTCCTGACTCCCTGGTCAGTGACGTCATGTCGGTCACTTGAAATGAGCCACAGTGACAGTATTCACACCACCGCAATGGAAATCCTTCAGGCCAGGGCTGTTTTCTTTGAGAGAGCGCACTGGTGAGCATTTACCAGCACACCACTGTGTGTGTGTGTGTGTGTGTGTGTGCGTGTGTGCGCGTGTGCACACGCACAAGTGTTGTGTGGTGGCATAAGGATTTGTATGCTGGAAAAGCAAAGATGCTCATTTTCAAGTTGAGGGGGTGTCTTAGTCAGCTGGGACTGCTACAGCAAGAACACCATAGACCAGCCGTTGCAGTGTCCCACGATTTAAATGAGCTCCTTTTCAGTGCCTCTTTGTTCAGATTGCTTCTGCCCCTTTGCAAGAAGGGCACACTGTGGAATTGTTTTCTAGGGATTGATAACCTAAAAATAAAAGGCCACAGTGAGAGGCAACAAGCATTCATTTGATATTAAAAAAAAAATAAGAATAGCTACTTGGGAAGCACTGATTGGTGTTCCGATTGGGAGACAAAAAAAAAAAAAAAGAAAAGAAAAAAAGAAAAAAAAAGGTATTTATGACAAAGGGAAGGGGAACAACTCCATCAACAGAAGGAAGGCATTTCTGTTGGCACAGAATAGCTAACATAGTGATGCTAATTCCGAACAATGTTTTTAATTTTTAGTCTGGTAGTCATAATATCTGCTTTCTTATCATTCCAGAAACAGTTCTTTGGGACACACTGATGCTTTAGGTTCAGTCCACAGGTTATTTAGACCCAACTAAACATTTCAAAGGTTTGAGCAGTAAGACATGCAAGGTGGTTCCTCTGGGATTTTAGCTCTGGCTCCATTTTAATGTGGCTCCAGTTATGTTATTATTATTATTATTTAAAAATATTTTTATTGATTTCAGAGAGGAAGGGAGAGGGAGAGAGAGATGGAAACATCAGTGATGAGAGAGAATCCTTGATTGGCTGCCTCCTGCATGCCTCCTACTGGGCGTCGAGTCCACAACCTGGGCATGTGCCCTTGACCAAAATTGAACCCGGGACCCTTCAGTCCACAGGCTGACACTCTATCCGCTGAGCCAAACCAGCTAGGGAAAAACAACCCTTCTTAAAACTAGATATAGTTTCTAGTTTTGCCCCTTTGCAAGGGAGGTGGCCCGGAAAAGAGAAAAGCTCAGACCTTTGGCAACTCTGAGTCCTGGCTACTTACCTAGCTGAGAAGCTTTATGTGAATCAGTTTACCTCCGTACATCTCTTGGGTAAAAGGGAAAATAATAATGAAAACGTAAAC
>NW_006292604.1:1500292-1512240 GCF_000327345.1 Myotis davidii | reverse complement strand
TGTGGGGGGGGGGGGGGATGCTATATCCTGGTGACTGTGCGTCTCTTCCTGACTCCCTGGTCAGTGACGTCATGTCGGTCACTTGAAATGAGCCACAGTGACAGTATTCACACCACCGCAATGGAAATCCTTCAGGCCAGGGCTGTTTTCTTTGAGAGAGCGCACTGGTGAGCATTTACCAGCACACCACTGTGTGTGTGTGTGTGTGTGTGTGTGCGTGTGTGCGCGTGTGCACACGCACAAGTGTTGTGTGGTGGCATAAGGATTTGTATGCTGGAAAAGCAAAGATGCTCATTTTCAAGTTGAGGGGGTGTCTTAGTCAGCTGGGACTGCTACAGCAAGAACACCATAGACCAGCCGTGGGCAAACTACGGCCCACGGGCCAGATCCGGCCCGTTTGAAATGAATAAAACAAAAAAAAAAAAAAAAAAAAGACCGTACCCTTTTATGTAATGATGTTTACTTTGAATTTATATTAGTTCACACAAACACTCCATCCATGCTTTTGTTCCGGCCCTCCGATCCAGTTTAAGAACCCATTGTGGCCCTTGAATCAAAAAGTTTGCCCACCCCTGCCATAGACAGAGTGGCTTAAACAACAAACTTTCCTTCAGCTCTGGAGGCTGGGAAGTCTGAGGTCATGGTGCCTGTGTGGTCTGGTTCTGCTAGGACTGTTTTCCTGGTTTTCTCACATGGCAGGTGGTTGGGGGGTGGGATGGAAGCAAGCTCTTGTGTCTCTTATAAGGACATGGTCCCATTATGAGGGCTCTATCACCATGGCCCAACCACCCCCGAAGACCCCATCTCCAAATAGCACCAACTGGGGAATTAGGGTTCAACCTATGAACCCTGGGAGGACACAAACATTCAGTCCATAGCAGGGGGCAGGCGGGGTTGGGTGGCTCCTGGGGAGCCGGGGCTCCCTGGGAAGAGAGGGAATACTGCCCAAGGACAGGAGGCTTCCAAGAGAGGTGGGAGATCCAGGGTCAAGTTCCTGCACTTTGTGGTTCTGTCTGGGGCAGCCTGAGGTAAGAGGGGCCTCCCAGAGCCCCTCTCTTCTGCTTTCTTTCTCCCCTTGCCCTTCCCACATCAGCATTGGCCAGTGGTCCATACCAATACCTAGCCTCACTCCTTATGAGGGGAAACTTCTGACAAACCATGGATTCTGTGGCTCAGTTGTTATTAACCGAATGAATAATGTTGGAGCCCTGACCCCCCACGTTTTAGTATTTGGCAGTGAAGTCTTTGGGAAGTAATTAGGTTTAAATGAGGTCATGAGGGTGGGGCCCTAGGATGGGATTAGTGCCCTTCCAAGAAGAGGAAGAGACTCGAGAGCTCTCTCCTCGAGCATGCATGGAGGATAGACCATGTGAACTCACATGGGGAAGCCTACTCTCACCAGACACTGAATCTGCCAGCACCTTGATCTTGGACTTGTAAACTCCAGAACCGTGAGTACAGAATATCGTGCAAGCCCCCTGGTCTGTGGTATTTTGTTGCAGCAACCTGAATTAAGACAGATTATGAGTATAATTTAGTACAGACCGGTTGGGGGTGATTTCAAGGTCTTTCTCTACACACACTGAAAGAAGCAGGTGAGGATTCCAGGGTGCACTGTATGTCCACTCAGCTTTCAGGAAGATGATGGAAAGATGCAGAGCTGGGAACCAGGAGGCCTGGCCTCAGAGTCGGGCACCGCACTGGGAGCTGTGGATTATTGAGCAGGAGACAAATAGCCTGTGCTCGCTCAATAGAAAACGGCATGTTCATCATGATGCGAGGATCAAAAAGGAAGGCTGTTTGAAAGTTGTGAAACGACCCTGGCCAGGTGGCTCTGTTGTTTGGAATGTGGTCCCACATACAACAAAACAGGTGGCAGGTTCGATTCCCGGTCAGGGCACATACCCAGGCTGTGGGTTTGATTCCTGGTTTGGGTGCGTGTGGGAGGCAACCGATCCATGTTTCTTTCTCACATTGATGTTTAACTCTCTCTAAAAATCAATAAAAAAAAGGAAATTGTAAAACATTGCACAATGTAAGGTGTTAGTAGTACACGGGCATCTTTTTTAAAAAAATACTTTTATTGATTTTAGAGAGGAAGAGAGAGAGAGATAAAAAACATCCATGATGAGAGAGAATCATTAATTGGCTGCCTCCTGCATGCCCCCCACTGGGGATGGAGCCTACAACCTGGGCATGTGCCCTTGACCGGTATTGAACCCAGCACCCTTCAATCTGCAGGTCAACATTCTATCCACTGAGCCAAACTTGCTAGGGCCAGGGGGCATCTTTTAATTCACAAGCCCAGTGATAAATTTTTCTAAATTTTTGGAACTCTGTGTACTTCTTTCTCCTTATAGCCTTCCTTCTCTCTCCCTAGTATTTGTGACTCTGTTATTTCCTTTATTTTGGTCTTCCTTCTCTTTATCCTCTCTCTCTATTTTTTTCTCTTTAGCTCTTTCCCCCCTCCCTTTATTCTCTAAATTCTATTATAAAATTAGAATATTTTGAGTTCATCCTTTTGTTTAAAAATGTCAAAAATCACCTTTTGTTATTTGCTCACTAAAAATGTCCCCCTCCACCCCCGCAATAGGAGCATTTTACAACTGGGGGACCCTTGTCATTCTCCTGACTCAGTGGCCCTGATGCACCTCGCCCTGGGAGTACGTTGCAGAAATTGCTAGGGGAGCTCCTCTTGCAAAAGCGGTGCCCTGGAGGCTTGGGATCCCGGCTGCCCTGGAGGGAGGGCGGGCAATTAACCTTGGCAGTGGAGCAGAACCCACTTGAATTTGTACCTGTAAATCCGCACCTCTCCTTAAGCAAATGCGATGGGAAGAATCCAGATTTTCATCAAAAATAAATTAAAATTGGAGCCCTCACATTATGAAAGACTTTGCGGGGAGATTTGTTTCATGAGCAACTCTTGTCAGTGTAGTTAAGCCGTGTTTTGATTCGCATAAATTCATTACCGACAGGGCTTTGGCTAGCAGCATGCCGACGGAAGGCGGGAGCACACCTGGGATGAGCTGCAGAGGCAGCTCACGTTTTCAGTAAGTTTATTAGCCAGAATTACTCCCATTTCTCATGGCACTTTATTGCTTTTTAAGTTTCCTTCTTTGAAGGGGGAAGTCGAGCCCAGGAGAGCTGGTTGTGCTACTTCTGCCCACTGGGGTGCAAACAAACCCGGTTTATTTAGACTCCTGGCGCTATCCTGTCTCCCGTTTTCACTCTAGGCAGGGATTTTGGTTTGTGTGATGTGTGGCGTGAGAAATCGGGTCACCAGTGAAATGCTTCATGTAACAGACAGATGATCTGCTGGCCGAACAGCACACAAAGGGTGTTCCCCGAAGGCACCCCCCCTCCCCCACCTCCCGACGAGAGTGACGGGCAGAGCTGACAGGGAAGGTGTTCCGGGACTTGTCCAGGTGTCTTGGACCCAGAATGTCCCGGCCAGGATGGGTCTCAGGACTGCAGGAGCCCTGCTCTGCTGCACATTCACACTAACCTCCTAGGGGCACTGCAACGGTGGTGGGCGGCACCGTCGTCTTCGGGGCAGGGTTTGTTAGAGGTTGAATGGGGAACTGGGACCAGCGAAGCTGTTTCCCCGACGCTGTGTCCACAAGGCTTCCCCGTAGTGTTTCCCGAGGCCGCCTGATGTTCTGGAATGTTGGGCTCCAGGTGGAAGTGAGCCATGGAGCCACGGGAGTCCTAACATAGAGACCGTGCTTCCCCTGGAAGAGGGTCATTCTTCCTTCCAGTGACCTTCCTGTCACTGTCTGTACCAGATCACCACACACTTGGGGTCTGAAAACGCGAGCCCTGGCTGGTGTGGCTCAGTTGGCCAAGTGTTGTCCCCTGGCACCCAAAGGTCGCCCGGTGGGGCACGTGCATGGGTTGCGGGCTCCACCCCCAGTAGGAGGCAGCTGATGGATGTTTCTCACATGGATGTTTCTCTCTATCCCTCTCCCTTCTTTTCTCTCAAAAATCAATAAAAACATAAAAATAAAAGAGAGAAGGAGAGAAATGTATGTCTCTGTTCTGGAGGCCAGAAGTCTGAAATGAGGTTTGGGCTAGAACACGGTGTTGGTGGGGCCGGGCTCCCCCTGGAGGCCTAGGGGCGTGCGTTACCGGCCTCTCCGAGCTCCTCACGGTGCTCAGGGCAGGCACCCTGCCGCCTCCGCTCCCTGTGTCAGGTCTCCCTCTGCCCGTCGCAGGAGGACACCTGTGATGGCAGCAGGGCCCACAGAGCTAATCCTGGATAATCTCCCACCGCAAGATCCTTCATTTCATCACGTTTGCAAAGTCTTTGCCAAGTCAGGTGACGTTGACAGGTTCCAGGAATTAGGACCTGGTGTCTTTGGGGCCATTCTTCGGGCTACGACCCCGCTCTTCACTCTTCAGCAGTGCCGTGTCTCAGCGTCAGCACAGCCGTCATTGAGCGCGTGGCGAAGGTCCGCCATGGGCTTCCTGCCAATGGGGGGCTCTCTGGCCTCACAGCATATGGGGTGTGTGTGTCACAAAACACCCGGCGGAGTGAGCACTGTGGCCCCTATATTGCTTCCAACCCCCTTTGCAGGATGATGATAAAAAGCAGAATGATCAGGTCAGTTTTTTTTAAATTCTCTAACGACAATGTGCCCTTCATTTTCTGTACCCGGGCCGACCCCTCCCACACCCATCGCCTTGGGATCCTGCTGCTCTGGCCAGTTTCTTAGAGGAGGAGGCAACTCCGACTTTACCGATTACGATCGGCCCGGAGAGGCGAGAAGACCTGCCCACAGAGCTGGGTGCGGAGCCCACACCTGCGCTCAGGGCTCCTCCCTCCCAGCTCAGGGCTGAGCTCTTCACTGCGGTTCTTCTTCACGACCCGTCACTGGCTTCCCACTCACTGAGCCACGAAGGCTCTGAGGTTCAGCCTGACCCGCACGTCCTCTTCTGAGCTGTCACCTGCTTCTTGGGGGGCTTTCCCCTTCCCAGTCAGCCTGGTTGTAGAGGACAAGGTTCTTTCTCTGGTTTCCCTGCTTCCTCCAGCAGGCAGGGCACCTGGTCCAAGGCTCCAGGGATGCTCACCCTGGGGAAACAGGACAAGAGAAAGGAAACAGCCCCAGAGAGGCAGCACACCCCAGGCATCTTGTATCGTCCTTACGGCAGCGAGTCATGACCACTGTTCTGTGTTCTCTCTTCAGTTGGGTGGGACATCTCTCTGAGAGGACCTTGGATCTATTTCTTACTTTACCTGGGCCGGGTTAGCTCCCCAGGTCTGATGGAGCTGGGTGTTGCCTCCACCGCGTGGACTGAGGGGTGGTGGGTCCTTCTAGCCCCCCTCCCTACCCTTGCCGGGTGCGGAACTTCTCAGTAGGTCCTCAGGTTCCCCGAGATGCCGATAGGGAACTGCTGTGCACCGTGCTTTGCGCAGGTTGTGTGTTTCTCTCTTGTAACTCACCCCCCCGGCCCCCCGCCCCCCGAGAGCTCCCTGAGAGCGGACGCAGAGTGCAGAGCCAAGCTGAGGCCACTCTTCCTTGCGACTTGGATGATACCCCAAACCCGTGTAGTCACCCACAAGCTTGGATGAAATACTGACTTGTATTTCCTGGGCCAGAGCTTTTCTTTTATTTATCCTTACCTGAGGATATTTTTATTGCTTTTATATATATAGAGAGAAACATCGACGTGAGAGAGAAATGGTGATAGGTTGCCTTCCTATGTGCACTGAGCGGAGATTGAACCTGCAACCTTTCGGTGTATGGGGACGATGCTCCAACCAATGAGCCACCCGGCCAGGGCCTCTGTGGCTTTCCACACTAAGGAGAGGCCAGGCGGCCTTCATGACCTGTTGCCCTTCCTTCTGTGTCCTCTCCTCCCGCTTCCAGACCATTCTCAGGGGAGGAGCAGCTCTAGCAGGGCACACCTCAAGCTGTCTTTCCTCTAAGACTTAGGTGAACCCCCAACAAACCAGCCATTGTTACAGCCCAGCTGAAAGCTCCCCGCGATAGCCCCCAGGGTCCAATTCCTGGTTTAACCTCCCATTCTGCCTGCGGCCACTCCTGTGCAGGAGGGTGGAGGGGAGCCTGCTCTCGCAGGGCAGGCCGTCTTTCTGTGGGTTTCCAGGTCCTCCTTCCTGGAGGGCCCTCACAGGCGCTAGGATAGTCCGGATAACGATTGTTTTCCATTCTCTCTGGAGGGGTTTGACATTCCTAAATTGGCACTTGAAGCTCCTTTACTTTTGGCTTCGCCCTGGCCAGCCCTTAGGCCCTTCTGCGCTGGGCGAATGCCAGGGTCTCTTCTTACCACGTTAAGCGGCTGGGCCTTTGGTCCCACACAGCCTGGCCCCGCCCGGAGACACCGGCTCCGTCCTTTGCATCCTCCCTCCTCACAGCCCCAGGAGTTCGTCCCCACCCCAAGTCCCCGTGGTCTCCAGATGGGCCCCCGGTTCAGGGCTCCCTCTAGAGCAACAGCGGGATGAGGAGCATCTGCAGCCCAGGTTACTCCGGGGGAGGGATAGGGGTGGGGCGAGGGGGGCTCCTGTGCTATCCTCCCTCCCTCATCTTCTCTCCCTGCTCCCCTTCCCCACGCCCTCCACAGAGCAGTCTTTTAAAACCGCATCTTTCGAAAAGGAAAGATTTCAATATACGAGACAATAAAAGACAATACCCACCCAGGGACCGGGAGATAATTTCCTCACATGCATTTTCTGACAGTTTTGGCAAAGCTGCCTCCCAGACATCTGCATTGAATATTCCCCACCACAGGTGTGTGCTCACTGCGGCCGTGCAGTAAATAACAGAATTGTAATCGCGTAGGCGCCCGGGACCGCCGGGCCATCTATCTGGATTTGCTTCTTGGGGACCAAAGGAGGCCCGGACGGTGCCCGCACTGCACAGGGCAGACTCTCTCTGCTCTGCGGCCGGGCTCGGGCCTGCGGAACAGACATCACCGGCGCTTTCACTGCGCGGTCTGAGTGTCAGCCTGTTGTTCCTGTCGTCACTGTGCTGTTGTGTTTCTGCTTCACAGACGAGAAAGAGAGGCGCTGGGTAGCCCAGATTGGATCCTAACTACCTCAGTCCCCGCATCTTCGGGAAGGAAGAGGACAGACCACTGTGTGGCCTCCTCCTCGAGTGGCCCGAGGCTATGAAATCACTCCTTCCGAATTTATACACTGTAGCTGCTGAGCGTGGCTGCCCCTCTCATTCCGAGGGATGTGAGAGGTTTCCAGCAATCTGCAGGCTGAGCTCAATGCCTCTTTGTGCTTTCCATCACCGTCGAAAAGGAAATCTTCCGAATTGTAGCAGAGAGAATAGAAACCTTGAAAAAGTCTCAGAAAAAGAAAAGTGCCTTTGCTGTAGCCTGTGTTCCACAAAAGGTAAAAGATCCTGACATTTTCCCAGGACTGAGCGAGCGGGCGCAGCGACTATGGGAGTTAATGCAGGCTTTCCCCGGGGCTGTGGGATAAGGACAGGGCCATGACCGAACTTCTCAATGAGCTTTTTCGGGCCTGATGTACAGGCCGAGATCTCGGGTGCCTTTATGTTTCTCGAGTGACGAACAAAAGGTTGTTTTAGCATGTCTCTCATTCTACCCTTCTCAGCAGCCTGCAGACCTCTTCCGCACGTCTGTGTGTATGTATGCTTCTATGTGTGTGTGTATGCATCTGTCAGCCTGTCTGTTGGTCCATCCCTCCATCCATCTGCCTTTCTGTCTCTTTATCTCACTTGCTTGCTCTGTCTGTCCCTTCCCGTTTTTGGCTCGTCACTCTGAAATTACTTGTCTTCCCAGTTAGAATGAATAATGAAGCATCCTCCCGCCCGACCCCACACACACACCTGTGGTGTGCCAATCTTTCTCCTGAGTGGACGGTTCGGACAGGTTCATTGAATTAAAATTTCAAGGGTGCCCCGCAGGTTGAAGCATACATCTCTAAAGCGTCCTCAGGGTTTTCAGAGATTCCAAGCAGGTGATCGCAGCTGCTGACAGCAGGCCTCTTCTCTGAAGGGTCCTGGAGACCGTTCAGTGTGGTCTTCGAGGAGGCGTCCCCAGGCGCCGCCGGCAGGCAGAGTCCACCTCTTCCTGTTGCAATTCTCTGTCCCCCGAGTGTGGGTGGAATCGGAGGCTTCGAACCCTAGGGATGACCTCTTCATGCCCCCCCCACCACACCCCCCACCCCCGTAAGGAGCTTGTTCCATTTTGGGGCATCTCAGTTGAAACGGAGCTTGAGGTCTAGGGCAGAGACATGCTTTTTCTGAAAACAAACTTAGTTATGCAGCCTACAAACCGAAGTTTTGAGGAGCAAAGCTCTGTTTTAGCACCCCGACGTTGCCCATGGTGACTTGCTGGAATTTATTAACGGTACTTTGAGAGCACAGTTACCATCACAGTGTTTTACATGTAGTAACACACTTAATTCTCACAATGATCCAATGGGGTAGATACTATTAATAGCCCTACTTTACAGGAAAGGGGTTAATGAGGTAACTGATACCTTTTGGATGGCAAGGCGCACATTCTGCTTGGGGATTAAGCAGACAAGGGAATCCAAAAAGTGAATTTCTGTCCTCTCCATATTTTACTTTTAAATTCCCTACTGACAGGCAAAAATAATTTTTAAAATAGGGCAATAGAATAAATAGGGCAGGGAAATGGAGCAACGATGCCTGGATTCATGATCTGCGAGGGCTGGCGTAAGTGAGGGGCTCGGCATTATTCCCAGGGGATCCTTGGCCCCTGGGCCCCAGGGCTGCTCGAGAGAACATCTGTAAGGCAGATGGGTCACTTACGCCTCCTATCACAGCCCCTCTGAGTCCCACAGTGCCGACGATGGCTTCTCTTTGTCGCCAGCCATCCTCGGCCCTGCAGGCCTACAGACTTGCTGGATGAAATGGAACCTGGGTTTTCATCTACGCCAGCTTCTGCTGGCCTGTACTCTTCAAATATATTGGCCAGCAGTGGCCCCGGAGGGGTGGTGTGGGCAGAAGGGAGAGGAGCTCTCGGGACCAGTGCCCCACACCTCTGGCCGGGCTGCGTCCGCATCTGTTGGCAGGTGCAGGGCTGCAGGGAGGGAGGGGACTGCACTCCAGTCGCTGCTTCTGTGAGGCTGGCCGGCTCTTTGTCAGTAGTGTCAGCTGCTGTTTGACACCCTTCTGGCCAGCACATTAACCGCCTGTGCTTTCAGACGGGCTCCACTTGGCTTCTGTTCTTAAGCCTCTAAAGCCGAGCATGGAGAAAGCAAGCGCCTCCAGGGTAGGATATTGACAGCTTATCTAAATGTAGAGGCCATGTGGAGTGCGATTTTGCATATGTCCCTTCACGATGCCAGTTGGCACCGCACAGCTCAGCACAAGCCCTGAGCATTTTCATGCTGCTCCCCTTACACACACACACACACACACACACACACGCGTGCATGCACATGCACACGCACATGCATGCACACATGTACCCCCCCCCACACCCCCCCCAGTGCATCCCAGACCTCAGGCTTCAAGCAGGTGACTAAGCAGAGGCAGCAAAAGCACGCATAACAGATTGGTCTGAAAATGGCTCCTTTAAAAATGCCAGGGGATCTGGTTGCAGCTCTGTCTCTGGGAGTCTGTGAGGAAATGTCACGTCCCCAGCACAGTGTTGGGAGCTCCTGGGCTGGCCAAGTCTGCCCTCTGCCAGGCCTCTCTGGAGCTTGAGCTCTGTCTGGGGCTTTTCTGCCAGAGCCTCCCATTCTCCTCAAACTCCGAGAGGAAAGCATGCACCAGACCTGGCAGGACACAGCCACTAGATGGAGCCAAAGGTCTGCGGAACATCTTTGGGGGCCGCCCACATCGGTAATTCCGCCCTGGGCTGAAGAATCCTTGTATAAGAGAGAGACCGCGATCATAAATCCCACCAGCAACAGCAGGTTCATAATGCATCCGAGTGACTACATGTATTTTTTTTCTCTCTCGCTGAGAAATAAAATTTCTCTTTCAGTGGAGAAGGATGTTCCTTAACGTCTAACATGCGCTAATGTTAAATCTCTTTCCTAAGTGGCCGGCCAACTAAGCCTTTAATGTGCACTGACCCAGACATCCGGGCCAAGTCTGCGGCGAAATGCGGATTGATAGCCGGAGGGACTGAGAACACATAAGCCCCAGTCTTGGCAGCCTGGGTTCAGAAGGTTATTTCCCCCCTAAAAAATGAACATTTGACTTGTCAAAACCGTCCTCGCATGGATCCGCTGAGACCGAATCTGCAGGTTAGAGAGACAGTTTACAGAAAATCTTTTTCATTTTGGAAGGGAACTTCAGGGAAAAGCAGAGACGAATTTCTTCCATTTAAAATGTATTTACCTATTTGAGAGTGAGTGTGAGAATAAAAGATTGGTGGGACAGAAATACAGTCCTTTGTTGCTCTGGCTGTTGCCTTTCCACAGCCCTCCATGTTACTTGGGCAGGAGGAATCACAGACATTAAAAAAAAGAAAGAATCAATAGCAGAATCTATATAAAACACAACACAATACATTCACCTACATCACAATTATTATTCTTAATACCAGTCCCTTTCTCAGCAGTGCCATGCGACCATGGGCTGGAATGTCCTAATTCTGATGCATTTTGGGTACCTTACTGGTGATCACCTTACATGTTGATTTTTTATCATGTGCAAATATGAGATTAGGTAAAAGCAAAAACCAAAACGAACCCCCCACACACCTAAAATTTAATTTGATGTTGAGTTACAAGTCCTTCGAAAGCTCTCCCTGCCTTAGACTCCCAGCTCATTCCCCCACTGACATCTTGGAACTGCACCAGGAGGGCCGGTGACTCGCGTGCCTTCTTCACTCTGGTCTGCCCAGCACCTGGCATCGGGAAGGACACAGGGTGGGGTCTCAGTCTATATTTGCTCAATGGAGGACTGGCACGGAGGTCTGGCAGTGGGCCTGGCGTGGAGAGAACATGTTAATTTCTACGTTTTCGTAGGTGTCATATTCTGAAATCTGCATACCAGGCATTTCAGATGGACCTTCTACAGGTAGGTATTTATTTACCTGGAGACTTGCAATCCAACAAATGGAAAAGGCAGATAAAAGTAGTCCCCCATTACTATAATGGGGACTACCCCTGCTGCCTTCCAAAAATCAGACCAGGGGTCTCAAAGTTGAAAGCTGCACAGTTGTTTTGAACAGGTGTGTTGTTTTTGGTATCACAGGTAAGAGGCATTTACTGTGTCAATATTTTTCTTTTCCGGAGTTCGACGGTGTTTTCCTGGTTTCCATAAGGCTGAGTCGTCCTCCCACATTTAGTTCAGGCCCATTGGCCGTTGGTGAAAGGGCTGCCAGTGCACAGGGAGGACGCATCCCATAGTCACCGTTAGACCCTGAGAAAACGAAGCGGGAGCTCCCAGGGAGGTGAGGCAAGCGTTTCTTCTCCCATTGACACATGTTTGCATGCTTTTGTGTCAAAGTTTATTTCAGAAATAGAATCATATAGGAAGCAGGTGGATGTCTTTCAGGCTTTGAGTTTCTCTTTGGTACTTCAAAAGACTTCTTACTTGCAGCTGCTCCCCTCCCCTGCCTTCTCCTCTCCTCCCCTCCTTACCCCTGCCCCCCCCTCCCGACTCCTGCCCTCCATTTCCCTTTCCTCCAAGCAAGGACATAGGTCTGTTTCTTTCCTTTCAAGATGAGGTAAATCATAGTCTCCAGTTTTTATTATTATTATTATTTTTAATTTTCTTTATTGATTAAAGTATTACATATGTGTCCTTATCCCCCTATTGTCTCCCCCTCCTCCCCCCTGCTCATGCCCTCACCCCCCTATTGTCTATGTCCATTGGTTAGGCTTTTATGCATGCATACAAGTCCTTGGTTGTTCTCTCCCCCTTACCCCCGCCATCCCCTATCTTCCCTCTGAGATTTGAGCACCTGATTGATGCTTCTCTGTTTCTAGATCTGTTTTTGTTCATCAGTTTATGTTGTTCATTATA